>NW_028261384.1:47793669-48133669 GCF_051295495.1 Thamnophis sirtalis
ATAAGATACCACCAATATGCAGACGATACCCAGTTGTATCTGTCCGCCCCGTGCCAACTCAATGAAGCGGTGGACGTGATGAACCGGGGTCTCGAAGCCGTTAGGGACTGGATGAGAGCTAACAAACTGGTACTCAACCCAGACAAGACCGAGTGGCTGTTGTGTTTCCCTCCCAATAATTTGGCTAGTGTTCCATCACTCAGGCTGGGGGGGCAAATTTTACACCCCTCAGACAGGGTTCGCAACTTGGGAGTCCTCCTGGACCCACAGCTGACCTTTGACCACCACCTGTCGGCTGTGACCAGGGGGGCATTTGCCCAGGTTCACCTGGTGCGCCAGTTGCGACCCTACCTGAACCGGGAGGCTCTCACAACGGTCACTCGGGCCCTTGTGACCTCTAGGCTGGAATACTGCAACGTGCTCTACATGGGGCTGCCCTTGAAGAGCATCCGGCGGTTTCAGCTAGTCCAGAATGCGGCCACGCGAGTGATTGTGGGCGCACCGCGGTCCATCCGCCAGTCAGTGTCGACTGGCAACTACGTGGAGGAGAGCCTTTTCAGTAGTAGCTCCGACCCTTTGGAACGATCTCCCCATGGAGATTCGCACCCTCACCACCTTCCAGACCTTCCGCACAGCCCTCAAGACCTGGCTATCCCGTCAGGCCTGGGGATAAAGATTCTAATCCGTCCCCACCCGAATGATGAATGAATGTTGTGTTCTACTTTTACTTATGTATTGTCTCATGTCTCGTCTTGTATTCCCCCCCCTATAAATTGTGAGCCGCCCTGAGTCCCCTCAGGGAAAAGGGCGGCCTATAAATAATAAACAAATACAAATACAAATGTGAGACAGTAAGTAGGGATTGCCTTTCTTTTAGGAGAAAACTACCAATTATTTCTTTTTTCCTAAACATTTTGAATCTTTGCAGGGAAAAAAGGATAATTTTTAAGATTCTCTATTCTCTATTAAGATTCTCAATTTCTGATTGAATTAATCATAAAAAATGCTACAGGATCTTATTCTGAAAATGGAGATACCACTAGTGCTACTAGTGACATTCAGCAACAAGATAATAGGATATTCCATGACCTCATGTGATCCTTAGGTTACTGGTTGCCCAAGGCTCTCATTTTAGACTATCAAGAGAAGTTTAGAAATGCTTCCATGTGGGTTTTATTTATTTATTAATCAAATTTATATAGCTTACCTTCTCGGGAGAATTGATTGTGGGCTACTTATAATAATTTATCTCAAGGATCAAATCAAGGGGATTTAAATGTGATCTATGTGCAAATGACTGATGGAAAAAGGAAAAAAATGGATGGAAAGGGGAAACTGCAAGGCTGGCAGGAAATTCCATTTCTGTTCTCTTGAAGATCAAACATGTTCCTCTGAAAACACTTCCAAAAATCTAAGTTATTTCTAGGAGTGCTTAGCATTTTCTCCCTTGTTTCTCAGTTTGCAACAGAAATTCAACAGGATGCTTTTTTATGCTGCCTTGAGCAGTATAGAAGTTAGCATATTATAACATCTTTCAGCATTGCCAGGAAAACTGCATCTTATAACAAGAAATTCTTTTCGCTATAATTCCCATAAACATTATCCACAGTTATGATCATTCTTTAGTTTAAGACATTTTAAATTTTCTCACAGATTATGAAATGAGAAAATGAACCCCCTAAAGAATAATTGGCTTTTGCTTAAATAGGAAAAGGGCTATTAAATTTCTCACTTTGCCACCTTATGTCTCTGAGGTTCTCTACAACCTTGAAATTTGCAATGATTTGAAGAGGATAAAGTAAAATTTAAATAATTTGTCAAAATTATTAGTGGGAGACTTTGAAGTAATGTAAATTAAATGTTTATGGTTTTTTTCATATAACAGCTTACAATAATACCTGAGAGTGTATCCAAATTATTTGGAAAAATTTGCTAAATTTCTAATACTATTTTACAATGGAAGGGTCAAACTTGTGCCCTACAGATGTTGCTAAACTATCATTGTTATCTCTGACTTCTTTTGTGGAGCAACATCTGTTTGACCACAATCTCACACATTTGCCTTGCAATTTTTAAGAATGTAATGAAAATGTATATTTTTTTCTCCTAGTTGCTTTGATTTAATAACAAAGCAAAGAGGAGAGTTGGAAAAAAAGAAGCAACTACTCTCCCATTTTCTTTTTTTGCTGACGTCTGTTCAGTTTCATTCAGAAGTAATTGGATGTTCTGTGCCTAATTTTTCATGAAATAGTAGCACATTATCATGATATTGCCAGTATCTTTGCTAGTTCCATTGTCCCTTTTGAAAGTTATATTCTGCTTCAAAACAATTTGCTGTGACTGCTCTTGTTTGCTTGCCACACTAGCCTTTGTTCTGCTGAAAACGTTGATTTATCACTATATGTAATTGATGGCTGTGGGGTAGGTGGACTATAGCTATTGCTCCTCCTCTTTTAATCTAGCTTTGCCTAGAAATCCAGGCTGTGGAGCATTCTCAAGGGAACCAGACTGGGAAATCTTCTGTATACCCAATGGGAGGCCATTAATCATAGTGAAGAGTCTCTTATGGACTGCATCCATGTTTGTGAAAAGAATACGAAACAGTGAACATTTCACAAAATGACTTATTAGGAGAATAGGTGTTAAAGTAAATGTATTCATTGATGTAGCATTAAAAAAGAGTTGTTTGTGCATCACTAATTGCACCACAATATATATATGGAATGAAGATTATTCTGGTTAGACTGAATAAAATACTATGTGAATCAGGAAGGGAGAAATAAATGAGAATTACTATAACAGAATAAAAGAAATAAAAAACCCAACTGCTTTTGAGAAATAATACAAACAGATAAAATATATTTATACCTAAAATAACATTATTTATAATTGTAGTATAATATAAAATTGATAACTTTTCATTCAGAAGAAAACCTAGATTTGGAGCTGAATGCCCTTCATTGGCAATTAAGATATTTAGGTATTTAATTTTCAGGTGGTCCTTAGTCCTGTATTACCACTGAAGAATTCTTGAGTGTAAAACAAAGAGCTCTATTTTAAATGTACAGGTTATTAAACATTTTAGTAGTTTCCTGTTCCACTTGACATACTAACATTGAAAAAAGAGGTTCCAGATATCGTAACATCTATGAAAAAATTAACCAAAGTTAAAACTGTCTCTCTATATACACATCTTAGTTGTATTTACAGGGCATATTCAAATTTTTCAACTTTTAATTTCCAAACATTAGGGTGCTCAAAAGTTCTGAGGATTGTAAAGTTATCCTGGTTACTTTAATATAATTTAGACATGCTTGGTAAGTAACTACATAAATATCATAACGTTTTATCATTTTGTTTTCATTTGAAAGTATATTCAACAAGACTGGCTGTGCAAACACAATTTGTCAAAAGCTATGCAATGAATTAGATTCAGATATAATAATAAATATCTTTGTTTCTATTGATTTTAATGAATCAACTAGTTAGTTTTGGGGTGATCAAAGAGATGGAGTTTAGAGCCTGGATGAATAACTTTTTCATTAAACTAATTTGTTGGAGTAAAGTTGTATGCTGAAGGGTTAGAACTGAAGTGGAGCAGATACTTTTGTATCTGATCTTTTTTTTTCACTTTGCCTGGCATCTTGTCAAGGCAGCCTCCCTCAGTAACCAAGAAAGAAACCACTCAACTCCATTTTTCAGAATTAAGAGTACTTTTACTGGTCATGAGTAGATAGCAGCTAAGCAAAGCAAGATCTGAGGCGAAAGCGCACGTAATCATAGATATCAATATGTGACCCAACTCCCTCCCCCTGATAACCCCATCTCATAGTCCAATCCGCACATCCCTCAGGTGTCATGTGGGTGTCATCTTCAAAAGCATCATCAGGTTGGTATGCCGTACAGTTGGCCTTGGCGGCAAATCCACTATCTGCAGCATGCATAGTAGATGGTGAGAACAACTCCCTTTTTACAATCACTCCTGTACTGAAAACTTCCCCACCCAAATACCATGCCTCCCCCTCCCCTTTCAATGACAGCCGAAAGCAAGTAGCAAAGCAGAGGCTGACACATCCCTATACTTTGTCTCTTTCTTCTGGATAACCTCTGACAAAGAAAAGATCAATGACTTGCAAGAGGCTTAATTTGGTTGCTCACAAAATACTTGACATTTGCATACAAGTTGGGTGAAAAGAAAACAAGGGCTGCAAGTTACTCAACTCTGCTTAGAATATAGTCCAATATTATACCCTGAGTATATATACTTTGCCCACATCAGGCCCATATCTGTCTTAGATGTGATAAAGTCTTTTGAAAGTCATTTTTATCATAGAGAATGCATCTCACTTTAAGGTAAGATACATTTTTTAAGTATCATGCTTAAGATGTTTTTGGAAGCAAAGCTAGTCAAAATTAATAAAACTTTGAGGGGAAAAACATATATCATAGTAATAATGATTACAGTGCAATATCAAACAACAAATATAGTAGCCAGAGGTTTTTTTCCAGATCAATTTAACCAGTTATTATTATTGCTTATTAAATTCAAAGGTATTTTTTTGGAGTAAATTAAAATGTTTTTCCATCACACTTAGTTATTATGTAACTCAAGTCAACTTCATTCTTTTTTACTAAAAGTTTTCAGGTCTGCTTGTTATGTCAGTAAAATATCCTGATTTATTTGACCCATTGACCAACATTTTTATAATCCACCTTTTCATGGCATGTTCAAAATAGCTCTGTAATTGCTAAGCTTGATTAGTAAGTATCATGAACTTATAGTGGCCCTTTTCTGTGATATTGTATAAAAATATCTTTTTGGAGAGAAATAAATAGAGATCTATATATATTTTAATCCCATGCAGTCATGTTTTTCTTCCATATACGGTAAATAACAGTGAATCACAAGAAGGAGAATAATATCACATAGCACTTAGCACTTAGACTCATACCACTTCATAGTGCTTTACAGCCCTCTCTAAGAGGTTTACAGAATCAGCATCTTGCCCCCAACACTCTGGGTCCTCATTTTACAGACCTTGGAGGAATGGAAGGCTGAGCCAACCTTGAGCTGGTCAGAATTGAATTCTTGACAGTATTAGCCTGCAATATTGTATTCTAATCATTGTGCTATCACGGCTGTTTTTACATAACAAGCCAATTTGCTTACTAACCAGTCTATTTTTATTGCTAAATTTAGTATAAATTCAAAATCCAGCTTTTTTCTATGTCTCTAGAAGTATTTATTTTATGTTGCATTATTTTTATAGTTAAACATTTTTAATTGTTCAGAATTGAGATTTCAATTTGCAGACCAGTCCTTAGTGCCTTCATCAGGGATTCCTTAATTTAGTTTTTCAACTAGTTGGGACATCTTTAATAGCACATATTATAATAGAAGAAACAAAAGGGTCAATCCATTCCATTAGTGATGAATATTTTCAGTCATCAGGGAAAAGACTTTGTTATAATTTTGTTATAGGTTTTTCAAGCTGAGGATACTGCTAATGTGGCAGGAAGAATTATCAGCCTTATTGGACTTGGAGGCATCATCAGACTAGGAGTCTCAGATCCTGCTATCTTATTTTAAACCTTCAGTATAACTATTGAGAGAAATGTAAGCAGAAAGCTCTGACTTGTATTGTTCAAGATCTTAATGATTCTTTTTCTTGCTCTAATCTAAACCACTGTTTCTCAACTTTAAGATGCCTGGATTTCAAACTCCTGGCTTGCTAGCTGGGGAATTCTGGGAGTTGAAGTCCAGACATCTTAAGTTGTTCTGGGTGAGAAACACTGGTCTAAACTTCACTTCCTTCTTTTTTTCCCTTTGGAGCTCGTAGTTAGTTCAAGGTAGCATTCAGAGATCTGGCAGAACAAAGAAATGAAACATATGTCAGTCCTTGCTGGATTCTCTTTGTTACAATAGCAAGCAGAGAGTATGGGACTCTTATAATAAGACAGGAGAAAAATGGATAGCTAGCTGTTGTATCTGATCCCAGAGAGAATGTATAGCTAATAATAGTCTTATTTACTTATTTGTAAAATCTGCTTTTACAACACTCCAGGCTAGTAGCTTCATTCTGTATTTTAATAATGTACTTCATATAGTAGTACTCTTATTTGTCTACTCCAAGTTTATGTAATGCCCCATAATTTGGATATTATCATTGAAGGAGAATTGTTTTCTTTATACTCTTGCATAATTTCATTAAGCTCGTTCTTCTTCTGTAACTATGGTACAATTTTTATTTTAACTAAACTACTTAATTCTGGGTTTATGATAAAAGAAATATTTGTAAGATTACTTTAGGAGTTAATTTTTTGCCATAGTACAAATGGCACTTTGACAAATTGGCCATCATCATAAGTATAAATGATATCAGAATACCAAAAGGGACAATTAACAACTGAAAGGGAGAACAAAAGGACCAGAAAATCATCTCACCAACAAGCAACACCTAGATCAGTGGCTCTCAACCTGTGGTTCACGACCCCGTTGGGGGTCAAACAACCTTTTTACAAGGGTCGCCGAGGAGTCTCCCATGGAGATGCTGATGAGAAGCCGGCCCGAAGGGAAGGAGAGGTGCCAGAAGACTGATGGGCTTCCCGGCAGGCCAGTCTGGCTGGCCTCCCAATTGGGCATTTTTCAGTGACTGTTCTGGCCCGGGAGCTCCTACAGGGCACACACTTTCGCCGGGGTTGAGCTGCATCAAAGGGGGAGGCTTGGGCAGCGAGAAGAGCAACTGCTGAGGAGAGGCCACAGCGGCTGCCGAGTGTCCACCTGACATCGCTTCCCCCCTCCCCCCCCAGAACAGGCCTGGCTCCGCTGAGCCAGCTCTGCTTAGTTCCGCCAGGATCTGAGGAGGAGACCGTTAGCCGGAAACCAAACAGAGAAGAAGGGAAGGGGGATCAGACCAGGGATGTGGGAGGGGGAAGGGGGTTACTGGTCGGAAGTCGGCAAAGTGGGATCACCGCGCACACGGCCAGAGGAGGAAAGAACAAAACCTTGCACCAGTAGGCGAGGAGCTTCTGCTGCTCCTTTTGCTAAGGGTGGCTGAGTGCCCAAGATCGGAGTGTGCGTGTGTGCGTGCGGGGTAGGTGGGGGGAAAGTAGGAACCAGAATGGAGGCAAGGAGGAAAACAGCTCGCTCCAAGTGACGGACGTTGTTGGGCGGAGCTACAAAAGCCAAGAGGTACCATTTCTAAGGCGTAAAACAAGGTGGGGAAAATAAAATAAAATAAAGGAACGTGGCGACTATGCACATACACTGAGTTTCCCTATTAAAACTTACCCATGCTACACCATGCTTCAAGGCAAAATTTCATTTATTTGTAATTAGAAATAAATATTTCACAATATATAATTACATATTGTTTTTGTGATTAATCACTATGCTTTAATTATGTTCAATTTATAACAATAAAAATACATTCTGCATATCAGATATTTACATTACGATTAATAACAGCAGCAAAATTACAGTTACAAAGTAGCAACGGAAATAATTTTATGGTTGGGGGTCACCACAACATGAAGAACTGAATTAAAGGTTTGTGGCATTAGGAAGGTTGAGAACCGCTAACCTAGATGATCAGAGATTAATACTATGAATAACATGACACCTATACTCAAGCAGCAAACAGTATCCCAATCAAGAAATTGCTACATAAGCTAAGTGTAAACAGCCCAACCAAAGAATCACCAAATGCACTTCCTCCAACACTGACAGACAAGAATAGAATATAAAATGAGAGTAAATACCACTCCCGAGTAACACAGATGATGTTATGAAGTTTGGGTAAGGAAACGTCTGCAGGAAAACTACTGAGATCAGAGGGTACCAAGGACTCTCTATTTATTGAAATGGGCTATTATATAATCTTGCACATCTGACTGTAGATTCCCATCACTTCATATATGCCGGTGAATCAGGCAAGTATCTACCGGAGTTATCTCAAGATATTGTTTTGTTTCTCAAAGCTTAAAAACTGTTTCAGACCCTTTTGTCTAAATATTAATTTCTGCATATTTCTATCAGGGTCATCTTATTTACTCTATTCAAGTATTGTCCTACGAAGCTGTACATGACTTGCAGTGGTGGGTTTAAAAAATTGTTGGAACCTACTCTGTGGGTGTGGCCTCCTTTGTGGGAGTGGCTTGCCACCCATGTGACCGGATGGGAGTGGCTTGCTGCCCATGTGACCGGATATGAAATTATGAATTAGTACTTAGGTCAGTCCAAGTAGCTATTCAGAAGTTAGTGGTTAGAAGCAATCGTAAAGCAAGATATGGAATTAAAACCAGAAATATTTTGTTGGCTATTTGAAAGGGAGTATAATATATATTTAATTTTACACATGTTAGCAGCTGCTGGAATTGTGTTTGCACAACAGTGGAAAAACAGATATATAAACGAATAAATATTACAATGTGCAGGAATAAATAAATTGACAATTAAAATCAAGAAGGCTTTGAATACTTTTTCATGTGGGATTGGTTTTAGCAATTGCCAACTAACGGAAACAGTTAGTAATTGACAATTAGAAATCCAAAAGTATGAAAGAAAACACCAATTATGTAAGGAAAGGTCCCTAAAATGTATAAGGAAATATTACTAGATCATTATTAATGCGTAGATAACTGGGGGAAATTACACACCCACCAGTGGTGGGTTTCAAAAATTTTTGGAACCTCTTCTGTAGGTGTGGCCTGCTTTCCGGGTCCACTGGTGGAACCTCTTCTAACTAGTTTGGTAGATTTGACGAACCAGTTCTACCGAATAGGTGCAAACTAGTAGGAACCCACCTCTTATGACTTGACTCCAAGATAACATCTATTTATGTGTCTATTTTTTTCATCTGTTTTATCCCATTTTATGAATAGCTTAGTTACTGTAAAGGATTAAAGTAGCTGTGCATGAAGATGAATAAGAAAGAAATGAATGCAGGATTTTACATTGAAGAGGGAATCCCTTCCCTATGGACATATTATATTTGTATTGAGCTTTGCACTTTTGAAAGACTTAACTCTGGAATATAAAAATACTTCCAAAAAAATGATCAACTGAACTACTTTTTGATGCTTTGTTCAAATAGGTTTTTTCCTTGCAGGCTGAAACAGCTTTGTAGTCCAGTTGTGCTAGAAGCAGAGGTGGGTTCCTACCAGTTCGCACCTATTCAGTAGAACCGGTTCGTCAAATCTACCAAACCGGTTAGAAGAGGTTCCACCAGTGGACCCGGAAAGCAGGCCACACCTACAGAAGATGTTCCAAAATTTTTTGAAACCCACCACTGGTCCTTGGATACGATTATTCTACAGTATCATGCTCATATTTATAAAACTCAGTGCCTCTGTGAAAGATAAGGATGACTACTGCATTTGTGATGCAATCAGAACATTGCATGTGTTGAAGTTGTTTTAAGGCAAACCATAGATGCCTTTTAAAGAACAAGTTTACATCATATTCTTATGCATGCCAGTACTGTGTGTGAGGTAATTTAAGGTGGTTCTGACAAGTGTCATCGGTATCTTCATATCCGGTCACATGGGTGGCAAGCCACTCCCATCCAGTCACATGGGTGGCAAGCCACTCCCACAAAGGAGGCCACACCCACAGAGTAGGTTCGAACAATTTTTGAAACCCACCACTGGCTAGAACTGATAAGCAAATCCAGAGTTCCTCCCTGATTTAAAATTAGTGGAGTCTTATGTCACAAATCCATCTAATTATAGTGCTTGGAAACATTGGTCCCACTTTTCCACAAGCAGTTTTGTTTGATTCTTATTTGTTTAGAAGTGAATATTATTCAATTCAGTTTAGCTGGTCTTTACTCCTGGGTCTGAGCATGGATCACAGAGTAATTGTGACTGGTTTGTGCTTCCAACAGTGAATTGAATGCAAAGCACCTCTTGGTATAATAATAGGATTCCCATAATTTCATAATTGGATTAGGAAAAATTGTGATAATCTAGAAAGTCAGTTGCACACAGATGCAAAATCTGAGATAATTGGGCATTAGAAATGGTTTTCAGACAATGGCAATGTAGCATACCACCACAAAGTAGGAACTTGGGAAGGCGGGTGGACTGAAGGAAGAAATTTGGAGAAGTGTGATTGAAAATTGAGTCTGAGAAAAATGTCAAATGTTAGACTATGAAAATGGAATGGTTTTGGAAATGATAATTATTACTGGGAAAAACAAATATTTTTGTTATTAGTCCAAGATACTTTGTATAACATAAGTGACTAGGAATTGCCTAACTGCATGGGTGAGAGAGTACTCTGCAGAAGTTAACCTAAATGACCTTAAAGACCTTATTTTTTATTTAAAACATTTATATAGCCACCCATTTGAAGCAACTCACAAATTCACAACAGGAAAAATAAAATAAAATAATTATAAAATAGTAAATACAGGAAAACAAAAACTGTGTGCTTTAATCATTCTTTTGGATGTCCCACAGCATGTTCAGTTGTCCTCCTTCCATGCTAACAGTCTATGCAATGCTATATATAGCCCATCTAGCACCTGGGCAGGCCATTCTAATAGGCTTCACTTCCCTATGGTGAGGGGCAGCTGCTGAAAACTCTAGGCCAACAGGGAGGTCTACCCATGCAGATGATTGATTTAACAGCCCCTCCCCCAAAGCACTGCTCTGTGACAAACACCAGATCTAGTGCATCTTTCCCTTGTGATTCAGGCCATGAATAAGTGAAATCAAGTCCATGGTGCCATGGTAACTGGTCCAGAGATGGCAGGTAGAAATTCCCCCAGAAAGACAAGCCTGGGACACAGAACGGATGGTTTAAGAGTCCAGGAACACAGACAGGTATGCAGCTACATTGCAGGTAGAAAGATATAAGTGATCAGTAATTCCCATGATTTCCCCACAAAGGACCTTTATCCAGGGATATAAGGGCCCCTGAGCCACCAGACCCTTACTCTTGCCCTGGTTAATTTCTGATGCCATATTCAAAATTTGGGAGGGCATATTTCAGAAAGAAAAATACCCCCTTTCATGCCCAACTAGGTCTCAGTAATAAACCACCAGTTAGGTGGTCTCACCCACAATCAATTTGTGGATGAAGTGGGCTTTATTATAAATTGACATAGCATTAAGCAGCAGCCAGAAGCCAAAGCCTCTGAAGCTCACAGAAGGAAAAAGATGCCTGGCCCCAATTCCAACTATCAAAACCATGAAACAAAGACACTGCTCCATTCAATCCCTTAAATATGGATGCAGCAGCTTCAGTCTGAAGTTCTCCCAGAATAGCAAGGGAATCTACTAAAATGGCTGCTTTACCATGTAGCACTTGAATATGTTGCATCCCCCTGACGCAGCTGGCAGCCAAGCCACGCCTTGCAAGAAGATGATTGGCTCTGGCGGCGCTGTCCGGTGCGCGTGTTATGAAACTTGCTGTCAGTTCAGTTCTCAATAAAGGTTCCTGTTGAACGTTACCTCAACACCTCCTCATACTTAAAACTGGCGACGAGGATGAGCGACGTTGACCCAGTGCACGTCCCGGCTCTTGCTGCCGCTTCTGCCTTCTCTCCTTTCCGTCCTGAGGCGGAGAGTTGAAATGCCTTCCTCGAAAGATTCAAGATATTTCTGCAGGTCCATGGCCTCTCCGACCTTCCTGAGGGGAGGAAGCATGGTGTCTTCCTCCATTATTGTGGCGCGGAGATGTTTGCCACCGCCCCGCCCTGTCAGCTCCTTCGCCTTCTCACTCGATTCCATTTGACATTCTTCTGTCATGCCTCAAGGTTCACTATGAGCCAGCTCCCTTCAATTACGCCAGACACCAATACTTCCATCGATGTATACAACGGGAGGGCCAGTCCATAAGCCAGTGTGTGGCTGAGCTTTGTACCACCGCCATAGACTGCAAGTTCAGACTTGGATGATGCGCTCTTGGAACAGTTTATATACGGCCTTCTAGATATAAACGTCAACCACTGCATCCTTTCCCGCTCGGAGCTCTCGATGAAAATTGCCTTGAATGAGACACGAGCGTACGAGATGGCCGGCAAGTCCACGCCGGATCTCCGCCGTTTCTCTCCTTCGGTCACAGCTTCTCTTCCTCCGTCTGCTGTCCACTGCCAGTTGGGCCCGGAGGACCCACGGCCTGACTTCGACGTCATAGTGGATCGCCTCAGGGCTCTCTCCTTCAGAGATGCTTGGGCCTGCCTCAGATGTGGCGGCCGCCATCCTCGCTCATCCTGCCGCTTCCGGGCCGTCCTCTGCCGCCAGTGTGGCAAGAAAGGCCACATCGCCACAGTGTGCCGCTCCTCTGCCTCAGCGCCATGGCCTGCCACAGCTCCTGCCGGGCGCCGGCCTGCGTCCGTTCCTTCTTCTTCCTGCCAAGGGTGCTACGCTGTCTCGGAACCCGAGGAGCTCTGTCCCGAATGGATGCTGGACTCGGCTTCGACTGCATCAGGGGGCCGGGGTAAGATGCACCTTCGTGTCTTACTGGCCGACCGACCCTGCACCATGGAGCTGGATACAGGATCCTCATGATCCATCATCTCCTGGGACACTCTGAGACAGCTCTTCCCCTGCTTCCGTCGGGACCAACTTTCTTCTGCCCCTTGCCTCCTCAGGGGCTATCAGGGGACTTCCATTCCTGTCCTGGGTTCCGTCACCTTGTTAGTCCAGTATGGGCGGTTCCAGGGTCCCTTGCCCCTCATAGTCGTCCAGAATCCCTTGACCTCTCTCTTGGGGCTGGACTGGTTCCGAGCCTTTGGCCTGTCCATTGCTGGGGTCAATTCCCTCAGGCTGGCCTCTGATTTGGACCATCTCGTTGCTGAATTCGCTGATGTTTTCAGCAATGCCCTGGGCCGTTATAATGGCACTCCCATCTCCCTGAATTTAGACCCCTTGGTGGTGCCTATTCGCCTCAAAGCTTGCAGGGTGCCCTTTGCGCTTCGGGCAAAAGTCGACGCCGAATTGGACAAACTTATCTCCTGATCCAGTGGATCATGCCCCTTGGGAGACCCCTATTGTCCTCCCCCTAACACAAGGAAGCTCCCCCCAAAAGTCCACTGCCTACCTCTTTCTGCTATAACAAACTGTCTGGCCACCTAGGCCCTCACCTCTACTGAGCACTCCAATTGCCAGGATCTTATAGCCACTGTTACTTCCTTGTCCTGTGCCAGTCTTTCCTATCTTTATATTCATGATGCTCCAGAGTACATTATGTCAGCTAAAGCAAGAATAAGTGATTGATAGCAATGCTGAGCTCTGCAGCCTGATGTCCATTCACAAGGGAGCCTCTGCAACAAAGAGAACCCCCATCCCCCTCTGCAACATAGTCCTATTTGCCCAGGCAATTATTCCAGCTGTTCAATCTACTACTGCGCTGCCACTGCTGCTAATTCATTCCTCCTGCTGGCCCAGGTAACCAGCACCAATACTGCTGACCATTCACATATCAGCCAGAACCACTAAATTAAAAATAACATTCACACTATCCTCAACCTCTTCAATGATATGAACCTACCAAGTAAACAAGTCTTTGTTCAAAGTATATAAATAATATTTTATACTTTTTTCGTGTTCTACTATGTGATATTATCTCTTTTGTGAAGGAAAAGGAGAAGAATTACAGATTTTCCAAGTCAAGAAGGGTTTTGGTAATGGCAGCAAAATTAGTAGATTCCTTAGAGATTATTGAGATTATATTTTAATTCTTAAGAATATCCACAACATTTAGGATGCACCATACATGTGTCTTAGTTTCTTAAATTCTTACCTCCTTAACCAACTATCCATCTCAATTCTATCAGGTTTTGTCAACCTTGATTAATAGAAAATACATTTTTAAACATTTTTTAGTAAAACAAGCAATTTTGATTGATAATTTATAGAAATGCAGATGAATATTATGTATTAACTTCCTGAACAATATACTACCTGAATAAAATCCATGGTCTTCTTTTTATTGTAAAATTCAAAAGAAATTGCATATATTTTATAACAATTCAGTTACATCAAGAATCATAACGTAAGTAGAATGTAATTTTTAATTGTGAATAATAGTAAGTCTCTTACTATTTGTGGCAATAGTAAACATCTAATGCCAGAGGCTAGGTGGAATGCCTCTTTAGGGATTTTAATGGAGCAATGTTAATATCTTGAATGAATCCTTATCAATTCAATAGTTTCATGCAAGTGATACATTTATTTTTAAAGAATTTGCTGTGAGGATAAGATTCTCTGTATTGGCTCAGTGTTTTCCATAACTGTGTGCTATGAATAGTAAATAGGTAACCAAAGGATCTTTACCCTTTTCTTGCCACCATTAGTTTCTTTTTCATAGAAACAACTGAATGTTTTATAAATTTAAATGCCATTAATAATGCCACATCATTTGTTTGACAGTAAATATTTTGCAACTCTAAACACATCATCATATAGCCCTGCCTAGTTGAGACAATCTCTGATAGAGTATTGAATTTATGTAATGTTTATAAATGGCAAAATAGCTGGCCTTTCTGCAAATTAAATTCTGTTAACATAATATTCAAAGTAATGTTTGGGGAGAATAAACAGTATTGGTACCAGAATTGCTGTCACTAAGTGTAGTTGTAAACTGAATGCCACACGAACGTATCATGTGTGCCAGTGGTGGGATTCACTTACCTTCACTACAGAAGTGGGTTCCTACCAGTTCGCACCTATTCGGTAGAACCGGTTCGTCAAATCTACCAAACCAGTTAGAGGTTCCACAAGTGGACCCGGAAAGCATGCCACACCTACAGAAGAGGTTCCAAATTTTTTTGAAACCCACCACTGGTCCTTGGATATGATTATTATACACTATCATGCTCATATTTATAAAACTCAGTGCCTCTGTGAAAGGTAAGGATGACTACTGCATTTGTGGTGCAATCAGAACATTGCGTGTGTTGAAGTTGTTTTAACGCAAACCAAAGATGCCTTTTAAAAAACAAGTTTACATCATATTCTTATGCATGCCAGTGCTGTGTGTGAGGTAATTTAAGGTGGTTCTGACAAGTGTTGTCGGCATCTTCATATCCGGTCACATGGGCGGCAAGCCACTCCCATCCGGTCACATGGGTGGCAAGCCACTCCCACAATGGAGGCCACACCCACAGAGTAGGTTCGAACAATTTTTGAAACTCACCACTGCTTCACTACCAGTTTGCAATCCTTCCTCAAACAAGATGCTGTGATGTATAGAATATAAATACAGGAAAAAGACTTTTTACTGACTGCCAAATTTATTTTCATGCCTTCTCTATTCTACATAGACTGCAATCATATTTCTGGTCAGGATTATTCAACAATAATCCTGCATCCTTCTTTTTGGACATCATATTTATTATAACTATTGGAAAGCTTTCCATTCTGGCTCCAGCAAAAGTACATAGATACTATATAAAATCCATGTTGTTGATTTAAATAAGATATTTCTAGAAATCCTACGGTGATTTACCTATAGAAAATTTGATAAAGTACCAGTAATTCACAATCATTTGAATAAAAGCCCTTGAAATGCTGCATTTTCTTCCTCTTAACAGTTTCTGAAGCTTCTAAATTATATACCTCACCTTTCCTGCACAATATATAAAATACTTCCTCCTTCAATTCCCCCAAAATAGTCCTGTGAGGAAGATTGACTTTAGAATATGAGTGGCGCACTAAGATACTATACCATAGAAACCATAGTCCAGTTGAAGTTGGACTTGAAACTTAGCCACATCTAACACTAGGCCATACTGGCTTTTTGTCCTAGACCATAAGGGACCTGAGAGATAAGCACCAGTACTTTGGATGTGCTTGGAGAAAGATTAATAAGTCTCCACTTTAATAGGGGTGAAATATAATGCACTAGTTGCATTATATTTGAAAATTTGGAGTTTTTTTTTTTCTTTATTATTTTTTTTCTAATTTTTTGGCTGGGTAGTATCTTGATCTTCTTTGGGTATCAACGATATAAACGCTGTCTTCCATGATGGGGGCACTTTACCTTCCGATTGAATTTTATTAAATAATTCTCTAAGAGGTTCTACCATTGCTAACTGTAAGTTTTTATAATAAACCGCTGTTAAACCATCTGTACCTGGTGCTTTCCCTAACTTTAGTTGTTTGATTACCTGCAGGATTTCCCCAGAGGTTATTGGTTGGTTCAACTTTTGCCTGTATTCTTCTCTAACTAGGGGGATTTTCTCTTTATCTAAATATTTATCTATGTCTAAACCACTAATTTTGTCCTCCTTGTACAGTTCTGTATAAAATTCTCGAAATGCCTTTTGAATCTCCTCCTGTTGAAACACCTCCTTCCCTCTATAACGCAATTTGGATACGTTTCGATTTTTTCTTTTTTTCCTAATCTGGTAAGCCAACCACCTGCCGGGTTTATTTGCATTGCAGAAAGTATTGTGTTTTGCATATAATAAACTGGTGGCTACCTGGGCAGAAATCAGCATATCAAATTGGGATTTTAATATGGAGATTGCTTCCTTAGCCTTTATATCACCTGGATTTAATGTTAGTTCCAACTCTTTCCCTTTAATTTCCTCTTCCAATTCTTTTCGTTTTTACCCTTGTTTGTGTCTATGTATTTTGTTTATATTCATCAATACTCCTCTCATATACGCTTTGCTTGCATCCCATACATATTCCATAGATGTATCCTTATTCATGTTAAGAACAAAGTATTCAGATAACAACTTTTTACAATCATTAATATACTTTTCATATCTAAATAAATTTTCATTCAACCTCCAAGACCTTCTTGCCTGCACTACCCTTCCCAGTTCCATCCAAACTGGGTTATGATCCGAAAGAACCCTCGCCGCAATCTTTGTCTTCTTCACCCTAGAAAGTAAATCATTAGTAATTAGGATGAAATCAATCCTTGAAAGAGATTGATGTCTATCAGAAAAAAAGGTGTAGTCATATTCCTCTGCATTCCTTTCGCGCCAAACATCTCGCAATTCGAAATCGTCCATCATATCAAAAAAAGATTTGGGTAACTTAGCTCGGATTTTGGTGTTCGGGCAAGATGTCTTCTTATCTCTTTTAGTGTCAATGACGCCATTCCAGTCACCCAATAGTATACAAGACTTAAAGTCCCACTGTACTAATTTGGCATGAAGATTTCTATAAAATCCATCTTGCTGTTGATTAGGAGCATAAATTCCCAAAAGTAATGTCTTTTTCCCTTCTAAGATTATATCTAGTGCAATATATCTTCCAAAGGGATCTGCTTCAATCAGCTCGGCTTTAATGTCTTTTCTTAAGTATATAACTATGCCATTTTTCTTTTCAGTGGCAGAGATCACAAAATGTTGACCAAGTTTGGGGTTAAACAAGTATTTTTGATCAGTTGTTTTGATATGAGTTTCTTGCAAGCAAATTATATCATTCTTAAACTGTTTGAGATAATGAAATATTTTCTTTCTCTTCTGTGGAGAGTTCAGTCCGTTAACATTCTACGTCAAAATCTTAGTTGTCATTTTTGGTTGCCTGAAGCTTTTTTAGAGCCTCCCGCATGGCTTGTCTCACCTTTGGTCTGGCTCCTCCCACGGCTTCTGAGCTTGTCGCTGTAACTCCTTGATTGATGGCCGGTGATTGTTGAGATTGTTGTGTTGTGGCTTGTTTTTCCATTTGTCTAGTAGTCGCACGGTTGGGTCTTTGTTCCCTGACCCCTTGCCCTTCCGGAGGGGGGAGATGGTACATTTTATCTGGTAGTTTTGTGGTTTGCTGTTTGCCTTGTCCTTCTCGTGGTCTTTCTCCATATCCAGATGATTCAGGGTGTCCCACCTTCAGAATCTTATGATAGAAATCTCGAGCTTTCCATACAGAATTGAGACGGTATCTTTGCTTATCAAATGTAACTATGATACCAAATGGGACATCCCATCTATACTGTATCTGACGCCTTCTGAGCTCTTCCACCAAAAAAGCATAATCTCTCCTGGCTCTTAGCATTTGAGGTGGTATTTCCTTCAAGACAATCAAGTCCTGTCCGCCAATTTGAAGTCTGGTATTATAGGACTTTGTAATATCATGTTTCTGAACTCTCTTGTAAAAAAGTATATTACCACATCTCGGGGGAGTTGCTTCTGTTTTGCCGCCCACGAATTAACGCGATAAATTTTGTCAATCTGCCAATCAAAATTGGATCCCGGTCTTCCCACCAGACAGTCAAAAGCCTCTGAAAACATCTGCTTTAAGTTCTCCTGCTTCTCTTCGTGCAGCCCCCTGACTCTTAATGCAAGCTCCATCTGCTTATACTATATCATAATAATTTGTTTTTCAGCGTTTTCAACTTTTTGTTCCACCACTTCAGTTTTAGATGTCAAGTTAGTTTTAGCTTCATTAAGAACCTCTAAGTTATCTTCCATTCCAGAAACATATTCTGTCAGTACATTTACAATTCCCATCATATCCTCATTCATTTTAGTAATCTTAGTATCAAAGTTATCATATAAGACTTTTATCTCATTCCTTATTTCATCTCTGAATGCTCTGAAAGTTTCTAAATTCTGTTCTCTAGATTCTCTAAACATTTCCAAAAAGAATTCTTTCATTGGTACATCTCCACTAGGGGGCATAGAGGGCGGAGGCTGCAACTTTGTGCCAGGTATGGGGGACGTAGCTCTCGGAGGTAATTTCGCAGGATTTGGTTTTGATGCCATTATGTTTTGCTTTAAGCACTTAATCAGATTTTTCTAGCCCGCTGTGCAGCTTACAAGAAAAAAAGAAAAGTTCCTCCCTTTTTGCAGAGTTTACAGTAGGTTTCAAAGGATTAGCATTACGTCAAAACAGTTCAACAAAGAAAAGAAAAACTCTGTTTGGAATGTCTCTATATTAGCAAAAGAGTCTTTGAAAACTTTTAGAGATTGATAAGAGGAAATCTTCAAGGGAGTGGAGCTAATTAATTTGTGAGAGGTTATTCCTTTGATTCTGTGCCAGGAAGTTAGAGATATACAAATGCGAAAGCTATAAGATCGCCATCTTGGAAGCAATTACACAAAGGAATTTTTTATAACGTTGAAGCTAGTATTTTGGTAGGAAAAGCAAATAAAGTTCTCAGGTTCGGGCTCTGCTTGTATTAATTTCCAATAACATAGTTTCAAAAATTGTCCTAAGGGGTGGGGGGTGTCCTTGCCTTGTGCTGTAAAAAACAGCTGAGGTTTTCTGGCCGGAGTTAAATGACTCAGCCTTGGTTGTCTCTCCCCCTCCGTTCGCAGCCCCCCCCCAAAAAAACTGCAAACTTCAAAGAAGGCTCTTACCGACTGGGTCACTCTCTGCTTTTTTCTTGCCTGAAGAAAGAGATATCTACTGGATATTAAATAGATAACGAACCAGAAATCTGGGGGCAGCTCAATTAAGCCGACAACGATGGCAAGGTCCCTCCCCGGAAGTCCGAAAATTTGGAGTTTTGACACTGACAGAGATTTTGATCAGCTTACAAATTCAGCCACACACATAATAAATTAAAGTAGCAACATTAGATATTTTTGCCAAAAGAAGTTAGGGATGATAAAAGACCTGGGCTTTTGTGGCTAAGATGGAACTCTACTCATAATATTTTGATAGAGATGACATTCACCTAGAATAGGTTGAACAATAGCAGTATGATAAAAGAGAATTATGAATTTTGGTAAAATGTACTTCATAATATAAAAAGCAATGTTAATTGCATTGACCAATGTATAAACCTCTGTATAAACTATTATTGATCTATGAGTGGTTGCCCAGATGTATAATGGTTTGCTTTCCCCTGAAGTAACTATTTGGGAGAAATTGTTTGCTAACTTAACTGCCTGTTAGAGAAACCAAACTGATGCAGCCTTTTGAAACAACAACAATAAACAAATCTCAAGTAGTTGAAAAAGGAGCCTGCCTCTTTGATATGTCTATGTTTTGAAATTGCTGAATTCCTACTTCAGGTGTTCTTTTATAAGATATTCAGGATTTAGTACCAAGAGAACAATGTTTTATCCCTGGCACCCTAACTGGGCAAGATGTTACAAATTCTACTACAGTATTTTTGTCATCCTAGCTAATTGTGAACTTTTCTGAAACATTATAAAGGTTGCAGGGGTTATCTAAAATATTCATAATTGATGTATAACTGCCTGCCTCTCATTTTATGAAACTTTGCAATCAGGGCATTTGATTGATGCAAATTTAATATAACATTCTGAGTTATTTGTTTTTAGTTCCACAACCAGCTATTTTGTAGCAGTTTCTACCTGAGTTCAGTAAATCACTTCTAATAAACTTGTTAATGTGAGGGAAAAATAATAATAAATAGCATAAGGGATATGTTGTGGCAGTCTTTTCCATGATAATGAGGTTTCTGCTCAGTTTCTTATTGTAAACTTCCACTTTATTTCTTTTCTAGATGAGAATAGCATTCTTTGCAATTTATACTTTGGTTGAATATCCATGTGGAGATGGTATGCTGAGTGGCCTTATTATTACTTTTTTATCCAGCTAATAAGATTCTGAATGTTCATTCTGACTTCTTGGAGATGTAGTGTAAAAAATATAGTAGTCAAATGAGTGATTCCTTCGACAAACTAAAAAGAAAAAAGGCAGTTCTGTTTTTACATATTCTAAGGAAATAGAAATATTCTTTCTCTGCTCTGAAATTAATGTTGGTAGATATCACTGTAGAGTTAGACAGTAAACATTAAAAAACAATACTTTTGCATAAAAGGTACCCTTTTCTTTCTTTGTACTTTTTCCTTTTAAGTTGTTCAAAAGCTTGGGCAGGCAACCACCTTGAAACAGAATTTGTCCATTCAACCTATTCTCAGATTTCCACCCTTCCTTCCTAGCAATTTCATATTGTATTTTAGCAGTTGCTGTGATATATATGGCTCAAAGAAAGTGGTTTTACATAAAAAAGTCATGTTCATTGTACATTTTCTTTCATTTACTTAAGACAGTTTTGTGCTCAGTATTGCTAGCTATAACATAAGAGGAATATCAGCAGATGTATTTTTATGTGGAAAAATCAAATGTAATTTAAATGCAAACATTAGCTTTTATTGCCTCCCCCTCCCTCCTTGATGCATTATGAAAGGAAACATGTTGCAATCCTAGAGGGATGTTTTCTGATTATTTTTCTTTTATTCCCTTGTTTATTATTTTTCTATTGCTAAAAGTTAAAGCATACAAGTGTAAAAGAATTTTAAAACAAAAGTTTAAATTTTCTTTAAAACAAACGCTGTTAAAATCTTAAATTTAATCAAATCCTGTTTTAAATATATATATATACTGAGACATTTTTAAATTTGTAATTTAAAGGATTTTGAGAAACCATCAGCTATCTAGATAGTTCTAGATTGCTAAGTGGGGTTAGAAAAATCTGAAACTCAAGTTAATATGATATGTAATCATGACATGCATAAGTGATGCCTCTTTTAGGTGAGCTCTTGTCACCCTGACATAAGCCATATACAACCTAAAGGTAATAATTAATACTTTATATTGTACCAGCAAACTAATTGGCAGCCATTTTAGTAGAAGTGTAATATGGTTTCATTGTGATCTTGGTTCCTGAGATCTGTATACATTAAAGTTCTTGACAAATTCCTGTGCAGACTACATTGCAGGTATCAGATCTAGAGTTTATCAGTGCATGTGCCCATCATCTTCTAAGAAGGGGCATAGCTAAAACTGACAGAGGCTTTGTACTTTCATTTTTTACTATTTTAACATTTGCAATTTCTGGGTGAATTAAATTCATTCCAGACCCAAGAGAGATATATTTTTCTTGAAACTATGGCCCATCCGCCTCGTCTTGATTTTCTTCAGTTGATGTGTTTCATCTGTCATTTTATCAATTGCAAGCAGACATTCAGCAGAACCCCATACCATTAACTGTAAATGTTAGAAAGAGATTGGATGCCTTAAGCATTCAAATCCAAATTTTCTGATAGTCTTTCCCAGTCACTTTCATGGAAAAGTTGAAATTGAAATGTATTTGAGATGGAATGGAGCCCTAGGAGATTCTATATAACAATATCTGTTTGTAGGAACAAATGCTTTTCAATGACACTACCTTAAATCTGCCTGAAAACTACTGTGTAGCAGTGTTTCTCATTTTGCATTATCCCCGGAGAGCAACAAAATACCTAGGTTGATTCTTAATTGAATAGTATAAAAGATTATTGAAATATACAGAAGGTTTGGATATAAATTTAAATAAATAAATAACAGAATTGACTAATAAGTCAGGAAGAGATTTCAAAGCAACACAATTTGTCCTGATCTTGAAAGATCATCCATATGGATTTTCATAGCAATCTCAACCTTACAGATGATGTCTGGAGCCAGTTTGAAATCAGTCATGATAACGGTCTCTCTAAAACAGACAGCAATCTACCAGCTCCTTGATTACTTTTTGCAAAAAATGGGTGTTGAGAGATTATGCTGTAATTGCATGATTTGAAGTAGTCTAATGCTTCTTAAGAAAAGGTCTGATAACTCTGTCCTTTAAAAATGTAGGCATTATGTCCTTCCTTAGAGAAATATGGATATTAAATAAGGCCTGTCTAATAATCTTTTGGGTAGGAATTACAAACCCTTTTGATTACTGATCAGAAGAAGGATTAGTTGCAACAGCTTTTCTAAATCCTTTGATATCATAGATTAAAACTGTTCCAGTCTAACCATATGACATAAGCTACAGATACTTCTATGAGGAATTCAGTATAACCAATATGTATATGCTAGGGGTCCCCAAACTCTTCAGCTCATCAACCTCTTCATGAAGTTTTAAATTATTCATCAACTTTCAAATATTTAATAGTATTGGAAATAACAATAACAACAATGGATAGTCTCCTCAATCTTTGGGATCAATATTGATTACTATGAGAACACTGGTCTTGTAGGCTGGTCTGAATGTGAGAAATTTTAAGTGACAAAAGAATTATATCACAAGCAATTAAAAGTTTGAAACAATAGAAAAAAGCAGAAATATAAATTGCCTCTTACAATTCTAATTCAGTGGAGGAAAGTCCTTTTCTACATGATAGTATGAACACTCAAGTGGGCTTTATTCTATGCTTTTCAAATTCCTGGTGCCCTTGCTGTCTCTTCTGTCATTTTAGCAATTGCAGATAATCTATATATGAAAATCTTCTGAATTTAGTGCTACTGTATGAAAGTGGCTTCTATTATTCTTAGAGCATCAAGATCTTGGCAAAATGTGCTGCTCAGGAAAAAACATTAGATAAGCAATCTAAAAGAGTTTTTCTGTTAGAGAATCTTTGCAAGTAGAAATAATTTAAAATGGAATAGAATGAAAGAATATAAATTAATAATACAAAACAGAAATATGGCTGCACATTATATATATAGTGTAGCATTTTAATTTATAACAATAGCTATAATTAGACATATACCACTTCATAGTGCTTTACAGCCCTCTCTAAGTGGTTTACAGGATCAGCATATTACCCCCAACAATCTGGATCCTCAGTTTACCAACCTCAGAAGGATGGAAGGCTGAGTCAATCTTGAGTCTGTGGGACTCGAACTACCAAACTGCTGGCAGCTGGCAGCCAGCAGAAGTAGCCTGCAATTATGTCTGGCTTATAACCTTTATGAAAGTCAGTTTGGTCTGGCAGTTAAGGCACCAGAATAGAAACCAGGGCACTGTAAGTTCCAGTCCTGCCTTAAGCATGAAATCAGCTACATGACATTGGGTCAGTAACACGACATCAGACTTGGGAGAATAGCCAATTAGTCAATTCCTATCATAGGAAATGCATCAACCCTTGTGAATATGGGCTATATAATAATAAGAATGGCTTTCATAGAGCAGGTGATAGTTGTGACTAGGATAGCTTTTTATGTAACTTTCTGTTGTGGTCCAGTTATGCCTTTCCTGGATGGTGAGAATCTATGTTCAGTCACTCATGCTTTGGTTTTCTCCCAGTTGGATTATTGTAAGATACTCTACATGGTGCT
Source organism: Thamnophis sirtalis (assembly GCF_051295495.1). NCBI lineage: Eukaryota > Metazoa > Chordata > Lepidosauria > Squamata > Natricidae > Thamnophis > Thamnophis sirtalis. The sequence continues at coordinate 47,817,640 of NW_028261384.1, forward strand.
ACTCTTGAAGAGTGTTTGGAAGATACGACTGGTACAGAATGTAACAGTGCAGACAGTTCTGCAGGCTCGTTGGATGGCACATGTGACACTTCTCTTAACACCAGCTGCCCTGGCTGCCAGTTTGCTTCTTAGTCCAATTCAAGATGTTTATTATTATTATTTTTAAAGCACTTTATGGCACAAGTCCACGATATTTGAGGAACCATTTCATTCTCATAGGATTAGCCTGCCTCATTCATTTCAGTGGAAAGGGATTACTTTGGATTTTGTTAGCTAAAGAATTTCAGCTGGCGAGTTCCAGAAAAGAGCCTTTTCTATTATGGTTTCTGCCCTTTGGAATATTCTTTCGTTAGGGGTAAGGGCCACTCCCAAATTCCTACCCTTCTAGAAGAGCCTAAAAACCTGGTTCTGTTACTTTGCCTAAGGCCCTAGTGGCTGATCGGGTAGAGAAGATCTTGACTCCCAAGGCTCATCATCTTGGTTTTTAACTTTTCTATTCAATTTTTTTCTATTAAATTATTTTAGTATCAATTGTTTTTTAGGATTTTCTAACCTTTCATTAATAAATATAAATAATATAAATATAAATATAAATATAAATATAAATATAAATATAAATATAAATATAAATATAAATATAAATAAATATAAATATAAATATAAATATAAATATAAATATAAATATAAATATAAATATAAATATAAATATAAATATAAATATAAATATAAATAATATAAATATAAATATAAATATAAATATAAATAATATAAATATAAATAATATAAATATAAATATAAATATAAATATAAATAATATAAATATAAATATAAATATAAATATAAATATAAATAATATAAATATAAATATAAATATAAATATAAATATAAATATAAATATAAATATAAATATAAATAATATAAATATAAATATAAATAAATATAAATATAAATATAAATATAAATATAAATATAAATATAAATATAAATATAAATATAAATATAAATATAAATATAAATATAAATATAAATATAAATATAAATATAAATATAAATATAAATGTTAGCCACCCAGTGTCACTGTATTTGTGAATTGTGTCTTGACATTAACAAGATACAAGCTTTAGTATATTCTTTGGCTTCCTTTTTATATTTTTAGTCTCTGTGTTTTGTAAAAAAAATAATTATCATGAAAGTGAATAGTGTGATGGCTATATGGTTGAAATATATTAAAGGCAGTTATTGACCACAAGATTGACCATTCCCATTCAGATATTTTCAAAATCTCGATGAAATTTCAATGTTTGCATGCATTAAAAAAAAATGAAAATATTCCTTTTTTCAGGCCAAAACTAAAGGTAATTTTTAAATTGATGTCAAGGAATTCAGTGAATGCTAATTTGGGATTCAGTGAATGCTAATACCAAATATTTAGGTGATGTTCATTAAGAAAAGGGGTAAGGAAGCTTCATGAGAATATCAGAGTTAAGATACTTTATATACTGTCTTAATTGCCTTTCCAGTGCTGCAGAGAGTAAATTATTTTACAAACCACTTTAGACAGCATATTCAGAATGCTACTACAAAAATAACTATTTCATCTGAAATAAGGTTCCATATTTGGGTATGAAATGACAAGAAAGAAGGCAGCACATATGGAGTACACTGTTCAGAGTATTCTTGTAACTCTGGACACCAATTTACTTAAGAGAGAGTTAATAATTGAAAAGATTGATTGCGTGTATGTTTGTTTGAATGAGTAATTGTGTATGGAGGAAATAAAGGTGAAGTGAAAGGCAAATTACATTAATAAAAGAAGTAATGAGACATGGAAGAGTATGTAGCTGCTGTTCTTTTTCCAAAAGGAACTAACCCCTCACAATGACAGAATTGTTAATTTCCACTTTGATTAATATTGGAAATCAATGGAAATAAATAAGGTTAGCGGTCATTAAATAAATGTTCAGCAACACTTTTGTAATGTGGTAATAACAGTCCATTACTGTTTAAAATTTTGCCAGCCTGATATTTCCATATATGTTTGACTACAAATCCCCAAATTCCTAGCCAATACATCATGCATCTGATCTCATAAATTAACTTGCTATGAAGTGTTTTATAAAAATGCACATAATCCTATATAGAAATAAAATACACACTAATCGCTATCTAGTAATCTGTACAGAGTTTAATCCAAGGCTACCCAAGAAATGCATCTTGCCCTTTTTTGTAGCTAAGCAAATTATGTAGTATTTTAAATAGGATTTTAAAATCTTTTTTGTTGGATTAGTTAACGTCTCTCATATCTATCAAATTAGGTTTTGTTTCCCAGCCAATTTTACAGAAATGAGCTTTCTTCCATGATTCTTTGAATCCTGTCATATACCATTGCTAAACCCATCCCTAGTCAAGATTCACTACTCTAATGTTCTTTTATATAGAACAAGGTTCAGAAAACTGTTTGTTTGGTGCACTTCAAATAGTTTACTGATGCAAAGTACAGAATTCCATGACCTATGTACTGAAAAATCTGACAGTTACCATTGTCATCATTTCCTAATTATTTTTATCTTAGAAGCATTGGAAATAAATGAAAATGTTGAAAGTAAGCAGATGTCCCTCTCAGCATTTTAGTTTTCACATTACATGTGAAAACATGCCCCTTTTGGTAATGCCATCAGATTGCTGCTGCATGGATCATCAGAAAACATCTTGTTGTAGTTCCATTAAAATCTGGCATTGGATTTAGGGTCAATACCAAGAGTATAAAGTGATTTATGTCAGAACAGTGTAATGACATTGCTTAACACAATAAAGTCAAATTGGCTTTTATGAAATTGAACATTTGATAAATATTTTGAACTTGATTTATAAATTTCATCACAGATGCCAGGGCAATTTAAATGTGTAATTGAACTGATATACTACTCCGGGACTTTAAAATTTACAAATTAAAAGAAATCAATTCATACCTTTGTGAAAGTGCAAATATATTTCAGTTAAGAATTGTTCTTTTGATTTATTCTAGCAACAACAGTAATCTATATAAATATCCAGAATATTTTTTTCATATTTTCCTTTATACAGAAAAACAATTCATTTTGTGTGATAGTTGCCTGATCTTATGCACTGATTTATTATATCTGAGAATGGTTTTTAACATATTTTTACATAAAAACCTTTCTCTGTGTAGTAAGAGTTGATTATAGCAAAGCCAGTGCTTTTGATTATAGAAATAGCCCATTACTCTTGATGGATGGCCCAATGGCTGGATGTTCTTAACCAGAAATCTACACAGTTGGAAACTAATATGACACCACTAGAATATTGGATTCTGAGAATTAGAGTAGGAATTATTTCATTTAAGCATCAAAATATTTTCACTAGACTAGTGAAAAATGTTGAAAACATTTTGAAGCTGAAATGAAAGAGTTCACATTTCCTTTCTGAAACGGTCTGAATAACTTGTTCTCTTTTGTCAATTGTCTGTTTATTGGATTGGCAGATGTTTCCACTGTTTTATCATTTTATAGAGTTTTTTTGGCATTAAATTGTGTTCTAGGAAATTCTGTCCCTAATCTCATCTTCATACCTTTGAACAGGTACTTGTTCTCACTGTAACCTTGTTGCTAACTAGCCACACCTTCTCTTTCTTTCCATCTTTCTCAATATTAGAGCTTTTTCCCAGAGAGCTATGTTATTGCATAAATGTCTACATTAAGATAATTTGAGCCTTGATATTTACATGTCTAGTAAGAACTCTGGGTTGACTCATTCGATGACCTATTGGCTTGTTTTCTTGACTGACCATGTCATTTCTTCTCCAACACCAATGTTCAAAAACATCAATACTGTTCCTGTCCTACTTCTTCAAAGTTCAATTTTTACTTCCATAGACTGTCACAGGGAATGCAGTTGCATTCCCAATTCTGATCTTTGTAGTTATATAAGGTGACCAGACGTCCCGCTTTTGGTGGGACAGTCATGATTTTTCAAAGTTTACCCTGTGTTCCGTGGCGTGTTCAAAAAATCCTGATTTTCCAAAAGAAAAGATGCCGAATCATCAATTTTAAAAAGGACGCCGTTAAAAACAAGTTATTTCTCTGAAGTGTCATTCCCGATGTGGCCTTTAGAGGGCAGTGGTTTCCCTCCATTTCTGCAAAAGTTTAAACACAATTTATAGCCTTCATATCAAAGAGCCTTTTTCCAACAGTGAGCACAGCATGATTGACTTTTTTCTAAATTTACATCCATACAAAGAATCTCATAATAAGACTTCTAAATAGAACTTTAAACTTTACGATCTCATAGCTGCCGATCTCTCATCTCTAGATTGACAAATCCTATTCAATGATGACAACATTTCTGAAGATTATTATAATACTCTTCTATTTGAAGTTCAAAGAGTCATTAATCTATATGTACCTTTTGTAACACCCAAAGCCAAAAAGAACAAATTACCCATATCAATAAGGCAACTGCAATTAAAAAAAAATCCCTTTGGCGGAAAAAATAAAACTGGCTATGTAGCTAACTTCAAAAACCAATACAAAACCTTATGCCACCAAATAAAAACAGAATGTACCAATTACCACTGCAAAAAGGAGGAAGAACTGTTACACACAAAATCCAGTCGAGCCTTCTATAATTTCATAAACGCCAAACTGAAAAGACTCAAAAACTACTCCACCTTTAAAAGGGCAAAATGATGAAGATTGTAACAATGATGCCATTAAGGCCAATCTCTTCAACAATTTTTTCAGTTCAGTTTTTGTCAACAGCAATGGCATCTCCCCCTCATTTCCTACTCATACCACAACCAATTGCAATGATCTAATCCACATTGATTTTACTGAAAATACCGTCAAAATGGCGCTACACATCCTAAAGCCATCTCCTTCTATTGGCCCCAAGGGAATATGAGCCTACTTTCTAAAAAAGCTCTCCACCGCCTTAGCTGAACCGCTAAGCATCATCTATGAAGTATCTTTTAGAACGAGCTCCTTGCCTGACCTATGGTCATTAGCAACAGTCATAACTATCTTCAAAAAAGGAGACCCTGGCCTTGTTGATAATTACAGACCAATCTCCCTTTGCTGTGTCACCTGTAAAGTTATGGAATCCATCATAAATCAATCCATCACCCTCCACTTAGAGGGAAACAATCTACTCTCTAATAAGCAATTTGGTTTCAGGAAAAAAATTGTCCTGTAATCTGCAACTCATACACTGCAAAAAACATTTGGACCTCTCAACTTGACCAGGGTAAAGCAATAGATGCAATCTACATTGACTTCTGCAAAGACATTAAAATATTACAGAGGGTCCAGAGGTATTTTACAAGAAAAGTACTCAACTCCTCTCCTCATAATAAAATTCCATATACCACCAGGCTTGAAATTTCAGGCCTAGATAACCTTGAATTATTCTGTCTACATTCCAACCTGAGCTTAGTGCACAAGATAATCTGCAATAACATCCTACCTGTTAATGACTACTTTTCCTTCAACTGCACAAGGGCTATCAATAGATACAAATTAAATGTAATCTGTTGCAATCTTGATTGCAGGAAAAAACAATTTCAGCAATAGAGTAGTAAATGTGTGGAAAACCCTACCTGATCCTGTTGTTAGTTCCTCTAATCCCCATATCTTTTACCTTAAACTGTCTACCGTGGACCTTACACATTTCTTAAGATGTCCATAAGGGTGCATGCATAAGCGCACCAGCATGCCTACCATCCCTGTCCTACTGTCCCATTTATATGTACTCTTTTTATGTATTTATGGCTTATGTTTTGCTTATTTATATCCATTTATTTGTGCCATTTTTTCTTGTGTTTTCATACTTTTTCCTTGTACTTGTTGACAAATAATAAATAAATAAATAGTGTAGACAAATGTTAATCTTAGAGTAAGAATTTGGTGTATTTTTTTTACTTATATCTGCTCCAAAGAAAGTTGTAAGTCAGTTTTCCTTCTTTTCCTCTTTCTTTCTAAGTCTTTCATTCTTTTTCCTTCCTGAACCTTTTCTTTTTTCAAATCTGTCAGCCATTATAATTCTACATTCCTTATTTTTAGAAATCATATCAAAATTTACAATGAAATCTACTGGGAGCCATCTCATATAACACACGCTCTGAGTCCCTCTAACCAAAAAGTGTTTATTGATAGAAAAGAAAAATAATGTAACACTAATTACCTCCCTTATTGGATAACCAAATTTATCTACTAGACCTTTTCCATACCAGATAGCTGAACTGTAAAAAGCTTGTGTGAACTCGGTCTTTTTCAACAAATATATTGCTATTACCTATTTTAAGAAATGAATAAATAGTTGTCCAAGCATCATGCTTCTGGGAATTGCTGTTCTTAGAAGGAATATAAATCCCTTTGTTTCACTATCCATTAAGAAAACTCTCTTTTCTGTTCTATCTTTTCATTCCATAACTCTTTCATTAGTCAGCCATAGGCCAGAGAATTCTGCAAAGAAAGATAAATGGATGGGTCAATTGATGGGTTAACAATTTTACTGTTTGTAGAGCCTTGAGAAGCCAGATGTAGGAGAACTTGATTGTGTTTATGTAAAGGATAAGTAGTGAATTTCCTGTGCTGTCAACTTCCAAAACATCCTGCAAGAGAATGCACCATAATTACCTCAAAAGAGAACCCGGCAGTTACAGAGAATAGAGATGTTTTATCCTTCTCACATATAATACTGTGATTATACCCTACAGCTGCAATTATATGCATTGCTTTGTACACATATATGGTATTAAAATCAATGCCTTATGCTAGCCAAACTTTGCTTAATAGGCATACATTTTTTTCAGAGTTTGAGTGATATTTTCTGTAAAAGCAGTGCTGTGTAAACTCAATATTCTTGAAATAAGGCACGGTAAGATTAAGTTATGTGATTCCATTGCATGAGGACTGATCCAAATATATGGTGATCAATTTAATCCGAGGTGTCACACTGATTCCCTTAAATCTCTATGCTTGACATTTGTCTTTTCTGATGTGTGAATTTGTTATAAGCTGCTCTAGAAAGTTACATGGTCATTAAAAGTACATGAAGCAGCATCAGCAATGAACCTGGAAAGTTAGTCCATAGGCTACACAGCAAAAGTCTTAGAGTTGGTAGACACTTCCAAACCATCATTAAATTTAAGCAGCACAACATTTTAGGGATGGAAGGCAGTAGTGTGTCAAATCGAATACGTTAGGGGCCACACAGAAGGCATAGGAAGGAAAAAATTGAGCATGACCAGAGTGTAAAGTATAACTTTTTCTCTCATTCTGCCACTTGGCACATTAAAAAAAGAAACAGAGGTAGATAGTACAGAGTGGTGGATGGCAGAGAAGAGAAACCACCAAGGGGAGAATTTGGTAGTAGCAACTGGAGATATAACTGAAAATCAGTGACTGGGAGGTGTTAAATATTCCTGGAAAAGTTTCATATTGTCCATGGATTATGCACTAAACACTTATTTGTTTCTGACGCACAAGTTTTTACACTGAAAATGCTAGGTGGAAGAAATAATGGGGGGAAGCAGGCATGGAGAAGAATTTTAATTTAACCAACTCTTTCTACTAAAATAATACTCTCTTTTAAAGCTGCCATATGTTCTGTGGGTAAAATTGCCAATGAAAACCTGCTCATATAATTTGTCTTTTAAAAAAATGAACATTAGATGCAAGAATATTCCACCATCTATCAGATTTGTCTCCATGTTTTTTTTTAAATAAACTTAATAAACTACTGCAGCTTTCCTTGCAAAGGCAGCTAAAATATTATAAAGTAATTAAAACAGTGGTATGATTATCTTACCCTTCTCTTATATTGAAAAAGAGATAAACAAAATGTTTCAAGCATGAGGAAGCAAAAATACAAATTCTTACTTTCTAAATAAATTCTGTGAAATTAGGTTGCTGCATTGATACATTACAATAAAATTCAAGATCTATAAAATTGTTTTAGAATATATCATAAAGATGTAATGTTATTGAAGATCTATTGAAACTGCTAATGAATGCCAATAGGTGGTTGTATCTTTAAATATAAATGATTCTAGATAAAAACATGTTTAAATAATGGTAACCAAATGAGAATTGTGGTACAGGGATAGTAAAATACATAATTTTTCTTTCTTGACTTAAAATGTACAATTCGATTTGAATGAAGTATATGTAAGGATTGTGGAAGAAACGCACGGAATATATTTGTAACCAATCGATACGCTCTCTACAAGATGTAACGAAAGATGATTCTTTTTTTGTGATTTTGTTTAACTAAAACAATAAAAAAAATTCTCAAAAAGAAAATCTATAATATTAAATGTATAAAAATCACCAGATGCTCACAACATATAAATATACACAAGAAATCCAAACAAACCATTTATTTTTCCTTACTTGCATGCTTTGAGATCTCAGTATGCTTCAAAATGGAACCTGGATGATATAGGAAAAAACCCATTTCTCCTAGGTGCTGCTTGGAGTGTCCAAGCATGGGTTAACTTCAGCTTGCTGCCCAAGGAACTGAGTTTTAAAATTGATTGTAGCTCCGCCTCTTGGTTGCCTCAGAGGTTCAGTTTCAAAAAACTCAGCCGTCCTATAGGACGTATTTCTGGGGCTCCAGTCCTTGAGCAGCAAGCTGGACCCCTAATCTTTAGAATAGTGTAGCTCCTTTTATTTTATTTTCTCAGTCTTTTAGCCTCTTAGTATTCCATTAGTTTTTTTGTTGCAATCTAGCCTCCGATCATTCCATTTGCCTCCGCAACATGTGGACAGGCTCCCTGGAGTGCTGACAGCCCGGACACTGTTTTGGACAAGTCCTGGAGTCGGGGCTCTCTGGGCAGCAGCCTGTGAGTCTGAGGGGCGCATTAGGCAGTCAGGAACCCCCTCACGAGGAGCGCTAGGCTCCCCAAAGCCCCGACGACGCTCCAGTCGCGCGTGCATGAACGGCCGCCATTTTGAACTCCTTATTTGGCGCATTTTCCATTCCTGGGCTCCTGCCTTGCCACACAGCCTGTCCCACCTCAGCAGATCACCATGGAGGGCCACCGTAAGCCTAGGGCCTTGCACTGGGTGGCCAGGCAGGCTCTTGCCCTCCTTCTGAAGTCCAGCGGCTGCGGGGAAATTTGGCCTAACCAGCTTTCCTACCTGCCCCAAGCAGATCTGCGGCCGCCTGGCTGACTCCACGGCCAGCTCCATTAAGGCTTCATCTAATGTTCCAGGGTCCAGTACCTCTCAAGGCCCCAACGCGAGGCTCAGACCTACTCTTCATTAGGCCTGTTCCTTCTGATTGCTGGCAGCATGGAGAAGCAGATCAGCCTTCAGCACAGCAACGAGGAGAAGCAAGGAGGCAACCTGACTGGGCCCACACCCAGCAAGCGAAGTAGGCCCAATCCAGCAGCCAAGGGTGTTGGGATGGGCGCTTCTCCCAGGGAGAATCAACCAAAAGGGGGGATGGCTGAGGAAAGGATGGCGGTGCACCGCCAGAAGGCCCTGGAGAAGCAATTCCAGAAGGCCCAGGCCGCGCAGTGCAAAAATTCCGTGGGTCCCACTCCAAATGAAGTCGGGTGGGTCTCCCAGAAGTAATTTCTAGCATGGGGAACCCCCCTTAGGCCCAAGAGGATTTTTGGTTTTCCCCCAATCCTTCTAGGGCATCTCTGGGGTCACCAGCCCATTCTATGGCTGAAGACTCCCTGGAAGACTTAGATTCAGGGGCTGAGGAGGAATCCTTGGCTCCTTCTGAGTTGGAGCCTCCTCCCCCTCAGGGTCAGGAGGCCATGCTGTCTAAGGCCATGGAGGAGGTTGTGGCTCATGCCATATCACGAGGTATTTCTGATGGCATGCTACAGCTGGCGGCTAAGTTGCCCACTGTGGCGCCCAAACCCAACACATCCCAAAGGCCCTGAGGCTAGGGCGGCCATGGGCTTTAGTGAAGTCTCGGATTTGGAGGAGGCTGAGATAGAGTCCCTGTTCTCTCGGATGATGAGAACCCCACCCCTGAGCAGGCCACCAGTTCAGGCCTTTTCAACCCCGCCATGTTCAGGGCCATTCTCACCAAGGCCTGGGCAGCAGGGCCCCAGATGGGCCTTCCAGCCCCCGCGGCAAGGTTCCGTCTGAGCAGGCCACTGGCGTGACCATAGGGCCCCAGGATCCTGGCGCAGGCTTATTTAAGGAGGTACCTCCGCCTCTGGATTTAGTTCCGGCCCCTCAATTGTTCCTAGATATTATTCAACAACAGTGGGCCCAGCCAGGGTCCATGGCCAATCCTAGTGGGACAGACAGGAAGCTTTATACTATGGAGGCCCCACTGGAGGAGCTTCTAAAGCTCCCTCAGGTGGACCACCCTATCGTGTCCCTCACTTCTCCCTCTTCCCTTCCCGCAGACTTGCTGGAAGAGCTTAAGGAGGAGGACAAGAGGGCAGAATCTGCAGTTCACAAGACCCACTTGGCTACCGTCTGGGCCATGCGCACTTCCTCGTCCTCTTACTATTTTGGCAGGGCAGTCCTGTTCTGGCTTCAAAAGTTCCTGGCAGGGATTCCGACAGGAGACTCCAGCACCAGGCAGGACGTCAATAAGATTATTGCCACCGTGGAGTACTCCACTGATGCCTCTCTAGCGGCCACAAAATTTTCATCTAGGGCCCTGGCCTCGAACATCACCTCAAGGCGCCTGCTATGGCTTTGCCACTGGCAGGCTGACATGAAAGCGAAGTGGAAAGTGGCTTCCACTCCCTTCAAAGGGGGAAAGCTCTTTGGGGAAGCCTTGGACCCATTCCTGATAGAGTCCAAAGATAAATGCAAAGTACTTCCCCCAGTCACCAATAAGCAGGAGCGTAAGGGTCAGCTCTTTCGTAAGAATTCCTTTTGAAACAACGAGCCTTCTACCTCCTCCGGCAGAACCGGTCACGCCTATGTTCCACCTCAGGACCGCTCCCAGGATAGGTCCTTGTTTAGAGACAGGGGCAGGCAGCAAGGGTTCTGCAAGCCATTCCGAGGGGGTTACTCTGACAAACCCTTTCAGAACTCTGAGTGACTGTCACAGGGCTCCCCCCATGGGCATCTCCAGCTCTATGCCCAGTGGGAGGAGACCACGATGGACAGCTGGGTCAGGAACACAGTCCGCCATGGGCTGATTCTGGAGTTCCTGTCCCTTCCCCCGAGAACATTCCTCCGCTGCCCCATCCCCAGGTCTGCCCACAAGCTCCAACTTATGAGGGTGGAGATAGACCATCTCCTGGAAATAGCAACCATAGAGGAAGTCCCCAGGGGCCAAGAAGGCAGGGGGTTTTATTCCATCCTTTTCCTGGTCCCCAAGTCATCAGGGGGGGATGAGGGTGACTCTGGACCTCAAGAAGCTGAACAAACACCTAGCGTACAAGCGCTTCAAGATGCAGTCCCTTCAGACCATCCTGGGCTGCGTCAGACAAGGCGATCTGCTGACTTCGATCGACCTGAAAGAAGCATACCTGCATGTTCTGATTCACCTGGCGCATCACAAATTCTTAAGGTTCAGGTTCCCCGATCACCACTACCAGTACAAGGCTCTCCCCTTCGGCCTCTCGTCGGCCCTGCGGACATTCACCAAGCTGCTGGCCGCTGTCACTGCACATCTCCGGTCTCTTCCCATCCTTATTCACTCGTCATCCAGGGGGCAGGCCCGGACAGATTTGAACACCACCATCAAGGTCCTGCAGCTCCACGGGTTCTCAGTCAACCTCACCAAAAGTCACCTGATCCCGACCTGCAGAATCAAGCACCTCGGAACAATCATCGACTCCGAGACCTGCCAAGTCCTCCTCACACAGGAAAGGGTGGACAGCATCTGGACTCTGATGAGGAACATCCGCTCGACTGGGTCAGCATTGATTGTCTCCCTCTCTCAGCTGATGGGGAAGCTGGTGTCGTGCATGTCAGTGGTCCTGTGGGCGCAGTTGCATACGTGAGAACTGCAGTGGTTCCTGCTCCCTCTCCAGAGACGAAAGGCCAGGAACTCCAGACGGGTGATATGAGTCCCCCCAAAGGTCCTCCACTCCCTCAGGTGGTGGCTGTCAGAAGCCCTCCTCAAAGGCTTCAGGGAACTGGAGCACCTGATAATAACTACAGACACCAGTCTCTTCGGCTGGGGGGCTCACCTAGGGACTTCGGTGGTCCAGGGCAAGTGGTCGCAGGCGGAACTCGCCCACAACATCAATTGGCTAGAGCGGCCAGACTAGCTCTGTGCCATTTCCTCGATCGGGTCAGGGGCCACGATGTACTGATCCTGACCGACAACATAGCCACCAAAGCTTACATCAACCATCAGGACGGCATGCGGTCCCTGGCTTTGATGTCAGAAGCGGAAGTTCTGGGTCACTGGGTGGAGAGGGACTGGCCTCAATTCGGGCAGACCACATCTCAGCCTAGACAACGTAACAGCGGACTGGCTAAGCACAACCACCATCCAGAACTCGGAATGGCGGCTGCACCCGAGTCTGTTCTGCCAGCTGTCCCGGAGTTTTGGCCACCCGGTTCGCCTCGCCGACCAACACGCACCTCCCCCAGTTTTTCACCAGATTCCACTGCCCCGGGGCGGAGGGCACAGGCGCTCTACGATCTCGCTGGCCTCCGGGTCGACTGTATGCCTTCCCTCCTCTTCCTCTGATTCCACACGTCATATGAAAGATCCTAGAGGAGGGGGCGGAGGTGTTGCTAGTAGCTCCACACTGGCCAAGGAGGACTTGGTTCGCCGACCTGGTCAGCTTGTCGGTATCCCGGCTGTGGCACATACCTCAGGAGCAAATCTCCCTCAGCCAGGGGGCCGTTCAATACCCGGAGCCCCACACAGTATATATGTGACTGTATGAAATGAAAATGAAAATAAAACATATTTACATACAATACCCGGAGCCCCAGTGGCTTCAGTTGGCCGTATGGCACTTGAGGGGGACCTCCTGAGGCTTCACTGTTTTTCTGTCAGTGTCATCCGGACTATTCAAGCGTCTAGGCAACCTTCCACTGTCAGAATTTATGAAGCAACCTGGCCGGCCTTCTCACCTTGGTGCCTCAACCGTCAGATAAGTGCTTCATCCGTGACAATCCCACAAGTCCTGGAATTTCTGCAGGACAGTTTGGACAAGGGCCTCATGCCCAACACTCTCCATCGACAGGTGGCTGCCTTGGTAACTGACTCTCAGTTACCATTTTCTAGACATCCCCAGGTTTGGGGCTTCCTGAAAGGGGCTTTCAACATCTGTCCGCCCCCTATCCACAGGTACCCTACCTGGGACTTGACTGTTGTACTGCAGGTACTTGCCACGCGCCCCTTTGAGCCGTTATGGATGGTGTGTTTGTGACACCTGACCCTAAAAACTGCCTTTCTGGTTGCCATCACCTCGGCCCACAGGTTATCGGAATGGCCGCCTTGTCAGTTAGAGGCGACCTATGCATCTTCCACTCCGATAGAGTCATCTTACAGTTGGATCCTGCTTCTGTCCCAAAGATCAACACCATTTTCCACAGAGCGCAGGAGGTGATACTTCTGGACATCTGTCCTCGTCCCAGGCACCAGAGAGAGGTAACATGGCACAAGTTGGACGTTCAGCAGGCGGTGCGCATTTACATGAAGCGGACAACTCCCTTTCGTAAGTCGGAAGCGTTATTTGTCTCATTCCAACCTGCTTCCATGGGAAAGAAGGTCACGTCCTCTACGATAGGATGCTGGCTCAGAGCGAGTATCAAAATGGCTTACGAGACTCAGGCCAGTTTGACACGTTCGCCTCTGCTGAGGCGTCATTTGGGAGGAGAGTTTTGCAGAGAGTCGTGGTGAGCACCGCGGCCCCGGACAGTTCTTCTTCTTCCCTCCTGACTTCGACATAGCTTTGGCATGTCCCGTGCTTGGACACTCCAAGCAGCGCCTAGGAGAAAGACCGTTGGCTTACCTGAATGGTCGTTCTCTAGGCACTGCGGAGTGTCCAAACCCACCCTTAAGGTGGGGCCACGAGGTGTGTTTCACCTTTGTCTTGGTCTTGGACTTGGACTAGTTCGAGTTATGGACTATTGGATTTTCTTCATTTTTCGAAACAGAGACTGAGGCAACCAAGAGGCGGAGCTACAATCAATTTTAAAACTCAGTTCCTTGGGCAGCAAGCTGAAGTTAACCCATGCTTGGACACTCCACAGCGCCTAGAGAACGACCATTCAGCCAACGGTCTTTCTCCAGAATAGAGGACGCACTATTTTTTTACTATTCTATGCCAGTCCTTCATTTATGAGCTTAAGCACACTTCAATCACACAAATATTTTGCAAGATCAGCTAAAGATACTACTGAGTTGATCGTGATTATGTACCTATTTCAAAAACTATATCTCTATTTAGTTTCTTGTCAAAAGAGCAATAAGGAAATAATCATGAGAAAAAACAACCATTAATTAACAACAATTTCTTACTCAATATTTTGCCTAACAGGGAACCACAAATGCTACATGCATAATATATTAAGATAATTTAGTATTGCTAAATTATTTGCTACTACTGCAAAAAAAAAAAATACTGGTATGAAAACAAAGGGACCAATTTTATTGTTATTTTATCTTATATTACTACAATAATGTAAATAGGTAGAGATATCATTTAGATAACAAGTAGCACCACTATGTGGTATACAAGGGAAGCCGGTAGAACCACAGTGATATGATGTACCCTTCCCAAGCCATTGTTAAAAATTAGAATGTAATTCAGAAGTGGCAATGTACCCCAATTTTTTTTTCTAATGTACGTGCTGTGCATGTACAAACGAGATAAGATTTACTCTGTGCTGCCACACCACTTTCATCTCTCTTTCTCCCATGCTGATTCAATAATTTAAAAAAGACATGCAATATGTGAGCCTCTGAATTTGATATGAGAAGTGTATGAAATGAAAATTTAATTACATTTTTACCATTTTTCTGAATTTTTCTTTAAGTAAGACTACATAGTAGTTCAAAAATGAGGAAGATGAACATAGTAAGTACGCATGATATCGATAAATGGAGCTACATTTAATGTAGCAAACTACATTGCTTATGAATATGTAAAAATGTACAACTTTATGTAAATTGATAAACCGTATCCCTTTTAACTACTCTTTCAACTGATGAATGATTTTTTGTAGTCATCTAATTTCCCGCACCAGATCTTGACATATACACTGCATCACTATTAACATAAAGCCGTCAACCAGCTTATTTTCAACCCTATTCTACACCTATCAGCTATGTGAAAATTGTCTTTTTATGAAATATAATACACATTCCACAAATACTTAAATACCACATTCTACACTAAGGTTGGGGTGGAATCAGTGGTGGGATTCAAATAATTTAACAGCTGGTT
This sequence comes from Thamnophis sirtalis, assembly GCF_051295495.1. Classification (NCBI taxonomy): domain Eukaryota; kingdom Metazoa; phylum Chordata; class Lepidosauria; order Squamata; family Natricidae; genus Thamnophis; species Thamnophis sirtalis. The sequence goes on from NW_028261384.1 coordinate 47,833,007, forward strand.
CTCTGCCCTAATGAGCAGCCGGATGAGTATGGCCAGGATGGCTATGCCAGAGGGCAGGACAGCACTCAGCCTTCTGCAGCACTCTGCCAGTCAAAACAGGGCGCAGGGGTTAATTACCAAATGTGGACTTTGCTTTGCTTTGTGACATCCAGATCTAGTGAGCAAGTATGAACTGCACAGAAAATAGCCCTTCTCTGCCTGAGGCTGTAGAGATCTGACACCAATCAAAACACTTTTTGTGAAGCAACTGATCAACACTGACAGGGTAAGCCACTAGTATATGAAAATAAGCGCAAACTCCACTCCCTTCTAGTACTGATGATGTTATCTAGTTTGGTAATGAAATATCTTCAAGAAAACCATCAAGCTCAGAGAACACCAAGGATCTCACAGTTCAATGCTAAGCTACAAATATTCTCCAGCATGGTCCACTCTAGGAATTGTCTATCAGCACATTAATACTGATGTTGATAAGAACATAAGGGGAGCTGATCTAAAGCCAAGTTGGAGAAGACAGTGTTTTATTAACAATGCTTCTAGTAACACCATATATATAAGATATTACTATCTTATAAATTAAACTTTCAGTATCGAAACCAAAGGATTTTGTGTGTCTTTGTTCTTTTTATCAGTATCCTATTTTTTATTTTTTGAATTATAGTAATGGCTCTATACCAGAAATAAAAATACTTATTTGTATTTTTCTTTCAAGATGACTGCATCTCTTCCAGACAAAAGGGTACATTAAGTTTCATCTGTAAACAGAATCTGCTAATTAAGAGTTATTACATGGGAGATTGGTACAGGCCTTTCAGAATTAGATGTGTATTCCTCTCTGATATCCATTAGTAGCTAATAAGATAATGCCGATGGACCATTCAGTTTCCTGTTTCCTTCTATTGTGCTTTCAAACCATATATGGACCAATGCGATGGTTGAACAATAACTGGATGTTCTTCTGCTCCTTACAGAGGATTCAAAAATGCTTGTTATTAGATTGTTCATGCTGTTTAGTTTCACAGAGCTGCATTAATAAAAGAAACATAACACTTTGACAGCTAATCTGCTCCATCACATGGTCTTTTAAAAATCTTTTGTATCACAACTAACCTATTCTGTTGATTTGTGTTATTATAGTATGCAGTAAGCAGCTTCTAGTAATCACAGATAAACTATGAAATGAATAAGAGTTTCTGTTTTATATAGAATTATGCTGTTTTATTACTGTTAAAGACAATTGAATATTACTTTATATCAGGGGTGTCAAATTGGTGGCCCATCAGGCAGATGGGTCACATACAGGTCATGCCCACCCGAGGTCCGTGAAGGGAAAAACATCACAAAACATCACATGATGGCAATGTGACACTGCAAGTTTGATACCCGTACTTTATATCATTAGAGAATTAGAAAGCTATTGCTTAAAACTATTTTAATTATTTGAAGTAAAAAATGAGCTACTAAAAATTCAAATTTTTGCCTATTTGCAGTGTGGTTAAATTTTATAAATGGGGATTTTTCTTCAACTCTCGATGTCTTATTTTCTCATATGTTCACATATAGCATGAATCCAAAAACCTGCAAACCCTGCAAAGTTGTCAGCATGTTTTAATTTTTAATCTTACATAATTGAGACATGGTTTGGTATTAGATCTGTGCCATGCTTTGGATTCAAAGAAAAGGAAGTGGTTCCCTTTTGCTGCTGCAGAATCCTGGGGAAAACCATATTTGGTTGAGGAAATTGCCAGCAGGTGTTACCTATATACTATTACAAGGAAACCTTTTTGCCTTTAAATCTGCAATACTGCTCTCTCTTAAGCAGAGAATACTCCTATTAAAAATATGTAATTTTACATAAGTTTAAATGTAAATGAAATTAAGTCAATTTTTTTATCCTTCTCCCGCCAACTATCTGATTGAACAGTATTCAAACTAAATATAATTAATTTTAATTAGGTTTACATATAAATCAATTCAGCTCAAATGCTGCTTTTCTCCTGTCTCCACCAACTACTTTTTGAGAACACTACACCACAAAGAGTCTAAAATCATTTTTCAGCCTAGGAAGGTCACCAACCTTAAGATCTTGGGGTCAGAAGACTAAAACGATTATTATTTTTAAAGTATTTTAAAGTTTGCTTAGAAGAAATAGCCTTTGAAATCATATCAGTCTATTGGATGTCTGACGAGATCATGGTTTATTTTGCTTATCTTGTGCAGTGATTGATCTCCTTTTCAAAATGTACCAGTTTATAGTTTGGCGTTTTTTCTCTCTTTGCCTTTTTCAATAGCCTTTGTGGTCACTGGGTAGTACGACTCATTAATTTATCTGGAAGTAAACATATCTTCTGTCATATTCTTAAGGGGTTTAAGGAGAAGTGGCAAATGAAAGGAAAATGGAAAGATTGTTTTTCCAAGTTATTTTTACTTGCTTTTGCCTTTTATGATCAATTTGCTCTCATTTTATGCAAGGCTCAGTTCAGCAGACAGGTGGAATGTGATAAGCTTGAATTCTTTCTTTGAATGGAAAATAGAGGCATTGAAAAACCTGCTTGTTTATGTGAAAGTTGTTCACTTTTTCATATTAAGTGTTTGACAATATTTGAGCATCTGCCAGACTAAAAAGAAGTTCCGTTAAAAAGATACATCAATCTACTGAGCAAATTATAATTCCATTGTTCTATCAGGCAATAGGGACCTATTTTTTAAAGCTTAATCAGTGGCGGGGTTCAGCAGTTCGGACCACTTCAGGCGAACCAGTTGTTAAATTTCAGACTGGCCCCACCCGGCCCCTACTTATTGGCCTCATATGCCTTGGATGGTGCCTTAGAGTCACAACATGGCATAGTTGCAGCTGCTCTTTGGCTCCCTTGCCTAGATCAGGTGGCGCCCGCGGCCCAGCTGCTCTCTGGGTTCCTTGCTCCCACAACCAAAGCCTTCCCCATTCCCTAGTTAGGTAAGTTTCTATTTTTCTTACATATCACCCCTGGGGCCATTGAATGCATTTCCCCTGAAAAATCTACACTCATTGTCTATACTCACCTAGAGAACTCTGCCGTGGCCTCAAACTATATCCTCCCCCTGGGTCGAAGCAATTTACCTGGCCTGTGGACTACCCTGTTCAACCAAACCAGGGGGGGCAGCATGGGCAGGAAGGAAGTTGGGGGTCAGGTGGGTGGCATGGGCACAGGTAGACTGAAGCAGTTTGGGTAAGGTTCTTACCTTACAGTCCCATCTGTAAAGCCTTGTGGAGACAAGCAGCTAGGTCAGGCCATTGTCTTGGGAGAACAAGTGGAGCATCTCCCCGAACACCCGAGGCCCACTGTAGTGTGAAAGACACTCTCCCAGAAAGAGCAGTGGCGGAGGGAAGCAGCCGCTGGCCTGGAGAATACATGAAGCCTCTCCATGTATTCTCCATGTTGGAACTGTTTTCTCTCTACCACTGCTCTTGCTGGGAAAGCGTCTTGTGCAGCACAGCAAAATTTAGCAACCATGAGTTGCTGCTTTGGGTCCTGTAAATCCCATTCAGAAAGTGCTGTGGCAGAGAGAAACACCATTCAACCCAGCTGCTTATTTCTGCCGCAGTGTTTTCCGGATGGGACCTAGAGGAAAATGGTGGCTCACAGCTGCTAAATTTCACTGTGCTGCACAAGATATTTTCACAGGGCTTCAAGGGCTGCCTGCCTGGAGTGTTGTTGTTGCCGCTCTGGAGCTCTCCTTTCGCTGCCGCTGCTGCCACTACATTGAAATGCCTTCGGGATGGAGAAGTAAGTTTATGCTTTGGTGGAGGTCTGTGTGCCCAGAATCAGGCATTTTCTCTGCTGCGTTGCATGGGGCAGCGGGAGGAGGAAGTGTATGGTGGGGAAGGCTGTCTGCAGTTTCTTGCAGCCAAAGCTGGGATGTTTATGAACTTGTTATGTATGAGGTCTTCTGCGTTGAGCAGAAGGTTGAACTATAAGACCTCCAAGATACCTTCTGATTTTGAAGTCTCCAAAACAAGAGAATTTGCTTAAAATAAGTGTGTGGGGGTGTGTTTCTCAGGAATAATGAAATAACAGAGTTGAAAGGCACTTTGGAGGTCTTCTAGTCCCAACCCCCTGTTCAGGTAGGAAAACTGAAGATGCCAAATCTGAGTGGAGGGCTTGGAAAAGGTGTCAGAATAACAGAATAACACTTAGAAATGACTTTTCTTTGCGGGGGGGGGACCCTATACCAATTCAGATAAATGGTTGTCCAGTCTTTTCTTAAAAACTTCCAGTAATCTAGTACCCAGAACATCTGGAGACAAATAGTTTCACTGGTTAATTGTTCTTACTGTCAGAAAGTTTCTCCTTAGTTTTAGGTTGCTTCTGACTTGGTTCAGTTTCTTTCTATTGCTTCTTGTTTTTCCTTCTGCTTCTTTGGAAAATATATTGCTCCCCCTTCTATGTGGTAGCCCTTCAAAATCCTGTTTTGTGATTTGCCTGTCATACTCTTGAGCAAAGCATGTGAGCCGTTTCCTCCTTTCAGTGGTCCATGAAAATACATCTATAGTATGTAGATGAAGATAATAAACTCAAAAAAAGGTGAGCAACCTTTTAATAGAACTATAGCTACGTTGAGGCCAGGTGTGACAAGGAGTTGCTGGGAGGGGAGGGGCTAGGATAGGTGCCCCTTCACGTGAATGATGTCCCATTGGCCATGCCCACCCAGTCACATGCCCACCCGGCCACGCCCACCCAGTCACATGCCCACCAAATCATGCTCACCAAGCCACACTCACAGAACCAGTTGTTAAAAAAATGAATGCCACCACTGGGCTTAACGCTATAATTTTCAGCAAACATTGAAGTATACTTCAATTAAAAATAGTAACATTGAAGAAAACTGTTATCATCTAAGGAGAAGTAAGTTCGTTTTACTACAGTTGACAAGACATTGACTATTAGAAGACATATCCATTTTTTATTTATAAATACATAGCCATTCATTCCTGATTTTTCATGATCATAAAGGATAGAAGAAAATATTTCTCATTTCTTTCTTTCTAGTTTATGCTAAGTACAAAATGTTCTCTGAACCTTTTAAGTTAGGCTAGATCAAAAAATAAAGTTCTATAATAAAAGATACAATATGCTTTTATTGATATAGATCAGGGATGGCAAACCTTTTGAGCTTGGTATATAAAAAAGCTGGAAAAAGTCTAACTTGATTTTGCTGACATGTCACACATACACAAATGCACACATCCCGAGAAACAATTGGCTTCTCCTTATTTAGGCCATTCTGAACAAAGGCACTATTGCACTGAAGATTTACAATGACATTTGCATTTCTGTATAAAATTTAATAAGAAATACTATCTTAAGGATAGCAATAGTTATCATTTTATCTCAATATTTCTGTTTCTGGGAAAATTCAAATTCTGTGGAAATGTAAATGCATATAGTCTAAATTTAAATGTGAATATACCTACCAAGATAACTGAATACAAAATGGGCATCATAGATGGCAGAACATTACAATAAATTAAATTAATAAACTGCTTGGGAATCAGAAAATGGGCTATTCTTTTCCACATCAGAGCACCAAGGATAGTTCTGAATGTATTATTTTCCGAGAAAGATTTTTGTGTAATTTATTTGAAAGTAAAGTAATAGAGAAAACTAAATATAAAACATAGCTCACTGGTTATTGTGCATCAGGATATAGATTTTTCACTTAAATGAAATAGCAACATATTTGTAGTCTATACTATTTTTTGTAGAAGCAGAGAAGGGACATATAGCAGATGATTTTTAGAAATATTTCTATGTTTTAGAAATACGCGAGAAATCTTTCACTGATTTATTTTCAAACGAAATGGAACAATCCGCCAAACACAATTTGTGGTTTAAACAGACATAGCAGTACACCGTGTTGACTATGTTCATCTTGAAATATTTCTCAGGTGGAAAACTTGCATATAATATATATCTGTATTAATCTAAATGCATATACAAAATTTATGTTTTGGGGAAAGTTGAAAACAAAATGCATTTGTTAGGAAAAAGATGCTTATAAAATGAATTCTCTGGTAGGATTGTAAAAGAATGATATTGTTTGATCGATAAAACAATCAAACATGTTATAGTCTCAAAAACTTTTTCATTTTGTCATATGTTGACAAAAATGGTCTTAGAATAGTTTTTCTTTTTAAAAAAAGTGGTAACACCTACCCTGAGTGAGGAAAAAAGACAAAACCACTAGGTTGCATAAGAACATGACTTATCCTTTATCCTACCAAGGTTGATTAAATGAGGACCCAGATTGTTGGAAATAATATGCTGACTCTATAAACTGCTTAGAGAGGGCTGTAAAGTGGTATGTAAGTTTAAGTGGTATTGCTGCTGTTATGAATATTTTTACCATCCACATGTATCCTTTAATAATTTAGACGTTGTTTATTTGGATTAAATCTTGTAACCGTATGCTTATTTATCTGGTTTTGTATGCCTGCTAATTCTATCTAGGGCTTAAATCAATTATGCAGAAAAATAATTATATATTTGGGGCACAATAACGTACTAGATCCCATTATGAGTTTATAAAGTTTCATTGTGATACCTTTGCCCTGTTTTTATTAGGTAATTACTAAATAGATTATGGGAATGATGAGGAAATGGTTTATATCTGAAATCAATATATCTGGATTGCAGCAAAAGAATTCACAAAGTTAAGTCATGGTGGTAATCAATATAGGTTTAGTTGGTTTCACAGTTGGTTTGAAAATTATACTTAAAGGTGGTTAAGAATAGTTTTAGTCAATATAAAGTGAAGTATTGAGTATGGTATCATAAAATTTGTCTGAATCTGAAACATTACATTTTTATTCAGACTAAATGAAGAGGTAGAGAGAATGTTATCAGATTTACAGGTATCCCAAATGGGTCGGAACAGCTAATAATCTAGAAAAAAAATCAATATTACCTTGAAAGTTTAGAGAAGTGAGGTAAAAGTAACCAAGTGTCATTTAATAGATAAAAATGCAAATGAATTAAATGGACATACAAAGGGATGAGGAATACTTGATAGCAATGTTTTTGAGAAATGTTTAGAATTGTAACTGTAACCACAATTTTAAGCAACATAGTTTCTGAAACTACACATGCAGTACAACTGCAGGTGAAATTCGGAAAATTAGAATATGGTGCAAAAGTTCACTTATTTCAGTAATGTAACTTAAACGGTGAAACTAATATATGAGATAGGCTCATTACATGCAAAGCAAGATAGTTCAAGCTGTGATTTGTCATAATTGTGATGATTATGGCTTACAGCTCATAAAAACCCCAAATCTACAATCTCAGAAAATTAGAATATTGTGAAAAGGTGCAATATTCTAGGCTCAAAGTGTCCCACTCTAATCAGCTAATTAAGCCATAACACATGCAAAGGGTTCCTGAGCCTTTAAATGGTCTCTCAGTCTGGTTCAGTAGGAATCATAATCATGAGAAAGACTGCTGACCTGACAGTTGTGCAGAAAACCATCATTGACACCCTCCATAAGGAGGGAAAGCCTGAAAAGGTAATTGCAAAAGAAGTTGGATGTTCCCAAAGTGCTGTATCAAAGCACATTAATAGAAAGTTATATGGAAGGGAAAAGTGTGGAAGAAAAAGGTGCACAAGCAGCAGGGATGACCGCAGCCTAGAGAGGATTGTCGGGAAAAGGCCATTCAAAAGTGTTGGGGACTTTCACAAGGAGTGGACTGAGTCAGTGCATCAAGAGTCACCACACACAGACGGATCCTGGACATGGGCTTCAAATGTCAAGCCGCTCATGAACAACAAACAATGTCAGAAGCGTATTACCTGGGCTAAAGAAAAACAGACCTGGTCTGTTGTTCAGTGGTCCAAAGTCCTCTTTTCTGAGAGCAACTTTTGCATCTCATTTGGAAACCAAGGACCCAGAGTATGGAGGAAGAATGGAGAGGCCCACACTGCAAGATGCTTGAAGTCCAGTGTGAAGTTTCCACATTCTGTGTTGATTTGGGGAGCCATGTCATCTGCTGGTGTTGGTCCACTGTGCTTCATTAAGTCCAGGGTCAACGCAGCCATCTATCAGGAGATTTTGGAGCACTTCATGCTTCCTTCCACAGACGAGCTTTATGGGGATGCTGACTTCATTTTCCAGCAGGACTTGGCACATGCCCACACTGCCAAAAGCACCAAAACCTGGTTCAATGACCGTGGGATTACTGTGCTTGATTGACCAGCAAACTCGCCTGACCTAAATCCCATAGAGAATCTATGGGGCATTGCCAAGAGAAAGATGAGACCGAACAATGCAGAAGAGCTAAAGGCGGCTATTGAAGCATCCTGGACTTCCATAAAATCTTAGCAGTGCCACAGGCTGATAGCTTCCATGACATGCTGCATTGAGGCAGTAATTGCTGCAAAAGGGGCCCAGACCAAGTACTGAGTACATATGCATGCTTATACTTTTCAGAGATCCGATATTGTTCTATTATTTTATTGATTGCAAGTAACATTCTAATTTTCTGAGATTGTGGATTTGCGGTTTTATGAGCTGTAAGCCCATCACAATTATCATTGTGATCACAATTATGACAAATCATGGCTTGAACTATCTTGCTTTGCATGTCATGAGTGAGTCTATCACATAAATTAGTTTCACCTTTTAAGTTGCATTACTGAAATAAATGAACTTTTGCATGATATTCTAATTTTTTGAGTTTCACCTGCATATTGCCAAAATGATAGGAAATAACAGATTAACTTTTAATGTGTTAGTTAGGCTCTGCTTTGAATACTGTAACCAGTTTTGGGCTCCATATTGTAAAAAAAGATTCAGAGAATGAATGAAAAATGAACAAAGAAAGAAAGCAGTAAGAATGATTAAGGGATCTGGAAACTAAGCCTTATGAGGAGAGGCTGAGAGAACTAACTACTTATGAAAAATATGATAGAGGCAAAAAGTAAGACTGTGTGATCCTTGGTGCTCTCTGAGCTTGGTTATTATCTAGTCCTGATGATATTAACCTAGTTGGTAATAAAATGTCATTTTTTTTAAAGTCATTTTATTAAGATTTATAGGCCGCCCTTTTCCCTGAGGGGACTCAGGGCGGCTTACAATCAAAGGGAAGGGGGTGCAATATCAAAGACAAACAATATGTGAACAAAAGAAAGAAAATAATAAAAACACAACTTGCATTCAACAGTCAACACTTGGGCGGGTAAATTGGGAACCTATCCCCAGACCTGATGGGAGAGCCAGGTCTTGAGGGCTGTGCGGAAGGTCTGGATGGTGGTGAGGGTACGGATCTCGACGGGGAAGTCGTTCCACAGGGTCGGAGCTGCAACAGAAAAGGCTCTCCTCCGTGTAGTCGCCAGTCGACATTGACTGGCAGATGGAGTGCGGAGGAGGCCCAGTCTGTGCGATCTAATCGGTCGGAGGGAGGTGATCGGCAGAAGGCGGTCTCTCAAGTACCCAGATCCACTACCATGGAGTGCTTTAAAGGTGGTCATCAATACCCTGAAGCGCACCCGGAGATCGACAGGTAGCCAGTGCAGCTCGCGGAGGATGGGTGTAATGTGGGCGAACCGCGGTGCGCCCACTATCACTCGCGTGGCTGCATTCTGGACTAACTGCAGTCGCCGGATGCACTTTAAGGGCAACCCCATGTAGAGCCCATTGCAGTATTCCAGCCTAGAGATCACAAGGGCTCGAGTGACTGTTGCGAGGGCCTCCCGGTTTAGGTAGGGCCACAACTGACGGACCAGGCGAACCTGGGCAAATGCCCCCCTGGTCACAGCCGACAACTGGTGGTCAAAAGTCAGCTGTGGATCCAGGAGGACTCCTAAGTTGCGGACCCTATCTGAGGGGTATAAAATTTGACCCCCCAGCCTAAGTGTTGGAACATTGGCCAAATTTTTGGGAGGGAAACACAACAGCCACTCGGTCTTGTCCGGGTTGATGTCTGTAAGAAAACCACCAAGCGCAGACAACATTAAGCAGAGAGCATCCCCACAGTCCAACCTGAGCTATAAATATTTTCTTCTATTGGTATAAAATATAAGAGGTTTCAAATACATTCAGAAAGATCATAGGAAAATCCCAGATCTCTTTTCTATCTTTTCATAATGCTGGATATGATACAGAAGGAAAAAATTGATTGATCATCTTAATATGGAACTACCAGTAGTTACCTAGGAAAGTTGTATACATTCCCTGGATGTGCTTAAAGCAGAGAGAGGCGTCTGTTGTCATTATTTATTCTGGATATCTCTACTGGATGGAGAGCTGATTAATAGGTAATTGATCTTTTCCAAACCTGGTGATTTTGTGATTCCCAGGATCTATGTCTTTAGAAACCTTGAAATTAGTTAAAGGAAATCCGTTGACCAGTTCCTTATTAGTTCTATGTCTGATACTAATCTTCATTGACACCAATTATTATAGCTTGTTAGGGGGCCTTTCTGCTCATTTTATTGTTCTGGATGCTCTACTTCTGTTCCTGTGGTCTACTGTGAAACCAACATTAGCTGAAATTGCCTTATAATTCTTATTTGACTTTCAGTGCTCACTTGCCTTATGGAGAGCTTCTTGACAATTATGTTGAAAACATTGCATTCATGGTAGTTATTAATGGAAAAGTATGCTTGTGTTTATTTGACCCTTACACTTTAGGTGACCTCTAGGTTATCTCATAGAGATTTAATCCATAGAGGTTTAATCCAGCTATCATACTTTTTTTGCATAAAATTGAATATTTTTTCACTAGCATTTCTTAGGTTTTAACTAATGTGAAGAAAGCCAGCATCATAATGAAACTGCTGGGCACTAGAATTCATAAAAGATAACACTGTATTGACCTTCTATCTGTAAAAGTGAAGAGGCATGATCATATATTGCATTATTAAAATTAATATAAATATACATCATTTTAATGAATGTCTATGAGACTTTTCAGGCAGAGAGGCTGATTCACATTAATGTTTATTAATGCCCATTTGAGTTCCTGCTATTATCCCATCTATTATTCTCAGGATGGTCTTTGTTTGAAAAAGGAAAAGAAAATTAAAATGATTCTATATTCATTAATTTTATCATGGTTTGATTAGATTATTGTTACAAGAAAAATACAATTGGTGAATGTTAATTCTTATTTTTTATTATAATAAAGAGAAAAATAATAATTGAATGTTTAATTTGACGCCCTGCTTGCAAAGGTGATTCATAGTTCGATTCAGCTCCCCCTCCCCCCCTCTCCCTCTCCCTTCCCCTCCTTCTCCCTCTCCTTCCCTCTCCTCATTTCTAGCTATGTCTAAATATAAAACAACCAAGCTCAGAGAGCACCAAGGAGTCCAAAGTTCAACCCTGAAATACAAACATTTTCTTCTATCAAAAAGATTATTTTGCAGAGTTATTAGTATTTATAATTTCTATTTATTTTCCTGTCCCCTACAGAACACTTCCACAACCAGCTGTAGAGTGAACCTATTGCTCCAAGAAAAAGAAAAAGAACAACAGTTCCAGTTCCTCTGGAACAACAGAAGAACAGCCATCCCCATATGTGGTGATATTAGAACAAAAACAAAAATTTATAATTACAGCAGGAATGTACCAGGAAAATCATTGGAAAAATTCAATAAGGAGAAAAAATGAGAAATTATCTCTTCAGAAAATAATGCACAGTGTATTGCCAGACTAGGTATCCTGTTTTCAGATTTCTATGGAGCAGTGACTGGACATCTCTTCCCTTCAAGGTATAATCATGACAACCAGCAGCCGTGCGTGTTCTGTACCAACAGTCAGTGGACATATGACTCATTTCCCTGGACCACCATACCCATTACTTTTTCCTCCTGTCATTGGAGGACTCTCACTTTCAACTCTTCATAGCATTCAGGGCAATCCATCAACCAATCGATACAACATTCCTTCACCAGCAAGTAAGTTTTTATTTTAAAATTTACCTTCTATAAAAGTTACTAGATAAAATCCAGTGTAGCTTGATGCAGATAATTCTTTTTGCAGAGCAAAGAGTTGAGAATCTACCATAACCCAATAAATTCTACAACAATCCAAAATCTGTTCAGGAAATTTTGAGAACCCTTGAAAGTACTTCTAGGGAATACCTGGGGAGAAAACAAGAAAATAATGGTGTGGTGCTGGATTTAATCATCTCTTTACTATTTGTTTCTAAAAATTTACAAAGCATAATTATGTATGTTTGGTTTAGTTGCTGACAGCTTTAATGTCTACTTATCCAAATTAGATCCCATGCTGTAGGAATCTATCAAAAAGTAAAACTATAGCAGATACTGCCCTCCTAATGAGATTGCTTTTGTAACCTGGTAATTTATCAGAATGGTTTGTTTATTACATTTGTAGCTGGAATTTATCGTCCATTTAAAAATACAATAATTAATTGATTAAACCATCCACTTCTTGAGTACAGCAACCCTTTTTGTTTTAGGCATAGAATTTAGCTATTGTATAGAGGATATCAGGTTTCCTCTGTTTAGGAAAAAAATACCATTGGTCAGAATGATCAGGCAGTCTATCTGTTAAAGTTTAGATTAGTACACATCTTATAAAATCTATACTACAGAATACATATTATGTCTAGCATTCTTGATTGCAGAATGAAGGACATTGAAACTATTTATTTATTTATTTATTTATTAGACTTATATACTGCTTCATAGGGATTTCAGCCCTCTCTAAGCGGTTTACAGATTTTTAGCAAATTGAGTCAGCAAATTGCCCCCGCAGTCTGGGTCCTCATTTCACCCACCTCGGAAGGATGGAAGGCTGAGTCAACCTTGAGCCGGTGAGATTTGAACCGCTGAACTGCAGATAACAGTCAGCTGAAGTGGCCTGCAGTACTGCACCCTAACCACTGCACCACCTCGGCTCCTCTTGAGATGTTGAGAAAGAAAAATAATATTGATAATAGACTAACTTGTGTAAGAATTGTGAGTTGCCGTTTTCTTGTTCCCCTATATAATTAACGTAGTCTTAGGGCAGCTACAATGATCTTGTGGAGTTCCATAGCTTTTAGTTTATGTTTAATGGCCTTCTTTGCTTAATCAGATCTCATGATTAAAAGGAAATCAAATGACATTCTCAAATGGAGAAGTGTGCTAGATACAGTTCTGCATCTTTTGGATTGGAAAATGTTTCATGCTAAGAAAGGCAGTAGCTTTACAGGAGATAAATGAACTTTGACTTAATAATATGTTCTTATTTGCCTAGCTCTACTTTCTATTTTATATAGTCCATCCTAAGTCTAAATAAAGCATTAGAGGAACAGTCTGGCATAGAAAATATGGCTGTCAGAAAATGCAACTGAATTCTTTTGTATACTGGTAATCCTGGTCCTTCATCAAGCAGTTGTTCATGCATACCCTTGGAAAGAAGACTATACTCAGTTAGCAGATGCCTTGCAAAGGGCCATGCTGGCCATGTTTCATAAAGCAGGAGGAGGAAAGAAAACAACAAAGAACAAATAGGGAGGCAGAGCACAAGGTGACTAAAAGGACAGAGATGCGGAACTAGGCAAGTGGGAGTAGTTGAAAAATTTTATACAGAGATCTTACACATTTCTTTTGACCGAGGCATGTCCTACTTCTAGAGTCTGCATGGGTGAGAAATTTATTGGTTATGAGATTTAAATAAAATAGATCAGATCAAATCTGTTCTGATTATGTAGTAGTAATACAACTGGCCCTCTCATCTCTATGGAAGTGATTATATTGTTTTATCAAAATACATATTGTATATGAAAAGAATTAGTTTTATCATAATACTCTGAAAAAGAATCACATTTTGGTGTACTAGTACTAGTATATTTGGCTTATTTGATATCTGTGATCAACTTACAACCACAATTGAGCCCCAAATTACTGTTGATAAGCAAGACAATTATTAAATGAATTTATTCCATTTTTCTTCCCACAGGTAAGTGAATCTTTGCAGTTATTAAGTTAGTAATACGGTTGTTAAGTGAATCTGATTTCCACATTGACTTTGTTTGTCAGAAGGTTGCAAAAGCTGATCGATCATATGATCACTGCAACCATCAGACATAGATAATTGCCCCTCCCGAATGATGAATGAATGTTGCTCATTATTTTATTTTATGTTGTCTGCGTTATTGTTTGTATACCCCTCCCTTGATTTTATGTAAGCCGCCCTGAGTCCCCTCAGGGAAAAGGGCGGCCTATAAATGTTAATAAACCTCTAAACCTCTAAACCTCTAATCATGAATACATGCCAGTTTGCAGAAGTGTCTGAATTCTCCATAGTGGTGTAGGTAGCATCCAGACTGAGTTGACATCATCTGCTCACTGATAGGACTGATGAAGCTGTTAAACCATGCCCCTGTCACTGGCAGACCCAGCTTTCGACTCAGTCCCTCAGTGGGGATGGAAGTGTTATCTATCATCACAACAATTTTATTGTTAATTTTGAGATAAGTGAAAGTTTTGGATTATTTGAGTTTTGGCTACCATAAGGGAGTCACTAGGTCCTGAGCCATGGCAGGGTGGCCCATTCATGCCTGTAGCCCCCAGAGGGTGGCGATTGGACACCCTGTGTGGCCCCCATACGACTGGCTAATTTAACTACCTTCTTATCGCCTATAGAGTTCCGTGCTTCACCTGAGGCACCTGGTAGCCACAAGTGCATTTGCAACCAGGGCAGCTCTAGGGATTTCAAAGGGCGAGCTGTGAGGGTTAGGCAAGCCACAAAACAAGCAGCGCTGCGCTGGGGCTTCTGCTGTGCCAGAGGCAAGCTGTGCTGTGCCTGGAGCACTCTGCCGCTCTTTTTAAAGTTGAGCGGCAATCTGACTCGGAAAACTGCCGTGGAGTGCCCACACAGCATCAATACCAGCCTCACCTCTTTCAGAGCACTCTGTTGTGCCTTTTGAAGTTAAGCAGTGAACTGCAGCTCTGAGAACAGTCGCGGAGTGCCCACACAGTAGCAACAGCTGTCCTAGCCTCCTTTTGCCTCAGCTTGACTAAGAAGCCGCATTTGAAAGGGTACTAAGTACCATTTTGAATCCTTGTCTATCACCATTCAAAATGGCAGCCGCAACCAACTTGGAGCCGAGAGAGGCTTCTGGAGGCCAGATGAATAGCCCACAGCCTGAGACAGAGGTCCCAGGTTTACTCCAGGAACCTTCCCTCTTACATCCACTAAAGTGGATGTAAGCAAGGCACATAAGAAGGGTGGCAAGGTGGCTGCAAAGTCATCCAAAGCCAAAAAATCTTCTAAGTCTGCCTCTAGGTTTGAGAGGGAGAAGGATAAGGCTCTGGAGAGAATATATAAGAGGGCCAGTGGCCAAAAGACTCCTGCCTCATTAACAGCTGACAAAAGGCAAAGTTCATTGTCTAGACAGGCACTTCAATTATCACCCGAAGGCAGAGAGGACAGGGAAACCTCCCTTGATCTTAGATTCCCAATCGATACCTCTGGTATTTGGGGGTCAGCACAGGATCTGCAGATCCCACCACACCAAGGAAATTATACGTTACCTTTAGAGCCAGACAGGGGAGACTCAGCCTTTCAATCAACTTTGCAAGGTCTCTGCCCTGACCAAATGAACCTAATGTGCATGCCTATGTGCATGCCCAATATGCAGGACATAATAGCAAATACAATTCAACAAGGCATTGTATCTGGGTTGTAACAGAACCTGAGGATAAGAGAGTGGACCTCCCCTTGCAAAGGGGTGACCAAGTTGCAGCATAGGTCATCAGAGCGTCCACCATCTTTTTTCACCAGGTACTGCCTGCTTTGGCTGCAAGATCTTCAGGAACGCATTCCTATTGCAGATGTCAGGGGCCATCAAGATATTAATAAACTGGTAGCTGCAGTCCAATTTACATCGGATACCATGCTTACCTCAGCTAGATTTGCCTCCAGGGCAATGGCATCATCAGTGGCCACTCGAAGGTTGCTCTGGTTGTGCCAATGGCAGGCAGATGTCTGCTATCAGTGGTGCCTGGCACTGACAGTCGGCTCTTTCAAGGTTCATTGTTTGGGGAGTTGGTCTATACCTCAGGCAGATGGTCAGGCAAGGGCTCTCCCTCGAGTTTCTGTACAACCCCCTGAGGTATTTCTGGACTTGCCCAGTCTCCAGGAATCTAGCTAGAGAAGCCCTTATGTAGGAGGCAATCCAGCACTTGCTGGACATCAGAGCCATGCAGTTGGTGCCCAAACAACAGCAGGGCCTAGGCTTTTATTCCATCCTTTTCGTGATTCCTAAAACCTTGGGGGGGCTGGAGAACCATTCTCGATCTAAAGAAGTTGAACCCTTTTCTACGGTATAGGAAGTGTCTGAAAATCAGGCTCACGGGGATCTGGAAGCCACCATGCAGGCCTTGCGGGCCCTTGGGTTTTCAATCAACATTCCCAAGACCATTTGACACCTACCATTACACCTTGGGGCTCTGATTGACACTTGCGAATGCAGAGTGTTTCTAACCACAGAGTGGCAGTTAAAGCTTAGAGAGTTGGCAGGAGAGGTATCCAGGGAAAGAAGGGTATCACTGGCCAAATTGTCCCAATTGCTGGGCACCATGGTGTCCGCATTAGGCATTGTGCCCTGGGCATGTTTGCACACCAGGGATCTGCAATGGTGTCTTTTACCATTTCAGAGGAAGTTCTTGAGCTGTTCTCTTGCCAAGATCAATGTCCCAGTGGAGGTTGCACGCTCCCCCACCCAAGCCATCACCAGGGGAATTTGCTTCAAGGCTCCGGAAAGACTGACTCTTATGACCAACGCCAGTCTGTTCAGCTGGGGGGGTCCACCTCCAGTCACAGATGGCACAGGGCAAGTGGACCAAGGAGGACCGGACTCACAATATAAACTGGTTAGAGTTACGAGCTGTCCACCGGTCTCTATGACAGTTCCACCACATGGTGGCTGGCAGACACATTAATAGACAATGTAGTGGCAAAGGCCCACATAAACAGGCAGGGATGGATCAGGTCCCTAATTCAGGAAGCCAGCCGATTGGAGTTTGGGGCCAAGAGGAACCTGTTGTCGATCACTGTGGAGCACATCTCTGGGGTGGTGAATATGCAGGCCAACTGGCTCAGCCAAACAGTTGTGGACAACGCAGTGGGATTTGCACCCATCAATCTTCCGGGAGATTGTTGACCACTATGGCCTCCCAGTGGTCGACCTATTCGCCACCTCTCACAATACAAAGCTCTTATGGTTCTACTTAAGATTTCCAACACAGCGAGCAGAGGGAGTGGATACTCTCTGCTGCAGCTGGCCCTAAGACTTCCTGTATGCCTTTCTCCCTCTTCCCATTCTGCCAAGGGTCATCCAGAAGATCATGGGGGGGGAGGCAGAGGTCGTGCTGATAGCTCCCCACTAGCCTCACCTGCCTTGATTCGTTGACCTTCGGACTCTATTGGTGGGCAGGCCCTGTAGGATCCCTCAGGACAGGATCTCCCTCAGCCAGGGGTCGCTGGAGCATCCGGACGCTCAGTGGCTCCAGCTGAGCGCCTGGCACTTGAGCAGAGTGTCCTGAGGGAGGACAAATTCTCCTCCAGAGTCATCTGGACAATTCAAGCTGCTAGAAGGCTGTCAAGAGTGCGAATATATGACTCAACTTGGCGTACATTCTGTTCCTGGTGCGTTGGTAAGAACTTTCAGCCACTTAGGGTGACTATTCCCCAGGTCCTGGATTGTCTCCAGGATGGACTGGATAGGGGGTTGTCTCCAAATACAATTCAGAGATAAGTAGCAGCAATCTCATCAGTGTTGACTTACAGGGGGGCTTCAATCCTTAAATCAGCACCCCACTGTGTGATGCTTCCTAAAAGGGGCAGCTAACCTCAAGCCACCCCAGGTACATAGGTATTCCACTTGGGATCTACCTAGGGTTCTAGACACACTCCCCAGCTCCCCTTCAAACCTTTACACACTATGTCCCTGAGATTTCTTACCCTAAAGGTAGACTTCCTGGTAGCTATCATCTTCACCAGGCGTATATCGGAGTTGCAGACCCTCTCAAGCAAAGAGGACCTTTGTATTTTTCACAGAGACCATGTGGTGTTACGGCTAGATGCCTCCTTCATCCCAAAGGTGTGCTCCTGCTTTCATCGGGCTTTATTCTTCCCTTTTTCTGCCCGGAGCCATCTCATACCCTAGAAAAAAAGTGGCACACCTTGGCTGTGAAGTGGGCCCTAAAGATCTACTTGAAGAAGACCTTGCCATTCAGGAAATCGGAGGCACTATTTGTGTCCTTCCAGCTGTGCAGAAAGTAACTGCCCCCACAGTTGGTAAATGGTTAAGGGCATGCATTGCTATGGCATATCAGTCTCAGTCTACACCAGCACTGGGGAGAATAACCACCCACTATACCAGGAGCGCAGCAACCTCTGCTGCTTGGGCAATGCAGGTCTCCTTAGCGGAGATCTGCAAGGCAGCCAAATGGACATCCCCATCCCCTTTTATAAGAAATTATAAATTGGATTCCTTTGCATCATGGGGGTTTCATTGGACCAGGCATAAACCCTCCCAGGGGGACAACTCCAGCTTTGGTACATCCCAGTCTGGATGCTATTTCCACCACTATGGAGAAAGGGCATTGGTTCTTACCTGAGATGCCTCTTCTCATAGGGTGGAGGTAGCATCCAGCCCCTCCCAAAAAAGACTGGTCCTCACAATTATGACTACTCTTATTAACTGACTTTGCCATTAGACGCTACAGTGGGCTCCCACCAGGAGCATTACATCGGACATGGATGCATGACTAATTTGAAGGATGACACATCGAATCTGACAGAATTCTTTCGCCAAAAGCTGGGTCTGCCTAGCGACAGAGGCATGGCTTAACAGCTCCATCAGACTCAGTCATATCAGTGAGCACAGGATGTCAACCCAATCTGGAACCCTATGTGTCTCAGGTAAGAACCAACGCTCTTTTTGATCATGTGATCATAAGTGTGAAAAATGGTAATGTCATTTTTTCAGTGCTGTTGTAATTTGGTCGGTCACAAAATGAATGACTGTAAATTTTGATGCCTCCAAAACAGTGATATATATTTGATATAAGATAGTCAGCCTTTTAGAAATGGCAATGCTATTTGGCTTATGGAAAAAAACCTGAATCATGAGCATATTTCATAGTGAAATTATGATAGTTTCCTCCATTTATATTAATAGTGATGGTGAATGTGATTTTTGGGCAATCTGAGCACCTACTACTGTATTTTTCGGAGTATAAGATGCACCAGAGTATAAGATGCACCAAGGTTTTGAAGAGGCAATTAAAAAAAAAGTTTTTGCACTTTGCAAACCACCCAAAAATGGCCCATTTTTCATGAAAACGGGCCCATTTCCCCCAAAAAAGGTTATGAATAGCCTTTAGGAGGCTTGCAGAATGCACCTAGGGGGTGCCCCCCCCAAACGAGCAAAAAATGGTCCATTTTTTCACAAAAACAGGCCTTTTTGGTAAAAAAATTGCATGCATAGCCTTTAGGAGTCTTATTGATTACTCCTGGGGGGGGGCAAAATTGAGAAATGAGTGAAAAACGGTCCGTTTTTTGCTCAATTTTGCCTTCCCCAGACTCTGAAGGAGTTCTCGGAAAGCCTTCTACAGGATCTACACTGCCATTTTGGTGATTTGACATTTAGAAACGGTGACAGAGTTAATTGAGCCCTGAAGAGAAAGAAAAATCATTGTCATTCTCTTTGCACTGGAATCATTTAGTTCTGGGATGTCAAATTCAGTATCATTGAGGGCAACATCAGGGCTGTGTTTGACCTTGGGGTGGGGTAGGGTAGGTGTTGAGGACTCGGAAAGTCCTCGACATATGACCTGGCGGCTAGCAACAAGACAGGCTGCGCCCTGATTGGCTGGGGCCCAGCATCGCCTGTTGCTAGCTACTAGAGGCGCCCTGATTGGTTTAGGCGTAGTGTCATCAGTTGCTAGACGCTGAAAGTGTGCCCATTGGTCATCCCTGCTCAAACAGCTCGTTTAAATAGTTGTCAATGCAGGGATGGTGCTGAATCGCCTGTAAATAGTTCAATGTAAATAAACCTCTTGTTCGGCAGTCCTGGCTCTCGTCTCATCTCTCCGCCGATCCTCTAAACTGGCGATAAGGGTGGGATTCTGGCGATTCCAATAATCAGCCTAGGACTGAACAAGAGAGAAATCAGCCGCATAGCCACTCAAACTGTGAAGCGCCCGAACCGACAATTTTTTTTCTTCCTACCGCTTGGCGCGACCAAGGGATTCGCCTCAAGTGCTTACTATGGCTGGTGCCTTACCACCATTTGCTCCATTTGGGACCTCCGGCGAGACGTGGGCCGGGTTCCTGGAGTGCTTTGTGCTACCTCATAGCCTCAAAGAATCATAACCTGCCCCGGAGGAGAAGTGCAGCTTCTTCCTTAGCTGCTGCGGCCCGGCTATGTTTGCCTCTGCGAGGGCCCTGGCCTCCCCACAGCCGGTTTATCAGCTCAGCTGGGAGACTCTGATGGCAAAGCTCAAAAATCATTATGCGCCCACACCATCTCGCATTGCACGCCATTACGCGTTCCGCCAATGTGTCCAGAAACCGGCAGAATCCATCAGCCAGTTTCTACAATCCTTAGGCGTGACGGCAATCCAATGCGATTTCGGGGACTTAGAGGACAACCTCGTAGAACAATTTGTCTGCGGGGTCAAAGACATCCGCCTTCGCCGCCACCTCCTGTCTCACCCAGAGATCACCTTGCAGCAGGCCGTGGACGAAGCCAGAGCAGCCGAGCTCTCAGAGCAGTCTACTGCCGACATGCAGTGCCTGCAGCCTCTCCATCAACCTCAACCTCTCCCGCCTCCTCCACCTCCGCCTCTTCCATGTCCTCCTCCGGCTGCTCAGGCTTGCCTTATCGACGAATTAGTGCCGCTGGAAGACCCAAGCTGTGAGCAGGTGGCTCAACTCTGTGCTCAACCTTGGCGGCCTCCCCCTCAGCCGGCCGTTCCTGCCTCGTCTGTTTGTGTGGGCTGCGGCGGCAGACACACCCGCTCTGCATGCCCCTTCAAGGGCACCGTCTGCCGTTGTTGTGGCAAGAAAGGCCAGGTCTGCCATGCCTCGCTGCCTGCGCCTTCCTTCCTTCAGCAGCGTGCTGTGACTTAACCGCAACTGCGCCGCCAGCTTCCACGGCCTGCGAGGCGGGCTGAAGATTGCTATGCTGTCACCCAGCCGGACTTAGCCGGGGAGATCATCAGCCACACGTCCACTGGAGCGAGGAAGGTCTCTGCAGCCCTTCAGCTGGAAGGTCAGCCCTGCCGCATGGAGGTGGACTCTGGCTCCTCCCGCTCCCTGCTGTCCTGGTCCACTTTCTCCCACCTGTGTCCCCATGTCTGCTGTGACCAGCTGCAGTCGGTGGACACCTCCCTCAGAGACTACCAGGGGACTCTTATTCCCACCCTGGGTTCTTTCCCCATTTGGATTGACTATGGGGACTTTCACGGCCGCCTGTCTGCCCTATTAGGTTGGATTAGTTCCCTCCCTGGGGTTATCAATTGGGAGGATCCATCGTGTGGGTGCCTCTTCCCCCTCTTTGGATGACGTCCTTGTGGAATTCGTGGATGTTTTCGATGGCCAACTGGGCTCCTACAGGGGCACCCCCATCTCCCTCAACCTCGATCCCCAGGTTGCACCAATTCGGCTGAAGGCTCGCAGGGTGCCTTTTGCCTTGCGGGCCAAAGTTGATGCTGAGCTTGATAAGCTGTTGGCGCAGGGCGTCCTGGAACCCGTCGACCATTCGCGATGGGAGACCCCAATTGTGGTCCCTGTCAAGCCCGACGGGTCGGTCAGGATCTGTGCCGACTACAAGTCGACCATCAACCTTGCCCTCCAGGCAAACCCCTATCCAGTCCCTGTTGTGCAGCACCTGCTCCATTCCTTGGGGCGGGGCTGCACCTTTGCGAAATTGGATATGGTGCAGGCCTACCAGCAGCTCCCGGTGGATGACGATGCGGCGGCTGCCCAAACCATCGTCACCCATCGTGGGGCTTTTCGTTGTCGCTGTCTCCAATTCGGCGTTTTCGTGGCACCGGGGATCTTCCAGAGCCTCATGGAGTGCTTGGTCCATGGGCTCCCTGGTGTGGTTCCGTATTTCAATGATGTTCTGATCGCTGCTTCCAGCCGCTCAGAACTCATCGAAAGGCTCAGGAAGGTCCTCCTTCGTTTTAGGGGCACGGGTTTAAAATTGAAACGCAGCAAATGTTCGTTTGCTGTGCCTAGGGTGGAGTTCTTGGGCTTCTTAATTGATGCCCAAGGAATCCACCCTACACCTTCTAAGGTTGCCGCCATCAGGAACGCCCCCACTCCCTCCTCCAAGGCGGAGCTGCAGGTGTTCCTGGAGCTTCTCAACTTTTACGCACCTTTCGTGCCACATAAGGCGTCACTTGTCAAGCCACTGCATCGGTTGCTTGACCGATCCGCGGCCTGGTGCTGGGGCCGCCGTGAAGCGCATGCGTTCGCAGCTGTCAAAGACATGCTTACATCAGCGGCTGTCTTAGTACAGTACAGTGACAAGCTGCCACTGACATTAGCCTGTGATGCCTCCCCCTATGGTCTGGGGGCTGTCCTGAGCCATGTCCTCCCCAATGGTTTGGAGGCCCCCATGCCTTTCTACTCCCGGACACTCTCCTCTGCGGAGAGCAATTACAGCCAGATTGACAAGGAGGCTCTGGCTGCAGTGTCCGGGATTAAGAAATTCCACGACTATCTGTATGGTCAGCATTTTCCTCTTGTCACTGACCACAAGCCTCTCCTTGGGCTTCTGGCAGGCGACAAGCCGACCCCTCCCATCCTCTCCCCCAGGATGACCCGCTGGACAGAATTCCTGGCGGTGTATTCTTATATGCTGCTCTACTGTCCGGGCAAGCAGCTAGGGCATGCTGCTGCCCTTAGCCGCTACCCCCTCCTGTCTTCGACCTGGCCCCTGTGCTGGCCCTGTCCGTTCTTTTAATTGCCTCCTCCAGCCTCCCCCTCACTGCCGCTGATGTGGCGGCCCACACTAAGGCCGACTCGGTTTTGGCTCGGGTCTGCTCCTGGGTCCTCTGCGGGTGGCCTCTGGGGAAGGTGGCTGTCAGCTTCTGGCCTTTTAAGGCTCATCAAGCTGAATTATCCCACCATGGGGGGGTGCCTTATTTGGGGGTTCGAGTCATGGTCCCTCCTGTTCTGTGGTCTCAGGTTTTGTCTCTGCTCCACAAGGATCACCCAGGCATAGCGCGCATGAAAGCATTGGTGTGCAGCTATGTCTGGTGGCCCTTGCTGGACGCTGATATCACTGCCTGGGTCAGCTATTGCTCTGCTTGTCAGCGCTCCCATCCCGCTCCCCCAGCGGTGCCTGCTCAAGAGTGGGAGGCTCAGAGAGGCCCGTGGTCTCGCATTCATGTGGATTTTGCTGGCCCCTTTCACGATCAGACTTTCTTAATTGTGGTGGATGTCTACTCACGCTGGGTGGAGCTAGTCCTCATGACCTCCACCTCTGCTGTGAGTACGGTTGGCTGTTCACAACCAATGGGTTGCTGGACGTCCTGGTCTCGGACAACGGGCCCCAATTCGCCTCCACCACCTTCCAGGAATTCCTGGCCGTGCAGGGGATCCGGCATGCACCCACCTCCCCGTACCATCCGGCCTGCAATGGCTGTGTGGAGCGCACAATCTGCTTGGCCAAGGAGGCGCTTGGCCGGATGAACCGGGGCGATTGGCCAGCGAGGGTGGCGGCTTACCTGATAAGCCAACACTCCACCCCCTGCCCAACAAGCAACAAAAGCCTGGCGGACCTGTTGATGGGTTGGCGCCTGCGGACTCCCCTGGATAGGCTTTATCCGCTCTATTCAGGGGACCAGCCATGCAACCTGGGGGTTTCCCCATCCCGCTCCTTCCTGGTGGGGGATTTGGTCTGGGCCCGTTCTTACTCAGGGATGCTAAATGGGTGGCTGCCTCTATTCTGTCCGTAACCGGCCCCTGTTCTTACAGGGTCGGACTGGCCAATGGATCCGAGTGGAGGTGCCATGTGGATCACTTAAGAAAGCGTCTCCCCACTGAGACCGGCATCCCATCTGATCCAGGGGCCCACGACACAGCTGCCTGCCAGCCGGTCCAAAGTTTCCAGTTTGAGGCCTTTCCCCAGACAGGCCTCTCCTACTCCAACATTGCAGGATTTCCACCTGCCTGTTACATGCCTCAATCTGAGTTTTCCAACCCAGGTTCCCACGCAAGGGCCTTTTCCCAAGCAGGCCCCACCTAGCCGGATGCCCCCTGTTGGCCGACGTCCCCGTCTCAAACTCAAACCAATCCGGCCCCATTTCCCAGTTACCGCAATAATGCATCACCAGTCGCCACCTCCTGGCACGGTGACTTCACCCTAGTTGCCGCGCCCCCACAGCCCGGTCTACCTGTTGAGTTGAGCCCATCTTCTGGGCCGTCCCAAGATGGCGCCGCTCGGAACTCTGCTCCCTTCAGGGAGGAGCTACAACGAGCAGGACTCACCCCTCCGACAACTCCTGTAGAACTAAGGCGTTCAGGGCGGGTCCAACATCGCCCCACCTATCTCGCCAACTATGCATGCTTCAATGCACTCTTACTCGGGCGGAAGGGGTGTTGAGGACTCGGAAAGTTCTCGACATACGACCTGGCGGCTAGCAACAAGATAGGCTGCACCCTCATTGGCTGGGCGCAGCATCGCCCGTTGCTAGCTGCTAGAGGCGCCCTGATTGGTTTAGGCGCAGCATCATCAGTTGCTAGACGCTGAAAGCGCACCCATTGGTCATCCCTGCTCAAACAGCTCGTTTAAATATGTCACTGCAGGGATGGTGCTGAATTGCCTGTAAATAGTTCAATGTAAATAAACGTTCTTGTTCGGCAGTCCTGGCTCTTGTCTCGTCTCTCTGCCGATCCTCTAAAGTAGGCATGGCCAGGGTGGGCATGACCAGTTCAATATCACTTGTGTCGGGGCACCTGTGGTGGCTTGAGCGCTCTGCTGGTGAAAATGGGCTCCCAAGGTCTGTTTTTGGCTGCAACTGTCTCCTGCAACCCTATGCCAGCGAAAATGGAGCTCCATTGTTGCTGGGAGAGGCACCGTGGGCTGGTCCTTCACTGTTTCCAGGATGGCCCTGTGGGTCAGATCTAAGTACTCCACGGGCCTTGAGTTTGACACCCCTGATTTAGTTCCTCATGTAGCATAGATCTTTTTTTTAAAAATTAATTTTTTTTATTTTATCAATTTCATATATACATTCACAATTATATGATCTCATAACTGTTATTAGTAATATGTATTTATAACAATTTTTCCCTACAGTTGACAATATACTTGAAGATTGCTTTCTTAACATCCCATAGATCTATCTTATCTTACAACGGTCCCACTTCTTCTTCCCTCCCTCCCTCTTTCCTTCCCTCGTTTCTTCTCTCCTACTCCCCTTCCTTCCCTCCTTCCTTCCCTCCCTCCTTCCCCTTCCCTCCTTCTCTCCTTCCCTCCTTCCTTCCCTCCTTCCTTCCTTCCCTCCTTTCTTTTCTCCTTCTCTCCTTCTTTTCCCCCTTCCTTTCCTCCTTCCTTCCCCCTTCCTTCTCTCCTACATTCCCTCCTTCCTTCCCTCCTTTCTTCTCTCCTTCCCTCCTTCCTTCCCTCCTTCCTTCCCTCCTTCCTTCCCTCCTTCCTTCCCTCCTTCCTTCCCTCCTTCCCTCCCTCCTTCCTATCCCCTTTCTTCTCTTTCTTCTCTCCTTCCTTCCTTCCTTCCTTCCTCCTCTCCTTTCCCTTCTCTCCTTCCCCTTCCTCCCCTTTACCCTTCCCCTCTTCTTCCCATTCCTCCCCTCTTTCCTACTCTTACATTCCCTCCCATTTTTCCTCTGCCTTTCCCTTTCTCCTATTCCTCTCCTTTCTCCTCTCCTTCCTATCTTTCCTTCTACTCCTCCCTCCATCCACTCTATCCGTTGTTGTGTTTACATATTCTCCTCTTCAGGGGATGACCTGGTTCTCTTTTTTTTTTCCTTATTTGAAAGTTAAATAAAAAAAGGCAAGATTTACAAAATACAAGATACAAAAATAGATAAAGCTCTTTACATATTTTCATCTCCCATAGCCCATCTCGCCTTACCTAGTATGAAACTAGGTTGCTAATTCCATGCAGGTAGTTATAACCGATTACCTATCAGCTTTTCAAGTTTTTCCAACGTTGTGGTCTAATGGTATTACTCGATGGTGAATTCTCACCTCTAATATATTTCTACTCTCATTTGTCCCTCTGTCTTTGTGTATTGTTTATTTGAGTTGTTGCTTAGATGATTTTAAGTTAGTCAGCTATCTCCTTTTATATCTGAATCCTCACTGTCTCATCAAGCCATTTGTACAATTTCTCCCAGACTTTGTAAAAGTCTGTGTCTTCTTTATCGTTAATCTGCATTGTCAATCTGTTCATTTCCGCTAATTCTAAGATTTTATTCATCACCATTGTGCTAGTGGGGGCATTTTCACTCTTCCAGCACTGTGCGTAAGCAATCCTTGCCGCCGTCAAGATGTGGACGAGAAGGTATTGATTGGTTTTACCTATTTTTTTATCTGTTATCCCTAATAGAAACATTTCCGGCTTAAGACTTAATTTAATTGACATGATTTCATTCAGCCATCTTAGCGTTCGCTTCCAATATGTCTTAGCCACTGGACACGTCCACCACATGTGGTAGTACGTGCCCAGTGTTGTTTTGCATTTCCAGCATTTGGCTGATAATTTTGAGGAAATTTTTGCCACCATTTTGCATAGATCTATATCAGTAATATTCCTAAAAGATTTGCAAAATAATTTCTCTGAAACAGCTTAAGATTTCAAGTTTTATGTTGCTGACAGAGGTCTGATCTTGAAAAGGTGATTTCTAGAATTGTGGTAGAATGATTGTAAGAAATTGAAATAATTAAAAGATATAGAATATTTATATTTTCTGTTTACCCAAATTTATCCAGACTCTGGGTCCACTTTCATAAAACCTATGTTCACTCTCAGAGTAGCATTAGAAGCACATTTCAGAACGTGAAGGGATGACCTTAAAAATTGGGATGGAACAAGTTCTAATGATACATAATGAGTCCCCTTCGGGGGAAAAGGGCGGCATATAAATATAATAAAATCAAAATCAAATACAAAATCAGAAAAGGGACCAGCTGGTTAACACTGCAGACATTGATAGCAAACATCTCACCATTTCTAATGTAAAATATAAATAATAGGTTATGTTTCCCAATCAACAGTATAGTCTATTTGGAGAATCTTCTAAGGAGAGATGATGTTGATTTCTTTGTAACTTACTGTCTTGTTAGACTCATACGAATTGAGAAGTACTATAGTTGAAGGGAATATAGTGGAACACTGCAAGAAATAATAATATTGAAAAATTAAGTTTATCATTATAAGGGAAACTTAATTGGAATATATTGGAATATACATTATTATTCAGTTGCCATTTCATCTGTTTGTCTAATAGCTATAAATACAGAATTGCTTTTTATAAATGAAGAAGCTGATACAAAACAATCCCTGCTTTATGTTATTATATATCCTGCCATAGTTGCTGGCAAGATACAGAGAGGCTTTTGGTAATTATTACAACCAATAGAAAAGAAAATTCTTCAGCTATATTTGGTTCAATAGTATAGTAGAAAATTACTTAGAAACTGTAATTTGTACAGAATGCAGTAACCAGATAAGAGCCACTTTGTAATATTGTATTCTTATTTTAAGAGCTACCTTGACTGTCAGTACATTTTTGAATATAATTCTAAGTGCTTGGACTAACCTAGAAGCCATATATGGCTTTGTTCCAGGATGTAGGTAAGAGCATCTTCTTAGAATCTGTCCCATCATATAAATATTTCCACGAAGATAATTATAGACTAATCTGTTGAAAAAAGAAGCAAAATGTTGGAACAAAAAATATTTCTTTAACATATAATAATAATAATAATAATAATAATAATAATAATAATAATAACAACAACAACAACAACAACAACAACAACAACAACAACAACAACAACAGCAACAACTCTGCCGTTGCCGGTCCCAAGCCCAGATGAGAAAGGAGGAGGGTTGCGGTCAGGTTGGCAACTGGCCCCATAAAAAAAACCCTACCAACCCATACAATATGGTGAAAGAAACGAATAAAAAATTTTACCGCATCGGTCGTCACGTGGGTTAACAAGGGCCGCGGCGGATGTTGGGGTCCCTGGACATCTGTCGACAAGTGGGCTACAAGTGGACCAGCCAACAAATCGACAAAAATATAGTGCAGATGAAAACCGTGCCATAATGGCCTGTTACTACAACTCAGAGCCAGAAAAAAGAGGTTATTTAAAGCGAATGTATGAATTATGGAAAGAACAATATCCAGATTCAAATGTTAGTGAACAACGACTAGCAGATCAAAGGCGATTTATTATACAGAATAAAGTGTTTAGTGAAGTTGAACTTGAGGAAATTCAGGCAAATTGCAAAACCAAAAAAAAAACAATATCACAAGTGGAAATAACTGATATTCAAGACACAACTAAAGACATTATAGTAGAACTCCCAGAAGAAGCTCTCAGGGAGGAAATAACACCACCACCACTAGAACCAGTTATCATACAACCAACTGATGAACTAACTCAAAAACAAAAAGAATTGAAGGATAAGATCATGGAGCATTTTCTGCTTAATGAGGAAAGGCAACGTTTACCATCACTAAAAACTGTGCCTAAGAAAATTTTGGCCCCTATCATGAAAATGGTTAATGCAGTGTTTTCAACAATTGAATCGGAATCCATCTTGGAAACGAACCAGTTAATGTACAGCGCAGCTGTAATAGTCACTAATGAACTAGGCATTAAAATCAAAGTACCTAGTCACACAACAGAAAAAGCATCAAAGCCAAAGTGGAAAATCCGTTTAGAACAAAAAGTCAAAAAATTAAGGGCAGATGCTAGTAACTTAAAGAACATGCAGGAGCAATGGCTTAAAAACAACAAAACCATAGATCGGTTAATCAGAAGATATAGATTGGATACAAGAAACATCAATGAAGCTGTAGAGATTGTAAAACAGCGGATAACAGCAACAGCTAGAAAAATTGAAAGATATGAGGCACGAATCATCCAATATAAACAAAATCAGCAATTTCGATCAGACCAACGGCGTTTTTATCAAAGTCTTAATGTGAATGGTGACACCAAACGTGAAAAACCAGAAAAGCAGGTCACAGTTGAATTCTGGAAAAAAATTGTGGGAAAATGCAAAGGACTACAATAAGGAAGCAAAGTGGATACATGACTTTAGATTTAGATTTAGATTTTATTTATTATTTATAGGCCGCCCTTTTCCCTGAGGGGACTCAGGGCGGCTTACAATTCATTGGAGGGGGTGTGCAAGACAAAACATAAGACAGTGCGTGAATAAAAAAATAAACAATAAAACACAACTTTCATTCAACATTTGAGAAAAGCATTGGCAACAAACAAATGCAAGTATTAGAAATAACAACTGAGATGGTCAAAAATCGAGTAAAAAAGGTAAAGAATTGGACATCACCTGGAAAGGACCAATTACATGGTTTCTGGCTCAAATATCTGACCAGTTTACATGCAATATTGGCCAGGCAACTGAATGAAATTTTACAAAAGGGCCAAATTGATGAATGGTTGACAACTGGAAAAACATACTTGATTCAGAAAGATGCAACTAAAGGAACAACCCCTGAAAACTGCAGACCAATAACATGCTTGCCAACAACCCTCAAATTACTCACAGGCATTATTGCAGATAACATGATGGATTATTTGGAAACAAACAACATCTTCCCGGTAGAGCAAAAAGGCAACAAAAGAAGGAGCAGGGGCACAAAATATCAGCTCCTAATTGATAAAATGATATTAGAAAATTGTAAGAACAGAAAAACGAACTTGAATATGGTCTGGATTGATTACAAAAAGGCATTTGACTCACTGCCACATAGTTGGATCATAAAATGCTTAGAAACAACTGGCATTAGCAAAAATATTACATCCTTTACTGAAAAGGTGATGAAACAATGGAGAACCGAGTTGGCAATAGGGAATGAGATCTACGGAATGGTTAATATCAAGCAAGGACTTTTCCAGGGTGATTCACTTTCACCTCTTCTCTTCATCATCGCAATGATCCCACTATCAGTAATCTTAAAAAAAATGAAATTAGGCTACCAAACAGCCAAAGAAGCTGAAAAAATTTCGCATTTACTATATATGGATGATTTGAAACTCTATGGAAAGTCAGAAATAGAAATCCAATCATTGACAAACACAGTCCGAGTATTCAGCACCGATATTTCAATGCAGTTTGGCATGGAAAAATGCGCCACTGTATCCATAAAAAGGGGCAAAATCATTGCATGTGAGGGAATTGAAATGCCCAATGGCCAACTAATTAAATGCAAAGAAAATGAAGCCTACAAATACTTAGGCATTCTGCAGTTGGATAACATCAAGCATGGAGAAGTAAAAACTATTGTCAGGCGAGAGTACACCAACAGAGTTAGGAAAATTTTGAAATCTAAATTGAATGGTGGAAATACAATCAAGGCCATAAATACCTGGGCAATACCAGTTATAACTGCACCGCAGTCGGTGTTGGTGGGGGGGCAGAGATCGTCCCTGAGGCCCCTAAAATATGGGGTGCCGCAGGGTTCGGTCTTATCCCCCCTACTGTTTAACATATACATGAAACCGCTGGGCGAGATCATTCGGAGGCACGGGATAAAATACCATCAATATGCGGACGATACGCAATTGTATCTGTCCGCCCCGTGCCAACTCAATGAAGCGGTGGATGTGATGAACCAGGGTCTGGAGGCCGTTAGGAACTGGATGAGTGCTAACAAACTGGTACTCAACCCGGACAAGACCGAGTGGCTGTTGTGTTTCCCTCCCAACAATTCGGCTAATGTTCCACCTATCAGGCTGGGGGGTCAAATTTTATACCCCTCAGATAGGGTTCGTAACTTAGGAGTCCTCCTGGATCCACAGCTGACTCTCGATCATCACCTGTCAGCTGTGACCAAGGGGGCATTTGCCCAGGTTCGCCTGGTCCGCCAGTTACGACCCTACCTGAATCGGGAGGCTCTCACAACAGTCACTCGAGCCCTTGTGATCTCTAGGCTGGAATACTGCAATGTGCTCTACATGGGGTTGCCCCTGAGGTGCATCCGGCGACTGCAGTTAGTCCAGAATGCAGCCGCGCGAGTGATAGTGGGCGCACCGCGGTTCGCCCACGTTACACCCATCCTCCGCGAGCTGCACTGGCTACCTGTCAGTCTCCGGGTGCGCTTCAGAGTACTGATGACCACCTTTAAAGCTCTCCATGGTAGTGGATCTGGATACTTGAGAGACCGCCTTCTGCCGATTACCTCCCTCCGACCGATTAGATCGCACAGACTGGGCCTCCTCCGAATTCCATCCGCCAGTCAATGTCGACTGGCGACTACACGGAGGAGAGCCTTTTCTGTTGCAGCTCCGACCCTGTGGAACGATCTCCCCGTCGAGATACGCACCCTCACCACCGTCCAGGCCTTCCGCGCAGCCCTTAAGACCTGGCTCTCCCAACAGGCCTGGGGATAAGCCCTCAATTGCCCCACCCGAGTGTTGAATGTAGAATGCATGTTGTGTTTTTACTACTTATCTTGTTTACATATTGTTTATTTTGTATTGTACCCCCTCCCTAATGGTTGTAAGCCGCCCTGAGTCCCCTCAGGGAAAAGGGCGGCATATAAATTTTAATAAAATACAAAAATACAAATATACAAATATAAGATACACAGCTGGTATAGTTAACTGGACACAAGCTGATTTGGACCTTTTGGACCGAAAAACCAGGAAACTAATGACAATGCACTACAGTTTACATCCACGTGGTGATACTGATAGACTGTACCTGCCCCGAAAATCAGGTGGCAGAGGATTATTACAAGTGAAGCAAACAGTTGAAGAAGAAAAACATGGATTGGCTGATTATTTAAAAGAAAGTCAAGAACATCTATTAATCGAAGTAAAGAACAAAAATCTACTGAAGGCCCAACAGACGAAACAAGAATACAGAAAAGATGTGATAAAATCAAGAATGGAGAGTTGGCAGAACAAAGCACTGCATGGCCAATTTCTGGAAAAAATAAAAGATAAAGTGGACAGTGAACAAACTTGGTTATGGTTAACAACAGGTACATTAAAGAAAGAAACAGAGTCACTAATCCTGGCTGCGCAAGAACAAGCTATCCGCACAAATGCCATTAAGGCCAAAATCGAAAAATCCTCTGATGATGCCAAATGCAGACTTTGCAAAGAAGCTGATGAAACTGTTGATCACATACTCAGCTGCTGTAAAAAAATCGCGCAGACTGATTATAAATTGCGGCACAATTCAGTAGCACAAATGATCCATTGGAATTTGTGCAAAAATTATAATATTAAAACAGCAACAAACTGGTGGGAACATCAGCCTGAAAAAGTCACCGAAAATCAGATGGTCAAGATCTTGTGGGATTTCCGTATACAAACCGACAAAATACTCGCGCATAATACACCAGACATCACACTGGTTGATAAAAATAAGGTCACAATCATAGACATCGCAATACCAGGTGATAGCAGGGTCGCCGAGAAGGAACATGAAAAAATCGCAAGATACCAGGACTTAAAAATCGAAATTCAACGACTATGGCACAAACCAGCAGTGATAATTCCAGTGGTAATTGGCACACTGGGTGCTATTCCAAAAGCACTGGAATTACATTTAAAACAGTTAAAAATTGACAAAATCAACATCAGTCAAATGCAAAAAGCCGCACTGCTTGGATCTGCACGCATATTACGAAAATACGTTACGACGTCCTAGGCCCCTGGGTGGGGCCCGACTAGTAACCAATGCCAAATCTGGCGAAACAACTGGCCGCTGTGATACAATAATAATAATAATAATAATAATAATAATAATAATAATAATAATAATAATAATAATAATAATAATAATAATGGTGGTGGTGGTGGTGGTGGTAGTAGTAGTAGTAATAGATAAGAAAGACAAAAAAGTCTGGATAGTGGACATGTTAGTGCCTGGAGACAGCAGAATAGAAAAAAAAGAACTGGAGAAGATTGCAAAATACAGACTTACTAACAGAAATAGAATATCTGTGGCAAAGGCAAGCAAGGGTAGTATCAATAGTAATAGGTGCCTTGAGTGCAATTCCAAAACAACTGGAGCACCACATTCACATCATTGGCATTGATAAATGTTCGATCAGTCCATTGCAAAAGCTGGCTTTAATGGGAACAGCTTCCATCCTGTGACGATATCTCCATCAAATATCTCCATCTGCCAATTCCAGGTCTTTGGTAAGAACTCTATAGATAGACAAAAATGCCACGCCCAGTCTGGATGACTGTGTAATGATTGATGATGATTAATCTATTCTACATATGTTCTTCTATATGTTCAACAGCATAAAAAAGAACATTTCTGAATGTTTAACCCAATAATGATGCAGTTGGGGTGTGTGGAGGAATCTTGTTATGTTTGAATGTGCTGTTTTTGTTCTTTAAATATAACAATTCACAGATAAAACTGCAAAATGTTAATTCAGAATTAACTTTCAAAGTTTTTAAGTTAGAGATTTGTTCTGAATATAAGTAACTTTTGTGACCTCTGTAAGAAAATAGTCCAAATAACTATGAATTACCTTATTATTATAATTTTGGGGGGAAATCACAAATGCTTCAGGACACATTACAAATTACCTAGAAATTGAGCAATGTATCCTGATTTACCTTATTGCCATCTCTGCTCTGCAGTGAAGATGCTAAGTGCTTAACAAAGGTATTACATATGATTAGGGACAAGAAAAATGTATCTGAAACAAATTCTAACATATGTTGATCTGTTCCAAAATAATGTGTTCTTCAACAAGAGTGAATCTGTATGAATGTCTTAAAATGAATCAAAAGTCATTCCTCCATTGCCTCAAAGGATTTTGGCATCCTGCAAGATTTGGCGTTGAGTGAACTATTGCTCTGATAATGTTTCACGGTAATGCATTGCTGATGTGACACCCCATTCTAATGATGCATTAGAGTAATGTATTATCCAGAAGTCAAACTAATAATGTATTTCTCTATCTAATGAAGAAAGTGTCTAGTAATTGATGTGCTGCAATTGAATGATAACATCAGGCTGAGTACTACATAATACAAAAGACAGATAACTGTATATCATTTCTTTAAATGGTTCTCAAACACACCTCCTCCACCCAGTGACTTTGTGTTTTCCCTGTTCATATTTGAGAGGAAATAAAAAGTATCCAAAAGTTGAGAAGTTTTTTTTTTTAATCCAGTAAATGACAGTTATTTCCTTGGCCACACAATTTATTTCAAAAACATTTTCTTGGGAAAAAAGATAAAAGTTAGACTCTTCTTTGCGCTTTCCTTCAAAAATCAATGCAGTTTTCATTTATTTCATCTCATGTTGGCCCTTGCATTGCTGTACTAAAACTTTCCACAATTTAGAAATGCCTCCAGAATTAATTAAGCTGCTTAAATGTGGTTTAAGAGAGCAGGCTCATCTTAAATGCAGGCTCAAGATTTACCACTTTTCCCAAGTTCCACATTTTTTTCTGTTTGAGGCCATTTTATTTTTGCTTCCTTGTCACTAGACATTAACATGCCTGATTTCTATCCCCACCCCCACCCTGGTCCTAGGTAGTCACTTGCCTTCTGGATGAACTTATTGACAATTTTGACAATTGTCCACTCATTTCTACCTCTAAAAACTAAGCCAGCATTGTAAAACAGCACCGGACTATTAGCGTTAATGGCTGGATTTCATATAAATTTCCTTCACACAGAGGGTTCTTGTGAAAAGATAATAAAATAATTTAAGGCTTAATAGCTCTTGAAACTGGAGGAAAATCAGCCTGCCTAAGCCACAGTTTGGCACTTTCAAATGGACACTAGGTTTACCTATTTCCTCGGCTGTTCTTTGTTAATGATTCCCTGGATATTAAGAACCTTCTGAAAGGCAATGTTTCTTAATCCAAGATTAAGGTGACCAGACGTCCCACTTTCAGTGGTACAATCACGATTTTTAATGATTTGTCCCGTGCCCCGCAGCGTGTTCAAAAAGTCCCAATTTTCCAAAAGAAAGAAAACAATTTTAAAAAGGACGCCGTTAAAAAAAAGTTTTTATTTCTCTGAAGTGTTGTTCCCGATGTGGCCATTAGAGGGCAGTGGTTTCCCCCTCTCTGGTCGGCTCCCTCCCTTCTGCGCGTGCGCGTGCTGACGCACACCGTTTTTCTGCAGGCAGCACGGTGAGAAGGAGGCTCGGTCCCGGGCCAAGAGGCTTAGCCGTCGGAAGGTTGTTCTTTTCTTTTCTTTTTTTGCCCGCTTCTCTCGGGCGCCGCTCTCCCTGCAGCCATTTCTCCCTCTTTCTCCTTTTTGTCCTTTCTCCTCCTTACCCCCAAAAGAGAACGAGAGGGAGAAAGAGGAAGTGTGGGGCAGATCTTGGGATCACTGGTTTCTGAGCTTGGTTGGCAAGGATCCCCCACCCCACCATCTCTTGAGGAAAGAGGAGGTGTGGGGCAGATCGTGGGATCACTGGTTTCTGAGCTTGGTTGGCAAGGATCCCCCACCCCACCACCTCTTGAGGAAAGTGGAGGTGTGGGACAGATCGTGGGATCACTGGTTTCTGAGCTTGGTGGGAAGGATCCCCCACCCCACCACCTCTTGAGGAAAGTGGAGGTGTGGGACAGATCGTGGGATCACTGGTTTCTGAGCTTGGTTGGCAAGGATCCCCCACCCCACCACCTCTCGAGGAAAGTGGAGGTGTGGGGCAGATCGTGGGCTCGCTGTTTTCTGAGCTTGGTGAGCAAAGATCCCACTATCTTACTTTTTTTATCTTTCTTTATGTACACTGAGAGCATATTCACCAAAGACAAATTCCTTGTGTGTCCAATCACACTTGGCTTATAAACTATTCTATTTTACTCTACTCTACTTTATTCATTTCTATTTCAATTCTAACGAGTTTAGCTTCTCTCTCTTGAAAATGTAAGCCAGCATAAGGCATTATAATGCAAGCTAGCCTTAACTTTCAAACAGTTCATTTAGTGACCAAAGTTACAATGGCATTGAAAAAAGTTGATGACCATTTTCACACTTAGCGACCATTTTCACACTTAGCGACCGTTGCAGCATCCTCATGGTCACGTGATCAAAATTTTGATGTTTGGCAACAGATTCGTATTTATGATGGTTTCAGTGTCCTGGGGTCATGTTTGACAAAATATAAAATTTTTAATCAAAACCCACCCACCCCCGCCGGTCAATGGTGTCCCTCTTTACCAATCTGAAAATCTGGTCACTTTATCCAAGATAGTTTTCTTCTATTCTGGATGAGAAAAATTTGTACATAAGGATAAAAAAATAATATTTAGATTTTGGA
Organism: Thamnophis sirtalis; assembly: GCF_051295495.1. Taxonomy (NCBI): domain Eukaryota; kingdom Metazoa; phylum Chordata; class Lepidosauria; order Squamata; family Natricidae; genus Thamnophis; species Thamnophis sirtalis. Next base: position 47,869,508 of record NW_028261384.1, read on the forward strand.
AAATAGCAAAAGGAGGACTAGAATGTCGAATTTCAAGAATTAAGGGGCTAGATAGACTTGAAAGAATATTTCCTTTGTGCTGTTTAAAATTATATAAAAGAATACATGGAAAACATATTAAAGAATAAAGTAAACCTCTGGTCTGGGTGACCGACCCAGATTTGATTTTGTAATATATTAAGATTTTGGAATTAACTGTAAGAAATCTTTCCATGGGGAGGTTTTGTTGATTTGAAAATAGCCTTTTGATAAGAGGGGACTTTGAAGATTAACCAGAGGGAACCAGAAAGAACTAAAGATTACAATTAAAGAGAAGAAACCCATTGATACAATGGAACAATATTATTTGACTATAGAAGAAGTTAAAACTGAGAACAATTTATTCAGAAATTATTGACAACATTGTCTAATATTACAAAATAGAAGAAGAGATTTTACTGGATAAAACAGAGACTGAGGCTGATTTGAATGTATACGTGAGAATGGATTTTTTAAAATGCTAGACTATTGGAAAAGATGCCACAGTTCATGTAAATATGAATTTAAATTTTGCTGATGTTTTAATGACTAAGGGGACATACAAATAATAAATCAGAATAATGATTTGAAAATCTTCCATATTTTGGATTTACTGAAGGAATATGTTAAACTATACAAGTTTACCTGAAAGAAGAAAAAGAGAAAATGATAACAAATCAACTTGTGGGGCATATATGATTGCAATAAGCATTACATTTCTTTAAAATGTACTGAAGGAATGTAAATTTATTTGAACAGGGTTAAAATATTTTGTGGTTTCTGGTATCTATCAATGCAATTTATTTTTGACTGGGACTGGCTTTAAAAATTGACTTATAAATTTCTTTTGCTTTTTTTAAAGAGAACAAAAGTTGGAGTGTAAAATAGATTTATTTCAGTAAGGTTAAAATATATGTATTTATTCATTAATTCAATTTTTATAGCTACTCAATTCAACCAAGTTATTCTGTAAAAGTTAATCTTTCCAGTTATTAGACTTTGCTGATTAGAACAAAATTTGCTGATTAGAACAAAATAATATGTTTTTACAATTTGATTATTAATAAGGGATGAGATATGGGAAGATTTTTTTCCCCATTGAAATACTACAGAAGGTGCTAAGTTAACTATTTAAATGGAGGAGGAAGAGTCATTTTTCTATATTTCTTTTTCTTCATTTTTTTCCTTCAACTTATCTTTTTGTTTACATTTAATATTTTTTATTTTGTACTTGTAAACTTCAATAAAAATTTTTTAAAGAAGTAATATTGGGAAAAAGGAAGGTGATGGGTTTTAATAATTATAATTTAATAATAAAAGGTGCATGTTAAATTGAATATAGTGTAGAATCATGATGGTGAACCTATGGCACGCAGAGCCATATTGCCGGCACATGAGCCATCAGCTCCAGTGCGTATGTGCATGCTGGCCAGCTGATATTTGGCCTTCTGGAGGGTAAGGAAAAGATGTTTTTGCCCTCCCCAGGCTTCAGGAAAACCTTCAGAGCCCGGGGAGAGTGAAAAGTCCCCCCCCGTTCATGCACAGGGTGTGGGTTGCGCACTCATGTGCAGGTGGGTGGGGTATATTGAATTGTGGGTGTGGGCATTCGTGTGCTTGCAATAGCGCGCACACACACACAATTTTGGCATGCCTTTAGAAAAAAATTTGCCATCACTGGTAAAGAAGTTAAACATCTATTAGTTCTGTTTTATATAATAGTCTCCTTTATACATTAGTCTAATGTCATTTCAATAATGGTTTTGGGGCAGTGGTGGGTTACCAATTTTTTTACTATCGGTTTGGGTGCGTTGCCGTGCATGCAACACTTCTGCGCATGTGCAGAAGCCTCTGGGCAGGTGGGCGGAGCCTCACTCTGCTGCTAATACCGGTTCACCAGAACTGTGCCAAACTGGGAGCAACCCACCTCTGGTTTGACGCATGAAATTGGAATTTAACAATAGGTCTCTTATTTTAAATATTTACTTCAAGTAATGTAGCAGAAGCAGATATCAATTGCAGCTTTTCTTTAAGTAGCAGAACTAGCTATTAGCACTGAAGCAGAGGATTCAGGAATCCATTCATAGGACATAGAACATAGAAGAATAGAATTGGAGGTCTTCTAGTCCAACCCGCTGCTCAAGCAGGAGACCCTATACAATTTCAGACAAATGGTTGCCCAGACTCCTATTGAAAGCTTCCAATCATGGAGTACCCAAAATTTCTGATGGCAAAGTATTGCTTAAATATTGATTGTCTAAATATTGATTCCTAAACATTGATTCAATCAGTGTTGATTCAATGTTTGCACCATACAAATAGGAATTTTGGTAATAGAAAATTTCTTTAAAACACATACATACAACCGAACTAGAAATTCATATGACATACTGTATATTCAAAAATATATATTAGTACATCCTGTTTACAAGTTAGTCATTCTTATTTGCTGTGTTATAATAAGGTATAGATAAGCTGGCTGAAAGGAAATAGGAATTGGATTTTATGAAGATGGTAAATCACTGACTTTATTTTAGATCTTCCCAATGCAGTTATAAATAATGATTTTGATGGTGACAGCAACTAATTATGCTGACTCCAGAGAACTGAGTATTGTGACAAGAATGGTGGATCCTTGCCAAGCCCTTGATTCATATCAATATATTGAATTTTCAGATGACTTTGTCTCTGACTTTGAATCACAAGCCTTAGTTTTAAAAAAATCACATTGCTTTACAGCTTGATATAGTTCTCCATCATCACTTCAATTCTTTGAATAGCCAAAGCATTATAGCAACATGGATCAAAGATTTTCTATAAGATTATGTTCATACTCAAAGATGTTTTTAAAAAATAAACATACATGGCATCTACTGCCAAAGAATAGACACAGGAAAAGAAGGGCAAAGTGATGTTCGGAGAGAAATATATGGAAAAAAATACATTCTGGTAACTGTTAATATGATGGTCGTATATGATTGACAGGTTGTGTCTTACATGGGTTTTAAAATTCTGCAATTTCATTGTATTCTGGGAGACTCAATAAATCTAGTCAGTTCTTTGCATAAACTATGCTTTCTAGAAATCATTCCGATAGATGAAAAGGTTCTTCCAGAAATTTATATAGTCTTCATTTTTCATAATGCTAAGCCATAATATAGTTTGACTTAACAAAAAGCATGAGTAGAATTAGTGAATCATGGTCTCTTTTATTTTTGTTTCTAAACTGTGATTTAAAAAAACCAAGGCTCAATGCAAGAATTGATATCGTCATCAAATTTTTGTTCAGGCGATACAAAGGTTAAGGAAACAATCACCATATTAAAATCTCAATTTGACATGTTGATCTCTGACCAGGTAGCCACTAGTTTATTATATGCAAAACACAATACTTTTTGTAATGCAAACAAACCTGGCAGATGGTTAGCTTATCAGATTAGAAAAAAAAGGAAAACTTGAAATATGTCTAACTGACTTACAGAGGGAAGGAGGTGTTTCAACAGGAGGAGATTCAAAAGGCATTTCGGGAATTTTTTACAGAATTGTATAAAGGGGATAAAATCAATGGTTTAGATATAGACAAATATTTAGATAAAGAGAAAATACCCTTAGTTAGAGAAGAGCACAGGCAAAAATTGAACCAACCAATAACCTCGGGGGAAATTTTGCAGGTAATCAAGCAATTAAAGTTAGGGAAAGCACCAGGTACAGATGGTTTGACAGTGGTTTACTATAAAAATTTACAGCTAGAAATGGTAGAACCTCTTAGAGAATTATTTAATAAGATTCAAACGGAAGGTAAGGTGCCTCCATCTTGGAAGACAGAGTTTATATCTTTGATACCCAAAGTAGATCAAGATACTACCCAACCAAAAAATTATAGACCTATCTCATTACTTAATGTAGATTATAAATTTTTTACTAAAATACTAGCAAATAGGTTAATGCTGGTTATTCAACAATTGATACACACTGACCAAACAGGTTTTATACAGGGGAGACAGATGAAAAGTAATGTTAGATTAATTATTAATGCATTAGAATATTTGGGAAAGAACAACCAAATTCCTGCTGTGTTCATATTTTTGGATGCTGAGAAGGCCTTTGATCGAGTTAACTGGCAATTTCTGTTGAAGATATTGCAAAAAATGCAGAAAATTACAGTCAATTAAAGCAATATACCAACAGCAAACAGCACAAATCATAGTCAATGGAAGTTTAACAGACTCTTTTCAAATTGGAAAAGGTACAAGACAGGGCTGTCCTTTGTCCCCACTATTGTTTATTATAACTCTGGAAGTATTGTTTAATAAAATACGGGGCTTGGATGGTCTAAAAGAGATCAAGATTAGGCAGCAAGAATACAGAGTGCACGCTTTTGCGGATGATTTGGTCATAATATTGGAACAACCGCAGGAATCCAGTATGGTTTTAATGAATACGATTAATCAATATGGTCAAGTGTCTGGTTTTAAAATAAATTTAGGAAAAACAAAAATATTAGCTATAAATATGAATACTAAACAAAAGGAAGAAATAGGAGGGATGCTAGGATGTGAGGTAGTCAAAAAAGTCAAATATCTTGGAGTTAATATTTTAACTTCAAATGGGAAATTATATAAGCATAATTATGAACCACTTTGGCATAGTATACAGATAGAGATGAAAAAATGGGAGAAATTGCACTTATCTTTGCTGGGTAGGATAGCGGCAGTGAAAATGAACATCTTACCAAAAATTTTATTTCTCTTCCAAATGTTACCTATACTTTAAAAAGATGCGAATCTTTTAGAATGGCAGAAGGGTATCAACAAATTTGTATGGGCAGGAAAGAAGCCGAGGGTAAAGCTGAAAATAATGCAAGATGCACGCGAGAGAGGAGGCTTGAAACTACCTAACCTAAAACTATATTATGATGCAATGGCGCTATCTCTAATTAGTGATTGGACTCATTTAACTAATGATAGAATATTGAATATTGAGGTACACGATCTGGTATATGGTTGGCATGCTTACCTGTTATTCAGCAAAAAATTGGACAAGAATTTTAAAAGTCATATTTTAAGAAATGCTTTACTGCGGGTCTGGAAAAAATACCAATATAAATTAAATGACAAGATACCCATGTGGGCAATTCCTAGACATGCAATTGAAAATATGAATATAGCACAAAAACAGGATAGAATTACCTACAGACAGCTTCTCATTTTGGAAAGGGGGGTACTACAACGGAGGGATATATACTAGGTTAGATACGATGTGTTAGATTTCAATGTAATGCGACTTCACATGTATACTGTTTTTCTTTAATTTCTCTGTAAAAATAGGATAAGTTAAGTACATTGACATATAGTGGAAATACACCAAGGGGAGGAGGAATGGGATAGAAGAAAGATGGGTAGAGAGGGCGGGAGAAAGGATGGGAGGGAGGGTGAGAAGGAAGGGAGGGAGTGGATCGGGAGAGAGGAGTGGTAGAGGGGGAGGGGAAGTAGTGTAGAGGGGGATGATGGAGGGAAGATAGAAAGTTGGAGGGGGGTGGAAGAAAGAGGTGTACGGAGAGTGGAAGAGGTATAGTGGGTTTCTATTTTTTGGGGTATTGTTGACAAGAGGAATTGCTGCGATTATTGTTTAATGTTGTATGGCTCCGGCTGTGCACAGTATATATGTGAGTGTATGAAAATGAAAAAATGGAAAATAAAAACCTTTTTCAAGAGAAAAAAAATTGTTGAGTTTTTCTTGAAGAGTAGAAAAGGTGAAATAAATTTTGAAATTTTATGTACCGTATTTTTCGGAGTATAAGACACATCTTTTCCCCTCAAAAAGCGGCTGAAAATCTGGGTGCATCTTATACACTGAATACAGCATTTTTTGTCTCCTGAAACCCCGCCCCTTCACCAAAATGGCCATGCAGAGCCTCTAGGAAGCTTTCAGAGAGCTCCTGGGGCTGGGGAGGGCAGAAATGAGCAAAAAATGACCCATTTTTTCCTCAATTTTATGCCCCCCCCCAGCCCCCAGGAGCACTCTATAAGCTTCCTAAAGGCTCTGCACAGCCCCTGTTTTTACAAAAAACAGGCCCGTTTTCACAAAAAATGGGGCATTTTTTGCTCATCTCCCCCCCAAGAGAACTCTGCAAGCTCCCTAAAGGCTATCCATGCCTTTTGGGGGGGGGGGGATTGACCCGTTTTTGCAAGAAATGGGCCATTTTTGGGAGGTTTGCAGAGTGCAAAAACTTTTTTTTTAAATTTGCCTCTTCAAAACCTTGGTGCATCTTATACTCAGAAAAATACGGTAGTTTACCATATATTTTTCTAAGGATAAAAAGGTTAATCAGTGCGAGCTTTTTGATCATATCCCGATATACTACTGTGATTTCTATATCATATTCCACTGTGATTCAAAATATAGCATGATATCTAAGAAATATAATATGACATGTGTAGCCACAGTGCTACTATTGAGTTCAGAATAGAGCTGGAAGGGACCAACCCCCCTGCTCAAGCAGGAGTCCCTATACCATTCTGAAGACAAGCTGTTCCACTGGTTAATTGTCCACACTGTTAGGAAGTTTCTCCTTAATTCCAGGCTGCTTCTCCTTGATTAGTTTCCATCTATTGAACAAATGGTTTAGAATTTTATGACTAGCTCCCATCAGTGATAAGTCTCTAACCATTTTTCTGAGGTATGCTCAAAAATATGCACACACACATTTTGTTCTGTGTCTTCATCCTATGTTGCTTTGATATATTAACTCTGTTGCCTCTAAGGATGTCTTCCATGAACATAATCAGTATTATTTGAATCAAAATTGATTAATGGGAGCAAGAGTACCTTCATGTAGTTTTGTTCGTGTAAGTTACATAGAGATCTTATATCTGGGAAACATTTTTTTCCAAATGTATTATGATTTTAATGGTCAGAGTTAAAGGAGTCACAAAAATTCTTGGTAGTTTCAGGAATCACTAAAGGTTTAATTTGGGACATTCAAAGTACATAGGTAACACAAGCCTTACCATTTATGATCAGCATATGGAACACTTTTGGAGAAGACTGATAACGAACTTGAGATACAAGAAAGTTATTACTTTTAAGTATAAGAACAATACTTTAGATTGTAATTAAATAAAGTTTTCCTGCTAATAAAGTTAACCTGCAGCATATATTTCTCATCATTTAACAGTATATATTTATATTGGGCATAAATATATATTTATTCTAGTCAATTGTCTAAAATGTACTGATCACCTATTTTTGGGGATAGTATCAGATCACCTATTATTTGGGATAAAGATTTCTCTAAAAGTATTTTCTTTTATAACAGAGATTTATGACACCATAGAAACAAATATCAAATGGGTTTTTTTCCTGTGAAAGATTAACCTACATCTGCAAACTCGTGTATGTGTATCTATGCACTGTAGATCTCTATAATAATATCCCTTTCCAACCTCTATGCACATATTGACTATCCTGATAAGTACCCTATTCTAAGCATTGCAGCTCAAGACATCTAAGAATGTAAGAAATTGCAAAAGACTCTTGATAATTCCTACAATTCCATAAAATTTATGATCATATGAACTGCATGATTATAGAAGCAGCTTGCAAGGACATTCTGGTCCTTTTTATAAATCTAGAATGGAAAATGTACCCGTATTTAAATTACAATAAAGTAACCAGATGATAATAACCACAAACAAAAGTATCAATTTGTTCCATTCATTAAATGTAGCATAAAGATATGGTTTTTCCCTATTTATTTCTTCTTTAAGAAAGTATTGTATAAATGTGGCTTAAAATGCTAAAATGGTATATGTTTATTCCATTTGGGGAAAAAATGGTAGAAAGGAATGTTCCTCAGTCAAAAACTTTCTTCAGCTATTGCTTCATGAAGTTGGCTGTCTTCTACAGTGGGTCTTTGTTCAAATCATTAAATGGAAAGTTTAAGATTAATTCCCTATGAGGTCAAAAGGATAAGGATAAATAGCCAGTCCTGCTCAGTGTTCTTTCTTAATGACTTTGACACGGTGTGAAAGAGTAAACAGTTTTGACAAAAGACATAACTGATTGCTTAGGTGTGAGTGATCTGTCAGAAATGTAGTTTACTCACTTTCAGAAGATGGTCCTTAATGAAGTGAGCTGCGGTTTGTTGTACAAAGAGGATAGAAAATGAAAGCCATCAACTTGGCTTTTTGAGAATATAAGTGGAGCAGATGGTGATTTTGAACAGATAAGTGAAACTAAGTACGGGTAATGCCAAAAAAAAAGTTTTCCTCTTCCTTATTTTAAGATCTTTCATTATTTTGTTGTGTAATGTTAGAAAGCTAATGTAGGCCATTAGAGTTCATTTCAGTTCTTGATCAATCATTATAAACCAACATATCATGCCTGGTTTGTGTTACAAGAGCTATATATGTCTTGGAAATAAGTCTCACAAGAAACACAGATGACTTGGGAATCCTTTGCTGCTTCTACTCTGTTGTCAAATATGAACATGAAGATGTTCTCAACCTGGCCAGACTCAATATCATGATAGTTCATATTTATTTTCCCATACAAGTAAAATAAGTTTGTGAAGTTGCAGTGTTTGTAACAAACATTTCTTAATTTTTAAAAACCCTTCCCTAAGGTAAAAATAAAAGGGAATGAAGGATTCTAGTCCTATCTATTCAATATATATCTGCAACACTTCAGGCAAAACTTAGCAGAAAAAAACCTGTAGGTCTTAGCCACACAAAAAGAATCCAAAAGTATTCCTGCTTTTGTCCATCTGATAGGAATTAATTTGTTTATCATATTTATGGAAATAAACATGTAGGAAGAAATGGGATGGAAGTAACTCAGGAGCAGAGTAGCATAATAATTTTTGATTTACTCTGGAGTGTCGAAATAATTATAGAAGATTGGTAAAAGTATATACTCATTATATGATTTGATCGAATAAGTAAACAAATAAATGTCTTTGATTCCCAATTGTCTGCAGCCATTGTACATTTGTTGTACACATGCCTATATATAACTCATGGAGTAAAGTCAGTCTACCCTTCTGACTCAAACTCCAGTTGATTGATCTTAGTTTTGAATTCAGTTTTGGGACAATGAATAAAATAGTTCCTCCCAAATTAAAAAATTATTTATACCAAATCTGGTAAATAGTATCTACAAGTGGGCTTTAGGGAGGTCTAGTGCCAGCAAAATTCAGTGAGACAAAAAATGTTTAAAATTTAGCATTTTCGTTCCATTTTATTTGCCCTACTTGATATGTTTTTAAATAGTGGTCTTAGAGCTTGATTGAAAAGCTTCATTATGATTACTGTATCTTTTAATTTTATCATGAAATGTGTGTGCATGTGTATATTGAACTGCTTTAATCATTTTGCTGTGCAAAAGTATGCAATAAAAATGCAACATTTCAGCTGTGGCCTTTTAATAACTGTATTTTGATGGATTTTCCCCTTTCTGTGTTGCTAATCATATGTCTAACTGGTGGATGGTAATCATTGTTCTATGAGAGGTAATATTTTCTTGTGATGGTGATAGTATTCACAAATGGGTGCCAAAGACAGTACATGATTTTTTTAAAGAATAAACATTTGCCTCAGATATCTTATGCACAGAAGGAGAAATAACCCTGAAAGAGAAGAGAAGGAAGGTGGAATCTAAAATTAAAAATGTTAAAATGACTAATTTACTTTTAAAAAGTGTCTTTTTCTACATTTGCAATAAAGGTAGTCATGACTTAAGACCACAATTGCACCGGAAGTTTTCATTGCTAAACGAGACAGTTAAGTAGGTTTTGCAAATTTAACAACTTTCCTTGCCCAAGTTGTTAAGTGAATCACTGCTATGATTAAGTTAGTAATACAATTATTAAGTGAATCTGGTTTTCTTACTGACGTTGCTTGTCAGAAGGTCACATAAAGTGATCACATGACCTGGGGACCCAGCAACCATAATAAATATGAACCAGTTGCCATGCACCTGAATTTTGATCATGTGATTACATGGATGCTGCAACAGAGTGTAAAAAATGATCATTAGTCACTTTTCTCCGCTGCACTGCAGAGAAGAGCCACGCTGTGCAGGAGACTCCTTAGCACTAGACTCAGGTCAGCGTGAGCCGTGGTCCCATTCCCCTCCTTCCTGAGCCAACATGAAGGCGACCGCGGCTCGTGCTGACCTGAGTCTAGCGCTAAGGAGTCTCCTGCACAGCGTGGCTCTTCTCCTCAGTGCAGCCTGGTATTCACTTCTCAGTGGCGGCAGCGGAAGGAGTCGCTGTCCCCGCCACTGTGATCCTGGGGTATTTTGCTTGCATGCACAAGAAAGAGATAAAAGAGAAAAGGGGAGAAAGAGAGATAGATAGAGAGAAATGAAAGAGAGCTGGAAGGAGAGAATGGGAGAGAAGGAAAAGAGAGGGGAAAAAATTAGAGAGAGAAGGGGGAGAGGGAGAGAGAAATGAAAGAGAGCTCAAGGGAGATAATGAGAGAGAGAGAGAAAAGAGAGGGAAACAAATCAGTGCTAAAAGCCACCCCATCCTCTCTCCCTTCCCAAATAATATCAGCAGCCATTTCACCTCCACAAAAGTAGATACATACACACACCTGTGCGCTCCACACACACACACACACACACACACGAACACTGAACAAAAAAATAAAATAAAAAATGGCAGGAATGGAGAAAGAGGTGAGACTTCCAGAAAATAAAAGAAGCAGGAAGCAGGCTCATACTGTAAAAAGGGAAATCAATGAAGAGCTGCGCTCCCCCTTTATTATCACTGTATCTCAAGTGAGAAGGGAAGAAAAAGGGAAGAGGGTTAGCGGTGGTGCCGTTGAGTTACAGGAAGAATGAGCACCCTCTACTATGAGGCAGGAGAACTGCGTGCCTCACTTACCTCAGGACTTTTTAGGTTTTTAAGCCTCGCTTAACTCTGCTTGAGCGATCATAAAACACCTAAAAAGTCAGACTAGATGAGGCATGCAGTTCTCCTGCCTCATAGTAGAGGATGCTTTTTAGAGGCTTTTAAAAACAGTTAGGCAATCATTCACGGTGAGGAGGCAGCTAGCTAGCCTCTCCAGCACTAGCCTTTTTCCTTTTACATTTTTTTTCTTTTCATGATGAGAGTGGTGAGGCTGTGCCTCACCTGCCTGACCTGACTGCACGTCACTGCAAATCACATAAGGCATTCCATCATTTCTAATCAGGATACTATTTTCATGTATTCAACATGTACCATGTTATCTAGACCAAGGGTATCAAATTCAAGGCCCGGGGACCGGATCTGGTCACGTGGTGCTTAGATCTGCCCCATGGGACTGCCCTGGAAACAGCAAAGGACCAGCCCTTAGTGTATCTCCCAGGGAAAATGGACCTCGCACATGGCCCTCCTGGTTTTCATTTTTGCTGGGAGAGGGTTGCAGGTTTTGCAGCCGGAAATGGAGCTCAGGAACCCGTTTTCACTGGCAGAGTGCTTGAGCCACCAAAGGCAATCCCGACACGATGACATCAAGCTGGTCATGTCCACCCTGGCTATGGCCATCCTGACAGCCGTCAATGAAATCGAGTTTGACACTGATCGAGACAGCACTGTTTTTCTTTTCAGTGTCATTTTTCATAGAAATTACTAGAAATTCAAAATTCAAACTCAAGGGTCAAAGAAAAATATTTATTTATTAAATTTCTATAACTCCCCACCTCAGTTGGCCTGATCTCACTTTGTTTGCTGGTTGGGAAGACAGCTTGAGGCTTGCAGGCTGCAGCTCACTTGAGCTCCCTTTGCTCGTTGTAAGTTGCAAGGTGTAGATTTACTTTGCCCACTGGAGACTTCTCAACTCTAGAAGGCCTGTTTTCCCCTAGATTACAGTGACTCATGGTGTGAGAAGACAGGGGAACACAGGAAGGGGTGGGGATAGCTTTAGGATATCTGAGGCAGAGATCCTGGTTTTATATAAGCCTCCAATAACTGCATATCATTTAATGATCTATCTGTTTAACGGCTGCCTCAGGGAGAGCAATGCTGGGTCATTAAGTAAGGCCATTTTGCTTAACAGTAGTCATGACATGCTTACATAATTGGCAGACTCCATTATAGTTGTATCTTGAGTATTTGTAATTTTACCAGAAAATAAGTCTACCTAGGCTTACATTTGAATAGACATATAACATCAGTGATATCATTCACAGTTTTCCACAGTTCAATAACACTTCTGTCTTGTTTATTTGGTCTACTCCCTAACACTATATTTTCTTTTAAAAAGGTTCTATGTTGCATCATGTTTTTGTATCTTATAAACTGGGTGCAGATATATTCAGTCTTTGTGGGGCTTGTCATGAATTTCATGCTAAAAGAATAGATGAAGGTAGGATAAAAACTAAATTTGTTGTGATTACATTTTAATTATATTACATTAATTAAATCAGCTCATGGGTGACTTTACATTTCTTTTATCATAATAAAAATAAGAATTGAATGGCAAATTTTGGAGACTTTTAAGGATACATTGAAAGTCTTTAGGTTATATAGGTCTATTATAAATTATCTGTTTTAAAGTATAGAGGAAGTGCTAAATGGACTACATTTGGTAAACACAAAAAATCCCACCAATATGATTGAACTAACATTCCACATATCATTTCAATCTGAGATTAGCAAAATCTCTTAATCCTAAATTTTGAGTCTGAAAAATGACTGAAATATTGTTATATATTTTTCCTTAACTATAATCTGCTGTGTAAGTGGTCTAATAATAAGGGAAGCTTTAATGGAAAAATGGAATTTGAGAAATAAATTTGTAGTTTTTAGCGCTCACACATACAAGTCGCTTGGGGGAGAACCAACTGCTATGAACACAAATTAGAATTTCCTCATAGTTTGATAACCTTCTGAACCATCAATATAATTTCACTTACCATAAGGTATCCAGATTGGTGCTACAATCTGGAAATACAAACAACATTTATTATAAAGGAATTAGAACTATCAGCATCTAAAGGAACACTGGATATTTACAGCCCATATCTTCTAAGCTTAATATGGCATAATGCTGGAACATTAATTTTTAATTTGGTCCAATTGGGCTATACTTACATACTCAAAATAAGATTGGTATATTGTTGTGTTTTACAGTATATGCTTTATATATGGCCAATAGAGGTTTCCTGGGCTCTGAAATTACATCAACTGGTTGCCAAGAAAGGACCATAAAAACTTTATAGTCAGGATATGGGCTTCTCCAGCAATATTCCTTATAATCAACTGCATCTGCTCAGGCATGAACTAATTCAGTTATAAACTAGGTTGAACCAGCTTCCGCTTTCAGTTCCAATTTTAACACTAAAAATCAATAATTGAATCAAATTAATTCAAGTATTGATCTAACAGAATTGTCACACATTTTCTTTTCATTGCATTAAAAATCTGATTGCAGAATGGATCCATAAGGTTTTATTTTCCTTCTAATTGTATGTTTATGTGTGAAATATATATTATCATTTTATTTTCTCAAAACTGAAGTCAAAGAGGAAAAACAGTGTTTTAAGCATTAGCCATGCTCAAGTATTTGGATTTTTTTGCACTTTTTTCATTTATGCTAAAAAACAGAAATATTCTGAGTTTTCTCCTGTAAATCAATATCTGATCATTTTTCTGACCATCCAATCAATAAAATTGTGCTAAAATAATTCTTGGTACATTATGATTGGGACAGCATCTAGATAGTCACTTTGATATCCTGTTCGTGTATAATTTCCAATGCATTCCACATGGGTCCACCTTTGAAGGCAGTGCTCCACTTACAACAGTACATTTAGTGACCATTTGAAGTTACAATGACACTGAAAAAGCGACGAATGACTGTTTTTCACAGTTACAACCATTATAGCATCCCCATTGTTATATGATCAAAATTCAGATGCTTGGCAACTTATTTATATTTAGGATGTTTGCAGTATCCTGTGATCAGTGTTCTACAATCTTTTGACCAGCAAAGTCCTGAGAATCTGGCATTTTTACCAAGTCTTGGATTAGAGTAGGTAGCATGTCATGTGTTTCATGGAGTCAGTAGTGGTTTTTATTTCAGTGTTTGGGTTCTTAAAATATATTTTTTGCTTTTATTGCATGCTGGTCAGAATTTGTATAGAATTGAGTGGCCGTATCAATTTCAGAGAGAGAGAACCTACACAAAATAATTCAGCACCAGTGGGATATCTAATATGGTTTGATGCTTTGTGGGCTCCCAACCTCCTCCATTTGCTTCTCCTTTGTTCAGTAATATGCTGTCCTTTTTGTATATAAATGTTTGTTCCCATACCCACCCAGCATCCAAAGAGAATTTGCCACTTAGCTCTCACATTGCATAAAGCTATAATTGACAGTATAAAAAACAATAGCTGGTAAGCCATACCCAGACAAATCACTTGCCAGATGTGTGTGTTAGTATTCATGTTAATATACAGCAATGGGTTTTAATGTCACGAAGAAACATAAGCCCTGTGTATTTAAAGTAGTGTTTAGGTAGTTCATGGTAGACCACCTCATTCAAAATCTAGTTGAATATAGTGATTAGAGAAGAAAGGTGAAATGGCGAAGGATTGTTTTATGACCTATTTAGAAGCAGGGCAGCATTAGATACTATGAATTCAAGATCTTTATTTCTGTTTTTTCCTTAACATCCTTCCCTTCTCCTCCCCTACCTTCCCTTCTTTTCCCTTCCCTTTGATTACAAAAAATGAAGAAGGAATGTCATTTTCCATTGTTCCAATAAAGAGATTTTCAGTGGCAAACTTTCTTCTTGCCGGACATTTTTATGTCTCTCCTGAGATATTCTCAGTGGCTACAGTATTGTCTCTGACTTTATAGCTATTTTTTAAAGTATATATTCATATGTATTAATATATACAATATTCTCCATTGTTGGTGGAGATAACATCCAGGCATGAGTTGTGCTTGCTTGTCATCCAGTAGGACTGAGTCTTCAACTTTAATGTCCCACCTCTTCCGGTAGCTCCATCCAGCTTTGTGACTTTGTGACGTGGTAACAATTTCTCCCAAAAGAATTTCTACATTTCACTCCAAATATCCTAGATTTTTCCTTTAAGCTACCTTTTCTTATTTCTTCTGTCCCTTCTATAAATTTCCCCTCAGTGCCCAAGGGCACAGGAAGGAAGTGCCGCATGACACCAAGCTACGTAGCAGGATTTGACATCACTTCGACCTCGACCGCTGCTGCCTTCCGTTCCCTCCTGATTTCCTATCTGCCTTTTACAAACTGCGCCGAGCTGAAGTCGCCTCGACCGGCTCCAAATTCAAGATGCTGCCTGTGAAGCTCAACCCTCTGACACGCCGGTAGATCGATGTTCCTCAACCTGCTGACACGCGTCGAATTGAGGTCGCTTAAGCGCGCTGCCTGCACGCCTACCCCGCTGCCTTCAAAGCCCTTCAAAGCCTCGCTCCCGCAGGTTTCCGAAGCCAACATTGCCGCTGTGTCCCTTCTTGCGAAACCTGCCTCCCAAGAGCCGCCATCCCGATGCCTGCCAGTCCTCCCAACGCCTCCAGGGCTCACAAATTCCTTCCTGCAAAGCCTGCCGCGAGAGCTCAATGCCTGCCTCCGCTGCCTGCCTTTGCCTCCGCTGCCTGCCTTGCCTTCAGCGAAGCCTGCCTGCCTCCACTGCGAGGAGCCACTGCCTTCGAGAAGAAGCTGCCATTCCCTCCTGTCCTGCCTGTCACCCCAGGCCACCAGCGCCGGCTCTTCCCGCTCACAGACCTCTGCGCAAGTCTTGCCTCTGCTCCCCGCTCACAGACCTCCGAGCAAAGCCAATCCACAAAGCTGCTAATCTCTTCAACCTGCCTGCATGCCGATCGAGCAAAAGCCAATCCACAAAGCCGCTCGGTCCACCTAGCCTCCGGGCATCTAAGAAGCCATTCGGCTCGCATCAAACACCCCCCCCCCCCGCGGACAGAAACCGTTCAAAAGACCTCACCAACAGTTTTTTTGGGGGGACTCCTCCATGTAGCTCTCCAGCCCAGGATCGGAAGATTTTCAATGGGGTTTTTGTGGGCATGCGTAGAACGGGGGGGGGGGGAATGTAAATGAGAAACATGCTAAAAATGAGTGATCTCTAAGCTGGAATACTGCAATGTGCTCTACATGGGGCTGCCCTTGAAAAGCACCCAGAGACTTCAGCTAGTACAGAACGCGGCCGCGCGAGTGATTGTGGGCGCACCTCGGTTCGCCCACATAACACCTATCCTCCGCGAGCTGCGCTGGCTGCCTGTAGATCTCCGGGTGCAATTCAAGGTCTTACTTACCACCCATAAAGCGCTCCATGGTAGTGGATCTGACTATCTGAGAGACCGCCTTCTGCCAATAACCTCCCTGCGTCCCATCAGATCGCATAGAGCGGGCCTCCTCCGTATTCCATCCGCCAGTCAGTGCCGACTGGCGACCACCCGGAGGAGAGCCTTCTCAGTTGCTGCTCCGACGCTATGGAACAATCTCCCCATGGAGATTCGTACCCTGACCACAGTCCAGGCCTTCCGTACAGCCCTCAAGATCTGGCTAGCCCGTCAGGCCTGGGGATAAATTTTCTTGCCCCTCCCGAATACTGAGTGAATGTTGTGTTTTAGTACTTTTTAGTTATTTCACATTTTCTTTTGTATTTTGTCTTTCACTCCCCTTCCCTTACTATTGTAAGCCCCCCTGAGTCCCCTCAGGGAAAAGGGCGGCCTATAAATGCTAAATAAAATCAGAAAAATAAAAAAATAAAATTAATGTAAAATGCAATTAACTGGGGGAAATGTAAATGAGAAACATGCTAAAAATGAGTTAATGTAAAATGCACTTAACTGGGGGGAAGGAGAAGTGAAAAATGGAGTTGTCATACAATGTTCTCTGAACTACAGCTCCCAGAATGCTCCTGGGGCATGATCCTTGTGACTTCTTTGTAATAACAGAGCAGAATTGCCTCTGGGTAATATTAGTTCTAAAATGAACCACACCACACACACACACACGTAAATGTAACACACAGACAAACTGCAAAAATTTGCAAACAACTGGGGGGAAGGGATGTTGTGACCCAGCAACAGCTGGTACTGCGCCCTGATTGGCCGGGCGAGGCGCAGCCCATGATTGGGTAACACTCTGACAGTTGAAATGACAGTTGGTGCCGAGAGTATAAATTCCCTGACTGTTGCAGGGCTATTGGGAATCGCTAACATCTTCAATAAACACCTACTCTCTGAATCCATGGCTCTTGCGTGATCCCTCGAACCAATACATAAAAGCAGACAGCCACATAGTGAGTCCCCGCATCGAAAATTCAAAGCAGCAACTAGTTTGGTATGCTATTTTGTCCAGGGATCCATTCCTTGTTGTTCCAACTGTAACAAGCGACATTTTGATGGGCACAAAGAATCCACCATGAGGGAGGCTGCCATTTTGAAGGGACTTGGGAGGCTGTAAATTTGTCAGACAAGCCCAGGCATGCCAGATCCGAATTTAAGAGCCCTAACTTCATGGGTTGGCGGCAGATTAGTGGAGCTACCCAGACCTGCCTTCTCTGCTCCGCCATTAGCGGCACAGGCCCAGGAGTGCCTAGACTGCCAGACTCATTGCCTTCCCTTCACAGACAGTCTGACAGGACCTGTGCATTTTCCATGTAGACAGAGTCGTCCTGAGACTCTATCCTTCATTCATCTCCAAGGTCAACTCCACAACTCACCATTCTCAAGAACTGGTCCTACCTAACTTTTGTCCCGCACCAGTCCACCAGCTAGAATGACAGCGGCATACTGTAGGAAGTTATCACCCAGCCCTCTCCCAGAAAAATGAAATATCCTAGGAAATATTGAAAAGGCAGAATATTATATTTCTCTGGATGTGAAAAGGAAAAAACATGTTTCAAAAAGACAAAGTAACTCTCCCTACAGTTTCCTGCCTCCCCTCTTTTTGTCAAAGGGCCATTAAGAAGGCCAAGCCAGTCCCTTTACATAATAAATAGTTCTCCCCTTCAGCTCCAGGGGGATGGGATTAAGGCATGATAATGTTGGCTCTTTACTCAACTGACCACATGGCATCTGAGAATTCAACCAAACTTGGACTCAGCCTAGAGAGTTGCCTCTGCATGGCCCCATTTGAGTCTGACAACCAATCAGAAAACATTTCTTACACATGAATAGGAAACAGATAGGTGGGGCCGAATAGATTATAAAAAGTCCTGCAAGCCCCTCCCTCGACCCTTCTTCTTCACCCAACACCTGGAAGCATGTGATCACCTTTTTCTCCAGGACCTCAAGCGATGCGGTCCTGTCCACCATTAAAACATTAAACCATCTTTCTAAACAGCCTCCATGCCTCCAGTGTCTTTTTGCCCACTTGGAGCTGAACCCGGAAGGACATTTCTTCCAACAATACTCCGGATGTCCGACGAGCACTCCTCATCTATCTGCACAGAATATCATCTCTGCGTCGCACAGAAGCGCTTTTCATCTCTTTTCAAATGGCCTCCATGGGGCACAAGTCTTTATCCTCATCCTTGGGTCGTTGGATCAGAGCCTGCATTTTCAAATCTTATGACCTACAATCTCAACCACCTCCATGACGTATAATGGCCCATTGCACTAGGAGTGTGGCCATTTGGCTGCCTGGGTGACCCAGGCTCTGTTGGAGGAGGTGTGCAGGGCTGCCACTTGGGCATCTCCATCTCTTTTTATCCGCCCTTACAAAATTGATAGTTATGCATCAAACCTTGAAGCTTTCGGCAGGTGCATTTTGCAGCAGGTTTGAGTATGCTAGGAGACTTCAGCCTGGACTTAGACCCACCCGTGAACAGAAGACAAACTTTGATATGTTCCATATCTGGATGCTATCTCCACCAATAATGGAGAATGGGTGTGGGTTCTTACCTGAGATGCCAGTTCTCTAAGATAGCATCCAGCCCCACCCTAGGGAAGTCTAGTCCTGTGTCAGAGGGGAGAGATTGTTGTTCCATCACATGTCAGTCTGCAGCAACGCCTTCATCAAAAAGCTGGGTGGAGCTACCAGAGGAGGCGGGACATTTAAGTTGCAGACTCAGTCCTATTGGATGACAGATGAGCATAACCCGTGCTTGGATGCTATCTCCACCTTGCCAGAGAACGGGTGTCTCAGGTAAGAACCAACACCTATTTTTATAATTTTACCTATTTTTTCAACTTAATCAACTATAGACCAAGAAAAGAAATGGCTACCAACATGTAACTTGAAAACTAATAAAAGATTGCAGTTTCATAGATCTGAAGTTTCATAGATGTGGAATTACTCATTATTCTATAGTATATGTTAGCAAGCCAGTTTGATGTAGTGGTTAAGGCACCGGTCTAGAATCTGAGAGACTGTGAAGCCCAGCTTAGGTAAAAAGTCAGCTGGATGATTTTAACAATTTCATTGAACACTCTCTGTCAACCCTAGGAACAAACAATTTTCACCTTTCTTCTCTAATCACCAAAATCTTGATGGCAAGTTATGACTCAAATTCATTCATTCATTCATTCATTCATTCATTCATTCATTCATTCATTCATTCATTCATTCCATGGTGGTTCAATATTTAGAATGCAGTTTTGCAGGATAACTCTGCCCGCTGTCTGGAATTTGATCCTAACAGACTCAAGGTTAACTCAGCCTTCCATCCTTCCATGTTGTTAAATGAGGACCCAGATTGTTTGGGGGCAATATGCTGGTTTTGTAAACTGCTTAGAGCGGGCTGTAAAACACTATGAAGCAGTTTATTTATTTAGCGTATAGCAAATACATGAACTTATAGTGGTTCAAATGTTAATGTCCAGCCATTCAAGGACAGGGTGGTCTAAGTTCAAAAAACCAGACATTGGGCCAGTGTGATGGATATTTTGTCTAGGAGCACCACAGTCACACTGAGGGGTAGAGAAAAGACCCACTTAAACAATGAGTATTGGCAGACACCACATTGGGTACGGATCCAGAGGTGGTATTTTATGGTTCGGACCGGTTTGCCCAAACCGATAGTGGAAATTGCGGGAGGCCCTGCCCAACTGCCCTGGCTCTATGGCATCCCATTGGGGCCTTTTTAGGCCAAAAGCGCATGCTTGGAAGGTTTAGTGCATGCGCCTGCGCTCACATTTGCAAACTGGTAGGGAAGGCAAGTAAATACCACCCGTTTAGGGATCCTGTTATATGAAGCAGTATATAAATCTAAGTGCTATTGCTATTGTTCCCCTCTCTCTAAGTTTAGGCCTGAACTTTTTCCTTCTTAAAATACCATTTTAGTCCTTTGTACAAGAACTGTTGCGAATTATTATGGTTTGTAGAATTATTTCCTAGTAGCACCTGCAGCATTGCTTCGGTCTTCATGTAAGACTTAATTAATCCCTATCACCTAGACTCAAGCACTACAGTGATCAAGATCAGCCAATGCCTTTATTTGTTCACCAGTCATGTGACCAGGAATGATTATTCTTTACATACAATTATCGTACGTACGTACGTACGTACGTACGTACGTACGTACATACATACATACATACATATGCATTTTATTTTTATGTGACATAAGGATTCAGGTGAATGATAATCAAAGAGTATATAGTCAATCAAAGTGAAAAATAACTGCATGTTAAGTATTTTGCTTTTGTACATAAATCTTGATTTATACATTTTAATCAACTAATCAGAAAAGGGCAAGCTGGTGATTCCAATGCAAATATTTGCATTTTTTGCTCTCTTTCCATATTGTCTGGTAATATTTTTTCCTCCTTCTTACTTAGAGCCTCAGACTCCCCGCCCCATTCCCCAAATCTTTTCCAACATTTACAAACAATTCAGCATAGTATCATCAATGTTATAAACTAAAGCAATAATATAAAGAAAACGTGATACATGCAAGTTTGCTTTTTTTTCCTTTTGCAAATATTGTATGTTTGAACTCGTGTAAGTATAATAATGTGAAACATCTTCACTATATCCTCCTTTTAAAGGAATAAAAATTAGACGATAAATCATAAAGATTTAAACAACTGAGCAACTGCCATTATAGAAACATGCATCTGATTCTAGAATAATTGTTGCTTTATTGAGTAACACTAAATGGCCATTGTTACCTGGCAAAAGCCTAAAATGGTTCCATATGAATAGTTCAGTTAACTCCTATAATTGTTAGGTGTTCTTTGAAAAATGTTTTATGTGCAAATTACATTTTAATCATAGTATGGAACTATATATAGTGGTACTCCTTGTTTTTGGTACTCATTGCACTTCCTGGAACCAATGAAGGATGAGTACCGAGGTACAACAGTATGTGATTGCGGTTCTAAATGCCCTTTGTTGAACATTTATAAACAATTTCATATTGTAACAACTAGTTTTAAAATGGAGCATTTTGAAATAGAGTATTAGCTTTATTTCATAATTCTATTGCTTGGCACAAATGATATGCATATACCAAGAGAGGGAAATGTGTTTTGCATATATTATTATCAGTAACTTGCCACATTTAGATATAAGCAATGACAGATTTGTGTCGGAATGTTTGTGCCAGTTGTTATTATGTGTTTCCCTACTTCTTTTTAACGAGAGTAAATGCACTTCACTCTTCTATCATCCAACATACAATGAAAGTTTCTTTATCATATTTACAAGAACCTCGATGGAGATTGTAGTGAAAGCACAGTCCTTTTTGGCAAGGACTGTGTAAAAGACAGTCATTTCAAGAGTGAGTGTATATTTTTTTAAGGGTTTTGATACTTTTTCATTTTCTCCCTCCTTGCTAAAATGCACATTCAAGCTAGTCTTCTCAGTGAAGATTTGTGCAGAATTCAGCAGCAATGAGGTTATTCTAGCAGACATAGATTAAACACAACTCTAGTAATTTCTTAAGCAATATCCCTGCTGCCTAACAAATAAGAGACCTAATGCCCAACATCTGGAAATCCCCATCTTGGAGAAAAATGCTCTGTTGGGTTGATTTAGCTGAGCTGCAACAACCGCAGTTATTACCTATATAAATCAATGATAGTGAATTAAACAGTGGATCTTCAAATGTATCTTTCAATTAAACATGAGTCTATGTCTGGAAAAAAATACCTAGATAATAAATAGTAGTAATTTCTGTGCATTTATCCCATTTTTTCTAGGTCCCTGTTTGCTGTCTAATGATAAAATAACTACTGGTCTTATGCAGCTCCCATCTATAAAACCACTATTTGATTGATCAGTGAAGGACATACTGAACACGTAGTTTTCTTGGCTGCTTGCCTAGTTCTGAATACTTTAGAAAAGAATTGGGAGGGGAAGAAAAGTCTGTATACCATTTTAAGGACAAAGCATGTTTACTGTAGCATTTTTACAGTCAGCAAAAGCAAGAATGTCTATGAACCTTAATTTGAATTTATAATACAAATATGAAAAATGGAGTTCTATTTTAAGCTTGTCCTTAAAGAGATTATAAATCTACTTGTTTTGATTTGAGCTGTGCCATGTTTTGAATGCCCAGATATATCAATAATAATCAATATTAACTTTTGAAAGCAAAGATATGTAGCTGAGTTGGGCAGATGTCAGCAACGGCTATACTTCAGAATGAGAATACCTATACAATGGCCAGATCTCTGGTACAGATGTACCAGATTGAATGCAAAGTACTGAAGTATTAGGTTTGGCACTTCATAGGTTAATACTCTTTGTGTATGGTTCAGGGGAAGGCCAACAGCAATGACTTCACTTTGGCTGGGGTTTCCTTGTAATCCATTTAGCAAATTAAAGAGATTATTTTGATTGGTGCCATTATCTCCTATTCTCTTGTGGTTGAACCACTTAACCTGTACTTAATTGAAAGAGATAGAAAGGGTACAGTAACAAATACAATCAAATGAAAGGGGCAATAGGATCCGTAGGCCAAACAAATGATCGTCATTGGGCGAACAATAGCAGATTAGAGGTGAGATCAATTAATTAGAAGCTATTGTAGGTTTTGGGTGGCTGCCAAGTTTTCTAATAGCCTAAGCAGTATGCTGCTCTGTTGAGGGAGATTTTAATGATTAGTATTTGATGTGCCTGTTTTAATAATTACTAATTTTAATAATTTTAGTAGTAGACAAAATGAATTGTTTAAATTCAGGATGTATTTTTTACCCAATGTACCTGGTATAGATGATATAGGCTTTTGAAAGAAATAGAATATGACCAAAGAGGTTTCATTAAATTGTATGGTATTACATAATAATCTGTGTCTTCATTTGTAGATACAATAATCTTCTTTCTGTTTTTCAAACTAAGATTAGTTGTATATGTATGATCAATAAATATTTGAAGTTTGATCATTGTTTTTCTTAAATGACAAGTGATTAAGTGAAGTGTCTGTCTGTGTATAGAAATCTTAAATTCCTGTGGGATTTCATTCTACATATTGCTAAGTGTTGAAAAATTGTTTAAGTATTAAATTTAATTATCTTGGCTATAAATTCCAATCACTGCAATATAAGAGAAGTACTGTGTGAATTATGCCTACCATATTTGGTCCCTGGAAAAAAAAAGAAAATACTATTTAATTTTTTGAAAGTCATTTTATATTATTTAAACAAAGGATGTGCTAGGAAGCATCAATAAGGGGAAAAAAAGAAAATATCACAGCCAGTTAAGGGGTAAAGTGGATTTAAAGAGAGTTGTTAGTCGCAAAGTCATGTCTGACCCATCGCGACCCCATGGGCAACATTCCTCCAGGCCTTCCTGTCCTGTACCATCCCCTGGAGTCCATTTAAGCTCACACTGACTGCTTTAGTGACTTCATCCAGCCACCTCATTCTCTGTCGTCCCCTTCTTCTTTTGCCCTCAATCGTTCCCAGCATTAGGCTCTTTTCCAGTGAGTCCTTCTTTCTCCTTAGGTGGCCAAAGTATTTTGAGTTTCATCATCAGGATCTGGCCTTCTAAAGAGCAGTCAGGGTTGATTTCCTCTAGACTGACTGGTCCTAGAGAGAGTAGCTACTTTAAAAAACAGTAAAAGTAGGAAGATTATCTTGAAAACTGAACAAGGTATTTTTGAGAAAGAAATATTTTTAAATCATCTACTTTCAGAATAAAAAAATGTTTTTTTCTCTTATAAGATCTTAAATAGTGAATGCAATCCAGCACACCCTTGGATGTTCTGCAGTAATGGCACTTTCATTTCATTGCCAATTGCAGGTTTCCCTCTTGCCCAAAACTCCCTTATTCGTAGCCCCCTTTCTGAATTATAAAAATAGCATTTTTACGGCTCTGAGTAGCTGGCATTATGAGTCAAAAGTAAACAATTACTTTAACTGGAAAAATAAAACTAATGTCTCCTAAAAAGTTCAGAAGATAGATTTTGATGAAGAACAATATATTTAAAACCAGTGTTTAAATATTACCAATAATCTAAATAATAAAGCCTCTGATGCTGTTATGCTCTTTCTAATATGTTTCACTGACTACTGCTACTACAGGAAGTTGATTTGGATTTTTTAGAAGTTCCATCAAACAAACAATAAAATCAGTGCTTTCATGGGAAAGCATATATTTAATCTGCAGTAGATCTAGATCTTCAATTCAAGTTTCATTATCTCCAGAGAGGCCAGAAGAATTCTTGCCTTAAATTCAGAAGAGCAGCTTCCAGGCCATGTGATTCTAGACTAAAATTATCAGTACAGGTAGTCCTTCACCTTTGATCAAAATTGAGCCCAACATTTCTGTTGTTAAGTGAGATATTTGTTGTGTAGGTTTTGCCCTATTTTATGACATTCCTTGCCACTGTTGTTGAGAGAAAATCACTGCAATTGACAAGTTAGTAACCTGGTTGTTAAGTGAATCTGGCTTTCCCATTGACTTTGCATGTCAGAAAGTTGAAAAAGACGACTGCATGGCCCGGAGCATTGTGACCGTCATAAGTATGAATCATTGCAAAGTATCTGAATTTTGATCACATTGTGATGAGGATGCTGCGAAGGTTGTAACTGTGAAAAACAGTTATGTTACTTTTTTCAGTGCAATTGTAACTTTGAATGGTCACTAAATAAACTGTTATAAGTTGATGAGTATCTGTACTATATTCCTATCATGCAAGGTTTGCTGGATTTTATCTGGATTCAGGAACTTGTATGTAGGAAATCTTATGGTTTATAATGTAAATTTATGAAATTTCATCTGCTATTAGCCTTTATATAATAATAGTACAAACTGGAGATAGTCAAATTTTGTGAAATGTCATTGATCTGAGAACACATTTTGGACAAAGAATTTCAAAATATTGTTATAATTGAACATCTTGCAAGCTTTCAGTCTTTTTGAACAATGAATAAGTGATAAAAATATAATAAATGAATTAAGTAGAAATTAATTTTTAATTTAATTTGCCATAGAACAATATACAGAAGTTATTGCATAGCATTTGTGTTTCTTGGCCAGATTCAGATACTACAGAAATGTTACTGGGGTATAAGTATAAGTTTTTTTTAAAAAAAAGGTATTTTTCCATGCATTTAATACATACATACAGAGACAGATAGACAGACAGACAGACAGACAGACACACACACACACACACACACACACACACACACACACACACACACACACCATAGTCAGCATTGGGCTGAAACTGTTCACATGATTCACAGATTTTAAATGTATTTCTGAAGTGTACCAACCAAATCTGGAAAATCATACAATGTATTGAAGTACTGATATGCAGCATTATACATATTAATATATTAATGTTTTTGTCATTTGTTACTAGCTGCCTATTGGAATAAAGAACGCTGTGTAATTTATCAAGAGAGCACAATACATCTGAAATGATTGTGGTACATGTTGAAATTGTCCTGTGGAGAATTTTAGTTCAAATTAGTCTCAATTTGATACTGCTCATTGTTTAATCGCCTACCATTTAAATGAACGCAAAGCAACTAACTGATCAAGAAAATATCTCTCTCCAATATAACTATATTAACAGGGATTATAATAGGAATCAGTATAAACTACTTAGGGATCAGATTGATACACCTCCTCTTTCCATTCACAAGTTTGCCTATTTGTTTCGTTTTGCTTTTTTAATAGATATTTTAAATTCAGCATAAGATATGAATAAAGCCCGATTTAATCAAATTTATGTCATATTTTAGGCAAATGATTGGTAGTTATTCCAAGGTTGAATTGGCATCAAAGTTAAATATCTTCTGATTCCCAGGGATGCTAGTCACTCCAGGCTTGGATGGAGGTCATTAGCAGGTCAGCCTAGAAAACCACGTACTGCCTGCATCTCCTGACCTTAAGATAAACAGAATATTTGAATGTTGGTTGTAACCAGACCAATAAGCCTACAAGCTGTAAGGATTGCTTAACAAATGTCAGCAATATTATTTTTATTACAGGCTAGAATATCTTGACATTTCCCCTCAATTACATTGCATTTTTACAAAAGTTCTTTGAGAAGGTTGCTGAAAGTTGAATACTGGAACTGTATCATGTAACTGAAAAATTGTATTTTTTTTAAAATAAATAGCTTTTATGCACCATATTTTTTCTTTTTAATTTATTGTATTAATTAACAAAAATACAGATGTAATAATTTTAACAACTTAAATTTATTTTAGCATTTAAAAACTACAATTTAAAAATAATTTATAAAATGTAATCAAATTGATCAAAAGTTTGTTTTGTCTCTTCCTTAAAAGAATCCTAATTAAAAGACGAAGCTTAATAACAATTCACTGCTGCAAATAGGATCATAGGATGATCCTTTCCAGTGATTCTTTTGGCCCTCTCTCATGCATGAAAAATGTGTTTCAGATGCCACAATATAGACA
This sequence comes from Thamnophis sirtalis, assembly GCF_051295495.1. Taxonomy (NCBI): domain Eukaryota; kingdom Metazoa; phylum Chordata; class Lepidosauria; order Squamata; family Natricidae; genus Thamnophis; species Thamnophis sirtalis. The sequence goes on from NW_028261384.1 coordinate 47,896,350, forward strand.
AGCTGTGTGTAACAATTAATCTAAATTCGTTAAGAATCCAGAGGATTTCATATCAAATTGTGGCAACAATAAGATATTTTATGCTGTGTAAATAATACTTTTTCCTGTACATTGCTTGGAGAGTCCAAGCAGAGGTTAAACTCAGCCAATCTTCCTAGGACTGAATTGAAACTTTAGCCAGGCTTCTGGTGTTGCCTTGACTGCCAGTTTTTTTCAATTCAGTCAAAGCCCAGTAGAGTAGGCTTGGTGAGTGGGGTTTTTTTTTTTTTTTGTCTTATCTTTGAATTCTTTCCGGTGCAGTTCCAGATGTCCTGGATTTGCCCGGGCGCCTACTTCTGTCCGGCAGACTACTGGAGGTGGAAAGACTGCGGGCATCATGCGGAGCTCTGCGCGATTGGTGCGGCACTCCTGATCACTCAGTCCACTGTTTCTTCCAAACCTGCAGCCTCCGTCAGCAACTTCTAGGCTTAGCATCCTCCGCCACGCTTCCCTTTTCTCCCTGACTGGCAGCGACCTCTTGGGAGCCTTCCTTTGGTGCATTGGCCATTTTGAGACTTAGTTTTTGGTGTGAAGACTCCTTTTTGGCACGGTGGCCATTTTGAGGGGGTGTTTTTGCTGCAGAGGCCATTTTCTTTCTGGTTTCTTTCCATTTTGGCGCATTTTTCACTATGATAGCCTGTCGGTTTGCCTAGCTCTGTGCAGACTTACCTAGGAGCTTTCCTGTCCAGATCTGTTTGGCAGGTCTGTTCCCCTGCCTGGAATATAGCATGTTTTTTTTGGCCTTCCTTGATTATACCCCTTCACAGATTCTTCTGTGTTGGTGCTGAGAGCTCTTCAGCTCACAACGGGGGACTTTTTTTTCTACGCTTCTGCCTCCATTTTCTCGGCCTTGCTCCAGTCCTCTGGCCTCAGTGTTTCCATTGCGGGAGCACTTCAGCTTCTTGTTTGCTGTGGTAGCAGGTGATGAGTGCTTCAATCCCCAGTCTACCCACTCATTCGCAGGACCCCATCAAAGAGAGGGATGGCTGAGCACGATCCCGGGGGTTCTGGCCCCTCTCCCAGGCAGGCTGGCAGTGCAGGTAGGGAGGCTTTTAAGACCACTTTACCATCTTAAAGGCAAGGCAGGAAGCAGGCCCCGGGCCAGGACAGGATGCCTTACGTCGCCAGAAGGCGCTAGAAAAACAATTTCCCAGTGCTCACAGTCAGGCCACAGGCCTCCCCCAGGAGCTGGCCAGGGTAGATCAGGCTAGGCCCGCTCCTCTTATTTTAGACAGTGAGGAGGAGCAATGGGAGTTTTCCCTCGGGCTTCCTTTTCCCTGTGGTCTTTCCTTTCCAAAATCAATTCCCTTGGGGCCTCGGTGACTGAGCATGCTGACTTTTTCGACTGCCATCTAAAAATGGAGGAGGAGGTCATTCCTGCGGGCCCCTTAGCCCCTCAACAGGCCTTACCCCCACCACCAAAGAGGGCCTGCCCCGCGGAGGATCAGGCCCCCGAGATATCCACGGAGATGCAGATCATTGCCAGGACAATCTCTCAAGGCATTGAGGCTGGCATGCAGCGCAAGGCCAAGCGAGCACAGAGGCCTTGGCCTACCCTGGGTCCATCTGATCCACAGAGGGAAGACCAGCCTCAGAGGCCAGGGTCTCCCCATTCCTCGCTAGACAGCGGGGAATCGGATAGGGAGGAGGACATTCTTCCAAGTCAGGAACCCAAGTTTTCGGGGGATAAGGGAACAGTTCCTGACAAGCCTGGGTTTGCCGGCTTCTTCAAACATGCCAATTTCAAGACTATTTTGGGTAAGGCTAAAACCTCAACCCTGTTGGGTTCTTCAGTTCCTGAGTTTGGGATCTCACGGACCTCAGTAAGGGCCATTTTGAGGAGCCAGTTCAACCGCAGGAAATTGTACCCGTTCCAAAATTGTTCTTAAATGTAGTGCAGAGGAATGGGCACAGCCTGGCTCCCTTGCCACCACCATTTCTGATAAGAAACTGTACATTGTAGATGCTAGTTTGGAGAACTTGTTGAAGTTGGCTCCAGTGGACACGCCAGTGGTCGCACTCACATCCTCTTCTGTTCTTCCCCTGATCTACTTGAAGGGCTCAAGGCAGAAGACAAGAGAGCAGAGAAGGCCTGCCACAAAATATATCAGGCAGCACCTGCGTGATTAAGACATCTGCCTCTGCTTCCTTTCTCTCCAGAGCCTCTTTTCTCTGGCTGAGGCAGTTACTCACCAAATTTCCAGCTGAGGACACCAAGCTTAGACAGGAGGTCAACAAGATCATTGTGGCTATGGAATACACAGCTGATGCCATGTTGAATGCCGCAAAATTTGGGTCTAGGGCCTTGCCCTCCAATGTCACCACCCGTTGCCTCCTATGGCTCAGGCATTGGAATACGGACATGAGGTCCAAGTGGAAGCTCACTTCCGCCCCCTTCAAGGGGGACAAGCTCTTTGGTGAGGGCTTGGGCCCTGTCCTTGTAGAGAACAAGGATAAGAAAAAGGTCATGCCTTCAGTCATTAAGAAGTCAGAACATAAGGGTTCCAAATTTTATAGGAGGCAGTCTTTTCATTCCTCAGAACAACCCTCTACCTCGGGTTTCTTCCAACATCCCTATTTCCAGGGTACGGATAGGGCCCACGACCGTCAGTCCTTTTGGGACAGAGGCTGTCAACAGAACTCATTTTGCGGGGGGTTGGGGTCCAACCCTTCCAGTTATAAGTGACCATCAGTGGGCGTCTTCAACTGTTCCACGCCCAATGGGAGAGAATCAGACCAGTGGGTCCTACAAACGATCCGCCTAGGGCTGACTCTAGAATTCATTTCGCTCCTTCCCGTCATTTCCTCCAGTCCCCAACCACCACCTGCCCAGTCAAGAAGTCTCTAATGGAACAGAAGATCCTTCATCTCAGGGAAATCAGGGCCATAGAACCGGTTCTGTCTGGTCAGGATGGGACAGGATTTTATTCCATCCTGTTTTTTGTCCCAAAGAACTCTGGGGGGTGGAGGGGCATTCTGAACCTAAAAAAGCTAAACTACCACCTAGCATAAAAGAGGTTCAAGATGCAGTCCCTCCAATCAATTCTAGGCTGCATCAGGCCAGGAGATCTACTAACTTCCATAGACCTCAAGGAGGTGTACAGGCACATCCCAATTCGCAGGGCTCACTGCAAGTTTTTTAGGCAGGCCAGCACTTCCAGTACAGGTGCTGCTGTTCAGCCTGTCATAGGCTCCCTGAGCGTTCATGAAGATCCTCACTGCGGTCACTGCATTCCTCAGGCCCGTCCAGTGAGAATACAAGCCTACATAGAGAAGATGCTCATCCAGTCATCATCCCACCAACCTACAGTACATGATGGAAATTCTGCAAGACCATGGGTTCTCTGTCAACTTGGAAAAAAGCCAACGAGCCGACTACCAGATTGCAACACCTCGGTGCCATCACAGGCACTGTGTCCTGTCAAATCTCTCTGTCTCTAGAGTGGATGGTGAGCATCAGGTCCCTGGTGACCCAGGTATGACACTCTCATCAAGCCTCCTTTGTGCAGCTGTCCCAGCTCCTAGGCAAGATGATTTCCTGTCTATCTATTGTGCCATGGGCAAGGCTTCACTCTCGGCAGCTCCATTGGCATCTCTTACCACACCTGTGTTCCAACAACAGCAACTCTCCAGTGCTGATTCCAGTCCCTCCTCAGGTGCGTTACTCACTCCAGTGGTGGCTCTCCTCCACTCTGGCAAAGGGCACCCTCCTCAAGGAGCCGGACCATCTCACCATCACGATGGACGCCAGTCTTTTTGGTTGCCACAACCAAATAGCTCAAGACAGGTGGTCAGCAACAGAGTTGACACACAGCATCAACTGGCTAGAGACTGGCCCTCAGGTATTTTCGGAGCCATATCCAGGACCATCATGTGATGATTCTCATGGACAATGTAGCTATCAAGGCACACATAAACTGTCAGGGCGGCACCCAGTCCTAGTCCCTAATGGCGGAGGCTGAATCTCTGGGAAGATTGGCAGAAAGACACCTGTGCTCGATTCAAGCAGAGCACATCTCTGGGGTAAACAACATCCAGGTGGATTGGCTGAGCAGGACCACTGTCGATTACTCGGAGTGGTGCCTGCATCCACACTTGTTTCAGCAACTGTCACAGAGGTACAGCCAGCCTCTGGTCGATCCATTCGCCACCCCAGAGAATGCGCAACTTCCCAGGTCCTTCACACGGTTTCACTCCCCGCAAGCAGAGGGGGCCAACGCCCTGCATTGTCCCTGGCCGAAGGGACTTCTGTATGCCTTCACTACCACTTCTACCCAAAGTTATTCAGAAGATCCTGATGGAGGGCACGGAGATCCTTCTTGTGGCTCCTTTCTGGCCCAGGAGGACCTGGTTTGCTGACGTGGTGAGTCTATCTGTCAACCCACCGTGGCGGATTCCCCAATGGGAAGTCTCTCTCAGCCAGGGGGCTCTACAACATCCAGAACCCTAGTGGCTGCAACTAGCCGCCTGGCACTTGAGAGGGACCTCCTGACCAAGGGCAGGCTCTCCACCAATGTCACCCAGACCATTCAAGCATCCAGACGACCTGCCACAACCAGGATATACGGCTCTACCTGGAGGTCCTTTGAAAGATGGCGCACGACACATGCTGACAGCAGCCATTGTCCCTCAGGTTTTGGACTATTTGCAGGATGGGCTGGACCAGGGCCTGGCATCTAGCACCCTCAGGCATCAGGTAGTGGCCTTGTTCACAATCCTCGTGCTCGACAGTCACTCATCACCTCATCTAAGAAGCTTCTTCATGTCTGACTGGAAGAAGAAGAAGAAGAAGAAGAAGAAGAAGAAGAAGAAGAAGAAGAAGAAGAAGAAGAAGAAGAAGAAGAAGAAGAAGAAGAAGAAGAAGAAGAAGAAGAAGAAGAAGATGATCATGCAATACACAAATATCAGAAAATCTCAGGAGGCTCTTTAGCCAATAAAACATATGTGCATATTTCAAACCCAAGAATGCATTAAGGCAGAAGCTGGTCCACCTCAAGAATAAAACATCCAGACAGAAATGCGGCAACGTGATATTATCAGTACCAGTGACGTGCGGTGAGATTTATGGCTGGTGAGGCAAGCGGGCAAAAGCTTTCTTGAAAGCAGGCAAAAGCCGCCCCGGTGCTATGTCCGACATAGAGGCGGGACAGTTCTTTGTCGGACATAGCAGCAGGGCGGCTTTTGCCTCTAGCACCAGGGTGGCAGTGCGGCTTTTTCCCACTTTCACGAAAGCGTTCAAAAGCCCTGCCACTGTGTCTGACATAGAGGCATCCCGCCTCTATGGCGGACACAGCGCCGGCGCGTCCAAAAGCCCTGCCGCTGTGTCCAACATAGAGGTGTCCTGCTATGTCCAAATGCCCTGCCGTTATGTCCGACACAAAATAAAAGTGCCAGCCCACGCGCCAGCAGAGGCAGGTAAAAAACACACACACACACACACACACACACACACACACACACACACAAATTACTTTCAATAATACAATTACTTACAGATTACATTAATTTTGAATTCCTCTCCCTCCCTCCTACCCACATATCCTTTCCAGCTGTTTCACAGAGGATTTCAAATCTGCTCTTGTCTGCCACGATGAAAATGTAAAAATGTAAAAGGAAAAAGGCAGGAGCTGCTGAGGTCAGGCTGGGTTAGCTGCTGCCAGAGTCCCCAATGGATGACTCTGCTTAACTGTTTAAAAAAGCCTCTAAAAAACGCCCTCTACAGGAGGAGGCAAGAGAACCAAGTGCCTCATCTACATAAGGAATTTTTTTGCTTTTAACCCTTGCTTAACTCATAAATCATAAAGTTAGACTAAATGAGGCACGTGGTTCTCCCGCCTCCTCCTGTAGAGGGTACTTTTTTAGAGCCTTTTTTAAACAGTTAAGCACTAAGCAGAGTCATCCACTGTGACTCTGGCAGCAACTACCTCAGCCTTTTTTCCTTTTACATTTTTTTTCTTTTCATGATGACAGTGGTGAGGCCCTGCCTCCCCCGCCTCCCCTGACTGCACATCACTGATCAATACAATGCAGTGAGCCATGTGTAGATCTGTACATCAGGGAAACAAAACAACTACTCCATAAACACATGGCACAACATAGGAGAACAAACCCATCAGGATTAGATTCAGCAGTCCATTTGCTGAATGGCCTTTGCAAATTTTGGAAAGAGAGAAGCACTGGTTTGAAAGAGGGGTCAAAGAAGCCATCTATGTCAAAACTAAACTGCCCTTTCTCAACAAAGGAGGTGGGATATGACATAATCTATCTCCAGTCTACAACACAGTCCTTTCAACAGTTCCAAGAAAGCTCCATACCCATTTTGCACCACTCAGGTGACCTTGATGACATAAATAAACATCCAAGTGGCCTTAACGACTCGCTAAAAGAATGCAAATGACCAGCTGTTTGCAAGGAATATAATCCTTCCATTTTGCACTATCCAATCAGAGCTGAAGAAGCTTCTTTGATAAGAAACGAAAGGTCTTCAAAAAAACCCACCAGATAGTCCAGTTGTCTCTTGAAAATCACCTTTTGGACAACTATGACCTGGATGTCTGAAAATCTCCATAGACATTTTCAGACCTTGTAACATTTATGTTGCCCATCTTTGAACTCACTCAATTTTATTTTATTTTTTATAAATCTCAGAACTGAGCATAGTCCCAAAAGTACTTTTTCAAAATGCAAGTTTTTCTTTCAAGACATTTCATTCTCATCCAAGAAGCTTCTTAAGTTCTTCGATGAGAAGCGAAATGTCTTCAAGGAAAAACAAAGTCCACTTGCATTTTGAAAAACACCTTTGTGACAGCCATGACCTGGATGACTGAGAATCTCTATAGACAACTGGATGCAGTATTCCAAAGGGGGTCTGAGACCTATGTAGTAGGATTAGTACTTTATTTTTCCTGCTGCTGATTCCTCCAGAAATACATCCCAGAATTTTTTTTCTTTACAGTTGCCTGGCACACTATTTCCTCATTTTACAGTTATCTGCTATATTACACTTAAATCCTTTTATTTTATTGTTTTGTTTAACACTGTACTTTGCCAGATAATTCTTTTCCTCAAGTCGTGCATTATATTACACGGGCTTGATAAATCAACACTTACAGCTTGAAAATTAACTAGTCATTACAGTTGGCCTCTCCTAGCCTCTATCCTTCTCTTCTCAGGTTTGCAGCACAGAAGCCTCTCCCCTCCCATCCCCCTTCTCTCCCTCAGATTGGCCCATTGATCCTCTCATATTCCCTTCTCTCCCTCAGGCTTGCCCCACAGAGGCCTCTCCTCTCCTATCCCCCTTCTCTCACAATCATGTGCGATGTCACATGATTGCATCATTTAACAATTGTAATCCCAGCCATTTCCATTAAATGGGATTCTCAGTTGTTAAGTGACGATCTCCTTGTAACCTGCTAGTTAGTTATGTATTTTATAGATATCTTTAGCATTAAGATAGCAATAGCAATAGCAATAGCAATAGCAGTTAGACTTATATACCGCTTCATAGGGCTTTCAGCCCTCTCTAAGCGGTTTACAGAGTCAGCATATCGCCCCCACAGTCTGGGTCCTCATTTCACCCACCTCGGAAGGATGGAAGGCTGAGTCAACCTTGAGCTGGTGAGATTAGAACCGCTGAACTGCAGATAACAGTCAGCTGAAGTGGCCTGCAGAACTGCACCCTAACCACTGCGCCACCCTAGTGGATTTATTGTGTAAGATACAGTTATCTGAATTAATATTAGCATTAAGCCATTAACCATGCTTACAAACAGTGGTGTCTGAATTAACAGAAGACGCTACTTCAGAACCAATCACATTTTGGTTTAGTGCAGTATATAAACCTATCTCTTTTCTTACAACGCTTCAAGGCACTATATATGCTTGATGTTTGGAATGTTGGAATGTTTGGAATGTTTATTTAATTTGTATTGATGGTGAACCTATAGCACGTGTGCCACAGATGGCACACGAAACCATGTTTGGCACATGTGTGTGCGCTGGCCAGCTGATTTTTGGTCTTCCGGAGGGCTGGGGGATGCCATTTTTGCCTTCCCCAGGCTTCTGGAAAGCCTCTGGAACCTGAGGAGGGCAAAACCTTGTGCACGGATGCTCAAGGCAGGCATTGTGTGTGCATGCACAGGTGGGTGGGGTGCATTGAATTGTGGGTGTGGGCATGCGTGCATGTGCAAGAGCGCACACACAATTTTGGCACACATTTACTAAAAGGTTTGCCATCACTGCTATCTACTGGAGTTAATAAAACTTTTTGGTTCGTTTGTATAATTTACAGGAACTGTGATTTGCCATATGATATAATGGTTTCTGTCTCATCTGTTGAATCAAGCATACATACCTATTCAAAAACAACTGGGTCAATCAAGCTGTCAATCTCTGTGTTACAGAATGCTGCCTTGAATAAAACCACCAGAAGCTCTAAGGAATATATGAATCATTATCTATACTAGCTGCATATTAATGGTATTAAAGGTTTTACAACTGAAAAGAGAAGTGTGAAAAATAATTTATGAAGACACTCCATATTTTCAAGTTGTCCAGTTATAGCCTCATTCAAAGCTACTAGGTCAGAGTAATGGCTCATCTAGTTAAATGATGTTTATAAAGTAAACACTAACAACATGTTTTCTAAATGTTTAAAGGAAGGATTTCTTTCACCTCCTGCCATTAAATGATCTAAATTAACAAAACTTTGGAATGCAAAGAAATAAATAGTGAATGATTATTTAAGAACATACATTGGGAAGAACTTTATGTCTGTTATTAAATATTATTGATCAAATATCCAAATATATAGATATACATATATAAAATTGAAGACTGTAAAACCACAATTATTATTTGTTTCATTTTTGTCTTTGTACAAGACAACTCATGACCCATTGGGTGATTGTTTCAGAGATATTTCCTTATCAAAGCAGAGAAAGAAAATGACTAAGCTCTAATAGCACAGTAATTAAAATGCAGTATTGTAGGCAAACTCGTCCCGCAGCCTGGAGTTTGATCCTGATGAAGTTCAAGGTTGATTCAGCCTTCCATGGTTGGTAAAACAAGGGGAGGATTGTTGGCAGTAATACACAAATAATGTTTTTACCTTGTAAACTGCCCAGAGAGTACTCTAAAACACTATGAGGTGGTATACTAGACTAAATGCTATTGCTATGGATTGCAATGGCAGCAGAAGAAATTTCCAACTTCCTGCTGGCTTCCCCATTGATTTTTCTTGTAGGAAGCTGGCAGGGAATATTAAATGAGCACATTGTCAACTCCTAAAGTTGTCATGGTGAGAGGAGGGGGAGTGCATTCCATGCATACTTTTGACTCAGATTACTGCAGCAGGCTTGGGAGGGGTGCACCTCATTGGGGAATGTGATTTATGACAGAGACTGAGGGGAGGGGAGGAACAGGGGTAAAGTTCAGCTACAACTCAAACAAAGCTTAGGTCTGACTGTGAAAAGACCTTGCCAAAAATAAATGCTCCTAATAAATGACTAATTTTCCTTTGAAGTTTGGTCCAAGGCTCATGAATCAATTAGGACCTTTTTTTGGAAACCTGACACACGATTTGACTTGACCTGACTGTAACAATGTGGCAGCATTGCACCACTTAAGTGACTATAACTTTGCTAAATTTCAATCTCACAGCAATCACAGTACCAAATTTTGGACACATTCTCAAGTTAGGTCATTTAAGGTAAATTGATTTAACAATTGTTCCCCTGTGATACACCATTATGCTCAATTGAACGTTACAAACAAACTTACATACACAAACATTTTAGTAATATGTAGATTACTGGGAAATGTTGGATTTTATGGATTCAATCCTTAGTCCCAATTTTTATCCTTGGTATATCAGTGGGATATTGCATCATAGTCAGGTAAAATTTAAACTTAATTCCATGCTAGGTAGAGACCTACCTTACAACATTCAAGATTGCAAAACAGGGAAGCAAGGTAACATCATCACTTGCATAATAACAATGTAGACTTAATAATTTGTATATTAAACATATTTTTGTGAGACCTGGAAGTGATGTGCCAGTTCCCCAGGCTTATGGTTCTGGGGGATTTCAATCTGCCCTCGCTCAGTGAACACTCTGATGGGGCGCAGGAGTTCATGGCTTACATGACAGCCATGGACTTGACCCAAGTAATCCGGGGTTTGACTCACTCAGCAGGTCACACACTTGACCTCGTATTCCTCTCGGAGCAGTGAAGACGTGATCTAGAATTGAGGGGTATTAAGATCTTGCCCTTGTCATGGTCTGATCACTTCCTACTAAGGCTTGACTTTCGAAGACCAATTCCCCACTGTAGGGAGGAGGAACCGATTAGGTGGTTCCGCCCCAGGCGGACCCTATGGGATTTCAGATGGCGCTTGGAGAAATACCTGACGCTCTCGTCCACAGTCCGGTGGAGTCCTTAGTCGCTGCTTGGAATACAGCGGCGGCAGGGCCTCTAAACCGGATTGCGCCTTTACGACCTCTCCGAGGCAGCGGATCCAGGAGGGCCCATTGGTTTACCGAGGAACTCCGGGAGATGAAGCGCCAAAAGAGGCATCTAGAGCGCCGCTGGAGGGCCAGTAAATCTGAGTCAGACCGAGCACTGATGAGAGCCTATATCAGAGCCTATCTCGTGGCAATACAGGCGGCGAAATGTGCGCATTTTGCCACTCTTATTGCATCTGCTGAATCGCACCCAGCTGCCTTGTTTGGAATAACCTGCTCCCTCTTGAAAGGGAGGGATGCAGATGACCCTTTGCAAGTTAGAGCTGAGGAATTTGTTCAGTTTCTAATGGATAAAGTCTCTCGGATTCGGACAGACCTGGACTCCAATTGCACGGTGCCAGCCGAGGTACCGGGGGAAGGTCTTGAGCGGAGTTTATGGAGCGAGTTTCAACTTGTCGCCCTTGAGGAAGTGGACAAGGCCATGGGAGCAGTGAGTGCCTCCACTTGTATACTGGACCCGTGCCCCTCCTGGCTGGTCTCGACCAGCAGGGAGGTGACACGTGGCTGGATCCAGATGATAGTTAACACCTCTCTCCAGGAGGGATCCTTTCCGCTCCTCCTAAAGGTTGCGGTGGTGAGACCCCTCCTGAAGAAACCTTCTCTGGATCCAGCCATCTTGAGTAACTATCATCCAGTCTCCAACCTCCCCTTTGTTGGGAAGGTTGTTGAGAAAGTGGTGGCCTTTCAACTCCGATGGTCCTTGGATGAAACCGATTATCTGCATCCCTTTCAGTCTGGTTTCAGGCCTGGCTACAGCACGGAAACTGCTTTGGTCGCGCTGATCGATGATCTCTGGTGAGCCAGGAATAGCAGTCACTCCTCTATCCTGGTGCTTCTTGACCTCTCAGCGGCCTTCGATACCATCGACCATGGTATCCTTCTGTGACGGTTGCGGGAGGTGGGAGTGGGAGGCACTGTCCTTCAGTGGTTCTCCTCCTACCTCTGGGACAGGTCGCAGTCGGTGTTGGTCGGAGGACAGAGATCGACCCCTAGGCCCCTCAAGTGTGGGGTGCCGCAGGGTTCGGTCCTGTCCCCCCTCCTATTTAACATCTACATGAAGCCGCTGGGTGAGATCATATGTTGGCACGGGACTAAATACCACCAATACGTGGACGATACACAGTTGTATCTGTCCGCCCCGTGCCAATTCAGTGAAGCAGTTGAAGTGATGTGCCAGTGCCTGGAGGCTGTCAGGGTCTGGATGGGAGCGAACAAGCTTGCACTCAATCCCGACAAGACCAAGTGGCTATTGATGCTCCCTCCCAAAGATTGGCTACCTACTCCATCTCTCAGACAGGGTTCGCAATTTGGGAGTCCTCCTGGACCCACAGCTGATTTTAAAACACCATTTGTCGGCTGTGACCAGGGGGACCTTTGCCCAGGTCTGCCTGGTGCACCAATTGCGACCCTACCTGGACCAGGAGGACCTCCAAATAGTCACTCATGCCCTCGTGACCTCAAGACTGGACTACTGTAATGCGGTCTACATGGGGCTGCCCTTGAAGAGTATTCGAAGACTTCAGCTTGTCCAGAACGCAGCCACGCGAGCGATTGTGGGTGCATCTCGGTACACCCACGTTACACCTATCCTCCGCGAGCTGCACTGGCTGCCTATTGGTCTCCGGACACGCTTCAAGGTGCTAGTTGTTACTTTTAAAGCCCTACATGGTATTGGACCTGGGTACTTGAGAGACCGCCTCCTGCCAGTTACCTCCCAAAGACCTATCAGATCCCACAGACTAGGCCTCCTCCAAATTCCATGTGCCGGCCAATGTCGGCTGGCGACTCCTCAGGCGAGGGCCTTCTCTGTGGCTGCTCCGGCCCTCTGCAACGATCTCCCCATGGAGATCTGGATCCTTACTACCCTTCCGGCCTTCCGCAAAGCGGTTAAGACCTGGCTGTTCTGGCAGGCCTGGGGCTGTTGAACTATCCAGCCCCATTCGAGGTTATGGCTGTTGCAGAGTTTTAAATTGTTGTTTTTATTTTATTTTTTTGTATCCCCTCCCTTTTTATTGTTAGCCGCCCTGAGTCTCTCGGGAATAGGGCGGCATACAAATTCAATAAAACTAAACTAAACTAAGGCATCTTTTACCTTTGGGACTTCAGGCCTGCCACATTTTCTACTGTGGTAAAATGGGAGGGGGGAATTATACTGAGTGTGGGTGATATATAGTCAAAATAACATTCTTTCTCAGAAAGTCAAGGCCATCTTGCCCTGCAGCTGCAATGAGGTGACTGGGATGCATCTCCAATTTTGGACAGTGCCTGATTGGATCTCTTAAGGGACATGTGAGTGTTGGGCAGGGACTTGAACTTTCATTGGGTGGGGAAAACCTGGAAACTTTCAGATTCAGGTTTTCCCAGATGTGCAAATATGACATCTCTAATAAAGTGGAACTTTGAGGAAACTTTCGTGGGGGTGTTACTTGGAACCCTGACATTTTTAAAATTATGTATTAATTTGGTTTATACATATATAAATGTAAATCTAAATGTATATGTACACACACACACACACATTTCTAATATTTGTTAGGCTAGAAGATAATGATTTGCAAAAAGGGTCTTCCCAAATTCTCAGGCTGGATTTTTTCCAGAAGTGTCTTTTCCCTGAAACTTCTGATTCCTGCCTAAACATTAATTTTAGCTGTTTAAATATTTGTCTGAATGTTAAATTGAAGACAGTGACTCTACTTTGTCTAACTTTTAAGATTTAGCTAAGAGAGTTTACATTTATTTTAAGACAGTTATAGCAATCAGCATGATCTTGAATCCTGCTTTACTCATACTTTATACCAAAAGAGTCTTTTCGAATATCCAGGCAGATTTTAAATTTAAAAGCATGTTATGGACCCTCTGAAAAATAACCATTCCACATACTAGTTAAGCATCCATTTACTAGAAGGTAATCACCCTTTCCCCATCCAACTTGAACTCCTAGGATAATATATACCATCTTCAATATATCACTAAAATGGCAATGGATGGTGAACAGAATTAAAAATTAAAACACTATAAAATTAAACATATAATCCAAGAAAGAAGAAATGGCAGCCAGGAATAAATACTTCAAAATTATGACAAACCATATAAACATCATTAATCTGATTAATTTAATTGGAGTCCTGGTGGACATTCATTTACTGTATTTTTCAGAACATAAGATGCACTCCCCCCCCCAAAAAAAGTAGGTGGAAATGTCTGTGCGTGTTATTCAGTGAATATTGTGGTGGAGGGGATTGGTGCAGCATTGATCAGCTGTTCTAGAATGGGTTGTGGCAGCAGTGACAGGGTGGCAGCGAACAGGCCAGAGGAATACCAGATGGATGCTGGGAGGAAGAGGCAGATATTTTTTCTTGTTTTCGTCCTGAAAAGCTAAGTGCGACTTATAGTCCGGAGTATTTTATAGTCCCCAAAATATGGTAAATATGAGCCAGTAGTGTGCTGCAGCTGCCAAAAATGCCAACACACTTCTAAGCTTTATAAACAGAAGATAGAATCAAGTGTTAATACCGCTTTATAATGCCTTGGAGACTCTGGAAGGATTGCAGACAAGAGCAGCAAATATGATTGGGGAACTTGAGGCTAAAACATATAAAGTTTCTAGAATTGGATAGGTCTAGTTTAATGAAAAGAAGTGTCATGTTTTAAGTTCTCTGCCTGGTCCGTTGCCCTAGTGGGAACAGTTCTATAAGCTGATTGGTCAGCCCATCTGACAGCCGATTATAAAAGAGAGCTCTCAGATGGGAAATCAGTTGTTGCCTTTCACCAGGCTTTGTTGCTCTGTTAGTGTTAAAAAATGTTAGAAATAAACCCTTAGCTGTACAAAACTTGTTTTGCCTCAGTTATTAACACCTCCTCATTGTTCCTGGTATCAAACAACTGGCGACGATGGTGGCATCAGGTGAAGCAGCAGAATAGCTGGTCACTAATATTAGAGCTGAACAGGCTGAACACTTAAGAACAAGCCACTGGCAGCCTGTCCAGTCACTAACGATGAGACATCGTTACCACAGCCATTGGCGAAATGCAGTCCAATTTCTGATGCTGCATGCTGACAAGAATGGCAGCCCTCACAACATTTGCATCTTTCAACCCAACTACGGAAACCTAGGAGTCCTATGTGGAGAGGTTCGAGTGTTTCCTCAGGGCTAATGACTTCCCAGAAATTTTGATTGAAAGAAAGTGTACCTATTTGCTGACAGTATGTGGAATGGAGATGTTTGACACAGCCCGGGCTCTTACCACATGTATCTTTATTCACTCTGTACTGTGGGACACCTTGCTGATGAAGTTAAAAAGCCACTATGCACCTTCTCCCTCCAAGATTGCCTGCAGCCATGCCTTCTATCACAGAAACCAGGAGGACAGTGAATCTATCAACCACTATGTAGTCACCCTCAGGTCCGCAGCCTTTCACTGTGAGTTTAATGATGATGCCCTCCTGGACAGGCTAATATGCAGAGTGAAGGACCTTCGCCTTCAGCACCATTTACTCACCAAGCCTGAGGTCACTTTCCAGTTGCTGTTGGATGAAGACCATGCAGCTGAGATGTCCACCCAGTCACTGGCTGTCATACAAAATTAACAGTGTCCCCTAAACCAAGCAGGCAACCGTCCTTTCAAGTGGAACTATACACCAGAGTGAAACAGACATTGAAAGCATGTCTGAGGGTGAAGCTGAGGTAAATCGCCTTAATGAGGCAAAGAAAAAGAGCTGGCCCAGCAGCCAGAAGCCACCCCACTTGGTATACATGGGTTGCGGAGGAAATCACACTCAAGCTGTGTGCAATTTTAAAAGAGCAATCTGCCAATGGTGTGGTCGGAAGGGCCACCTGGCTCGAGTATGCAGAGTTGTCCAGCCGTTCATGATCCAGCCCACGAAATTCCAACTTAGCAGACGACTGCCACCAAAAGCCCCTATATTGGGAAACAAATGTCATGGAATTTTTCACAACCTGCTCGTCCTCAAGGCTATCATTAAACAGACTAGCACTGGCCTCAAAAGGAAAATACTTCTCACTATCAAGATAGAAGGGGCTGCCTGCCAGATGAAGGTGGACATGGGGTCTGCAATGTAAATTGTGTCCTGGAGCACCATCAAACAAATTAAGCCTCAACTGGCCAAAAAATGACTACAAGCTTAAAAAACTATCAGAGAAATGATATCCCTATCTTGGGCAACGGAAAATTCAGTGTTAAGTATAAGACATTCAGTGGTTCCATGCCATTGGTCGTTGTGGTGGAGTCCTTGACTAGCCTCCGGGGACTAGATTGGTTTGAGTCCCTGGGCCTCAAGTGGAATTGAGTTGAACTGAAGTTCTCCAGCTGGACAGACATGGGGGATGTGAGCTCTGAAGAGTCTCACGTGAACCCTGCCTGACAAACTGTCTCTGAGATTTGTTTTTGGATCAGAATCCCCCTGTGGGGGGGTGAAGAAGAGGCAGCGTCTCATCAGACCCAGAGGGAGTACAACAGGTCCCTCATAGGTCAGAGATTTGCCCTCTGAATTAGAGCCACATGGCAACATGGCTGCACAAGAACTGGTTCCAGGCCAAAGCAGCTGAACAGGAGCGTTCAGAGACAAGATGAAAACCTGGTGAGATCTATTAACCCACAGTTATAAATCAGAATTTGGAAAAGGCAAAGAATCTTGAGAGCATAAATAATATTGATGGACAGATTGGGATTTTTGCGAAAAGAAAGAAGGGGAAAAATGGAGGCTTGAATCACTAGCTCCATAGAGAGCCATTTGCTTGAAATAATTTGGACAGAAAGGAGAAAGAAGAGAAGTGATAAACCCACTTAAACACAACCCACTTAAACACAAACTCTAAATTTGGTTTTGGACTTGAAAAGTTTGTGTTTTTAAAGGAGTCTAGGAGTGTGAATATTTGCTTCGTCCGAGTGTCGTTTAACTAACATATCTTAAGCAACTCCAATTAATGAGAACTGGAATGCAACAAGGGAGAAAGATCAGTATATATATAAATAAAAGATCAGTTGAATTAACACATACAGAATTCAGACTGGGACAGCCTGGAAAAATAATTCACCTCTATTTTCAACAGTGCAAACAATGCACGTATATAGGAACACCTGTATCTTTCAGCCTAGATCCTGGGTGGAAATCCCATGAGCTTCGGCTCCCTGTCTGCTCGCTCCTAACGCTGGAGGCAAACTGCGTAGATCTGAGTGGGTCAGGCGATGCCCAGCATATTTACAAGACTATGCCTGCGCGAATATTGGTGGGAAGGAGTGTCATGTTCAAAGTTCTCTGCCTGGCCCATTCCCCTAACGGGAACAGTTCTGTAAACTGATTGGTCAGCCCGTCTGATAGCCAACTATAAAAAGGAGCTTTCAGACAGGAAATCAGTTGTTGCCTCTCACCAGGCTTTGCCGCTTTGTTAGCATTAAAATATGTTAGAAATAAACCATTTGCTTTACGAGACTCTGTTTCGCCTCTGTTATTGAACTCCCTCATTGTTCCCGGTATTGAACAAGAAAGACTAGGGGTGACATGATAGCAGTGTTCCGATATCTCAGATGTTTCCACAAAGAAGAGGAAGTCAAGCTATTCTCCAAAGCACCTGAGGGCAGGACAAGAAGCAATTGATGGAAACTAATCAAGGAGAGAAGCAACCTAGAACTAAGAAGAAATTTCCTGACAGTTAGAACAATTAATCATGGAACAACTTTCCTCAAAAAGTTGTGAATGCTCTAAAGCTGGAAGTTTTTAAGAAGATTGAATAACTATTTTTCTGAAATGGTATAGGATCTCCTGCCTAAGCAAGGGGATTGACTATAAGACCTCCAAGGTTCCTAATAACTCTGTTATTCTACTCTACTCTACTATATTTTAATTTTCCCAACAGTTTTATTTTGATAAGGTCAACATGCTTCCAATGCACTGGACTGCATTCTTGGAAATAAGGCACTATGTAGAGCTGATGCTTTGCTTGCACTGACCTATTTCATAAATTATCAGTTAAAATTAGGTAAGCAAAGCAATATTTTGCTTTGTGATGTGGACCCCAGTTTTGAAATCTAAAACTACATATCAAAATGGCAGACAAATGTAAAGTCACTAAAAGAATGCATAATTGATTTACTTCCAGGAAACAGAAGTCAAGATTGAATTACAGTACCTGCTACAATGAGCTAGGAGTTGTAGTTCAACTAGTAACTTAAGACTACAGGATGTCTATCCTTAGAAAGTTGAGTAAATTTCAAATAAACAGCAGTTTCTAATTTAAAAAGAGAGAGGTATATGGTAGCTGTTCACAAACATCAGCAGGATGGTAGATTAGAATATAATAAAAATCAATGAAGCCAAATCCTGTTTGAGCTTTTGATGTCGAATGATCTGTGGTAATGCAGTAGCATTGAGTAAAACCAAATTCCAATATTGATTTGCCCATTTTAGTTCTTCACAAGTATTGTTTCAATAATAGTCTCTACAAGGTCAGAGATCACTTGAGAAAAAAGATAAAATTGTAATTGAAGATATGCTTAATTAGAAAGGCAACCTTGATAATTGTATATTATAGTATTCTATACATAGCAGTTAGACGCAAAGTGGACATGAAAGAACTTGAACTGATTTTGGAGCACAATATAATCAGAACTAATTAACTACCTTTTTCTCTCATGAATTCATTTTGAGAAAGCCTAACAATGTATTTTATTCAGTTTTGCATGTTGTATAAATGCTGGTTTTGTCCTCATCTGGGAATGTCTAATGCATAATCAGCCATTGCCATATTTTAAGATTAAGTCACCTATGTTCTCCCCTTTTAGGAAAAGGGCATTACCATCTCTTAGAGATCTTGAAATAAAGGAAAAATATTGTTGAATATGCTGGTAGGGTTCTTTCTTTTGAATTATTCTACATACATGGTTCTATCTGCATACTTTAAGATTCTATGGATCCTATGTTATCCTTAGGCATTTTTAATACTGCAGTCAGTGGTACTTTGTTACAGGAAAGATTAAGGCTGAATTATAGTAAATATCAGTAATCATGTTTATGCCTAACTAGCTAACCCTTATTAGATTTTTTTAAGTACAGAAATAATGTTGTATATCAGAAATGTAATTGAGTGTAATTACTGCTGTGTCAATCAGTTGCCACAACATGATAACTGGAGATTCTCAGTCTGCAATTATCCAGAGGTAAAGGCTAGTTGGTGCTTGAAGACAATCTACTGTTCTGTTATTACATACTTTTTGTAACTGTCCTGTCTAGGCTTTCTACATAGCTCTAAGTTATCAGTTGGCCTTTGCTGGGAAAAGGGCTGTAGTTCTTGAGGCAAGGCATTGTTTTCATTCTGTTTTGTTATTTAAATCAACTCAGCTCCTGATAACTACATGGATGCTTCCATGGGGTTTTCTTGGCAATAAGAGACATGTGCTTTCTCATTGCCTTATTTCTGGATGATTTTTTAAAATTTCTCTTCAGTTTTGGGGTTTTCTTAAGTGTTTCTTCAAACACTAATCAGGTTCAACCCTGGTTTTAAGCTCAGATGGAAGAAGATAACAAAACAATTGTTGATCAAGGCAGAAATATTCAAAACTGTTTCTTGAACATGTGTGAAAATGGCTCACAGTACAAGGGCCTGAATTAATTCTACTTATTCATAGCTAGTTTTTGAGAATGTTTAAAGCTAATTTAGGATATATAATAGTTACAATATACTTGTACAATATACTTTATCTACTGTAGTTGTATGCCTTCTGAATAGAGTGAGGGAAAACCTATGGGACTGTTAAATTTAGGCTTCATCTGTCTGTCTATATTGCAATATCACTATAGCAACCAAACATAAATCAAGAAAATAGCCCCTTTTGTAAGTTTGTTAATAGGCACAACATGCTTCTTTAGAAAACCCAACTATTCTTTCAATGGACTTTGATTGAAAGTCAGCCTTTTCTACAGACACATTCACATTCACATCTAGTAGCAGCTTGTATGGCTGTCCAAGGCCTAATTTATTATCCTTTAAAGATTGTATAAAGAAAAAAATGGTTCTCAGAACAATGTTTATATTCAAAGGAATAAGCACAGGACCACAAAAGAGCATCCTTTTGTTCTTGGTGTGGAATATTAATCTTTAACTTCTTTGATCACACCATCTTCCAGAAAGCTTTTTGTGTTTGGTTACCCATATTCTTGCCTTGTAATGGAGATTTTGGCTACATCATCATCACCACCATCATCATTTTTCTACCCATTTTCTACCCCCACTTCCCAATGGAAAGGAATGCTCCCTGACATTCAAAGTTTTGGTTTGAAGTTTTCTTAGGGCCACGCTGAACATTCTTACAGAAGATCCTTGAATTCTCTGTGCCCTAATTATTTTAAAAGAGTTGAGAACTTAAAATAAAATAAGGCGTAGGTATGCAAATGAAGAATCAGTTCTCCTGCTTCCTTTCCTATAGCCTTCTGTTTAAGTATTTTTCTCCCAGCAAAGCTATGCCTTAATGTGTGAACTTTACATTGGACAGGGAATGCCTGAGGCAGCATAATCTGTACTTACTCATTTGCCCTTTTCTTAAATTAAAAATGCATTTTTAATATTTCTGTGCTCTTCCTTTTGCATTTGCAGCAAATCACTCCTATCATGTAACTCAGCCAGAAGTGGCCAAAGGCAGTTTGCTACCTGAGGTCTTCCACCCCTTCTCCTAATCAAGTTGTATTGAACTCAGTTACTCAGAAACTGATGTGAGGCCGAGAATCACAAAAAATAGCTTCTAAAATACAGTAAATGAAAAATAGCTTGCTCTTGGTTGCCATTTCATAACACTTTCTTTGCCTTGAGATTGGCCCACATTCAGCAGACAATTTGAAAAACAGAAAGCAAGTCTTCTTTCAGCTTCATATCACTGCAGAGAAGAGTGTGGGTATTTGTGACTGATGCATAATTTCCAATCCCTGTGAAAACTGCAATAGGAAAAAAATATCCCTAGTTTTATCAAGTCATCAAGATGTCAGAATCTAAAAAAAAAGTCAGGAAGGAATGCAATGAAAATAGCCCAGAGCCTTTGATGCAAGAGGGGGAGTTAGCGATCATTGATTCTAAGACAAGATTTTGCTTAAAGGCATTTCAAAATAATTTGTTTTTCTGTTACTTTCTCACGGGGAACAAAAATAAGGGAAAAATCTTTGAGGTACAGTTAATATAAGAGTTATTAACCTTTGGTTGTAAAGATCAGAAAGTAGAGTAGAAATAATATTACTTTAAAGAAAATCAAACTTACAACAAATAACAATTATAGAAATATTCTCTATTCTAGGATTCAAGTGGTTTCTAAGAATAGGCAACTAGTGAAATTCTTAAGTAGGATATGACCCTACTGATTACATTCAGACATTAAATGTTATGATGAACTATAAAAAAAAGTCTATTTCAAGTCAAGGTCAACTTCTGGGGCTTGCATTGTCAATTCAGAAACCTTTTGCCTTTCCAATTTGGCCAGTACTTGCATTTCTGAGTCTTATTTCCCCAAATACCTCCCTAGCAGGTCTGACCCTATTTAGTTTTTTTCAAGAACTTAAGATCATCTAGATGTTGCTAGTTATCATAGTGTTATACCAGGAGTGGCATACACCTTGCCTACTGGTTTGCAAATATGAGCATGCACATGTGCTTTTGTTGTAAAAATGACCTAAATGGGATGTCATAGAGCTGGGCACAGGTGGGCGGAGCCACCCACGATTTCTGCTACCAGTTTGGGTTATCTGGATTTGAGATGAGAAATGTTTGCTTTTATTTTCACTTACCATTGTGTACACATCTTAAATTCTAGTTTATTTTAATATTTTGAAACAAATTATTATCACCACCATGATTTGGAAGTTGGTTTTGATTTAGACTAACCTAATATAGCTTAAAATATTAATGTCTGGAATTGCAAAAAATTCTAAAGCAAAACTTCCTAGAAATAGATAGCAGAGTTTTTAATCTTTCAAATCCATGGATGCCTACGTTTGGATTATAAATATGTGAACTCATTACTAGAGTTAAATGTAGCTCCTGTAATGTACATTTTCATCCTTAAAGAGAGTCAGTCAAGACTGTATATATGTTATGCAGTTGAGATATCATAAAATGCATAGTTGTATGTAGTTGAATTATTTCATAATTCCCATTTACAGGTTTTAGCAATTAACCATGATGTTTTTAGTTTTATTTCATTAATGAATGTTTGGTATTTATAGCTATAGTCATAATAAGGTAATCTGTTGTTCATGGATAGGCAACTTATTTCAGTAATGCTTGATGAACATTGGTATCCACCAAGCTTCCCTCACAATCTGACTTTATAATTATTTAAGTGCTCCATTTTCGGCACTCGATGCTACTGTTTTGCCTTAACATTAGTTTATATATGAGAATGTATCAGCATTGTCTCAAAATAATACATCATTTCCCCAAAGTTGTCTAAATCTTCTGCAACTGTTCTGAGGAGAACATATTTAAATATTAAATTGGATGAACAACCACAGGAATAGCAAAGACAGTATAAAGTGTGTACTTTGTCTTCTATTTCATAAATTCTCATTATCCAAGATGTATCTTAACAGTTATAAACATGCATGACATGGGCCGGAGGGATATAATCATATAACTCATGCAGTACTTTGTAATGTTTTCTTTTGACTGATGTTTATTATATAGAGAGGTGTGTTGTAATTGAGTTCTGATTAGGAATGACCCCTAATGTCAGGCATGTCTTTTTTTTAATTTAGTTTTTTCTGCTCCCAGGAATTTCAAATAGTGTCCCATAGGTAATTTTTCCAAAATTAGTATATTGTATATATGTTGGCACTATAACTCCATAATGTTCAGAATTGCCAATCTGAGAATTACAATAGTTCTCAATGTACAACAGTTCATTTATGTAACTATTCAAAGTTACAATGGCACTAAAAAAAGTGACTTATGACCAGTTTTCACACTTACAAACATTTCAGCGTCTCCAGGGTCATGTGATCAAAATTAAAATGCTTGGCAACAGATTCATATTTAGAACATTGGCAGTGTTCCAGGGTCATGTGATCAGCTTTTGCAACCTTCTGAAAAGATAATCAATGGGAAAACTAGATTCATTTAACAACTGTGGTATTGACTTAACAACTGCAGTGATTCACTTAATTGTGGCCAGAAAAGTTGTAAAATGGGGCAAAATTTACTTAACAAGTGTCTGTTTTAGCAACATAAATTTTGGGCTTAATTGTGGTCATAAATATAATCTCAAAAATCTGGAAAATAACAAATTAGGGATGATGGCTTGAAATCATATTTGTATTTAAAAGATTAAACTGAGCCAATCTATCAAATATATATATGTGTGTGTGTGTGTGTGTGTGTTTATTTGTGCTGATAAATAAATAAAGGGAGACTAGTATAGATCTATTTCAAGCTATTTAGCTCTCATCAGCTAGCCATACCTTTACTGGGATTCGAACCGTTATATATATATATATATATATATATATATATATATATATATATATATATATATATATATATATATATATATATATATATATATATATATATATATATATATATATATATATATATATATATATATATATATATATATATATATATGTTATATTTATGCTGATAAATAAAGTTGTGACTTTAAGTGTGTATATATATATATATATATATATATATATATATATATATATATATATATATATATATATATATTCTGAAAGCATTAATGTTAACCTCACAATGTGATTAGGCTGGGTACCCACTGTTTTGCCATATAGGCTGCATTACTCAGCGACCAATTATACCAAGCAAGAGCTGGTGTCTTAAGAACTGTAGTACGCTTCAGCTGGGCACACTATGTAGAATTAATAATAAAACACACCCACCCACACAAACACACCGAGAGGGAGGGAAGGAGGGAGGGGGAGAGAGAGAGGGAGAGGGAGAGAGAGAGAGAGAGAGAGAGAGAGAGAGAGAGAGAGAGAGAGAGAGAGAGAGAGAGAGAGGAGGAGAGATGTTTATATGATAATTTCTGTCTCTGAACTGGTTTATTTTAATTTATTTTAATTTTTATGTTACGTGTTACAGATGAACTTGATCATATCTAGTGTTTAACAGGTAGTTTTTTGCTCTGAAGTGAGTGTATGTGTATTAGAAGTGGCAATAGGAGGGAGGAAATAGAAACATTCATTTTTAATCTGTTTACCCTGAGAGATTGCCAAGAAATTATTCATCCCTTCTAATTCATTTTTTTTTCCTTTTCAGCTATGGGACAAAGGATTGTTGAATATATACCATTATCTAAAAGTAAGCTCTATATTATTTATTTGAACTGAGATAAAAATACTGCACTTGTTGTGTAACCTAGTTGTGTCATGCTCTATAAAAGCATTCAGTCTTTACTGTTTTCTAAAAACTTGTGGAATTTTCTTTATTATGCAACCACTTTTATCTTCTTCGAATTTGAAGTTCCACCAATAAATCATTGCCCATTGCTTTTATACTATTTTCTGTACATATTGTTCAGCGTTGCATAGTGTATTTTCAATTATACTCAAGACGTTTTTTAGTATTTTTTTCCTTTTCAGTAGTTTTTCCTTAAGGACAAATATGGTTGTGGTGGCCTCATTCAGTCCTGGAGACAGTTAGAGCTTAATCCACAATCCAATTAAGGCCAAACAATTGGAGGTAAATTTATATAATGAGAAAATATATCTTCTGCTGTAAAATAAATGAATAAATGTAAATACTAAGGAAAACCTTACTTTGTTTGTTTTTATCTTTTTAAGTGTCATACATATAGGCAGCATAATGACCACATTTAGGTGTAATGAAAAACTAAGTTATTTAAAATATGAACAGACTTTAGGTTTGCTCCTCCAGGTACATGTTATGAAGATATTCCTGTTTCATTTTCATTAAGTTGTAATTCAGTGCCATGTGTTTCTGCTTTATTGAAATAACCATGTTTTCAAGTTGGTTTGCTTAACCATATACATATAATACTAAAACTGAAATTAGTTCAGTCTGCTGAAGAAGAGAAGCAGTTTGAGATTCACTTCTTGGTAGGATTTTCACCATGAATACTTGTTATTTGGTATATATGGAGCTGCAATTGTTGTCCTGAAACCATATAGTGGTTATTGGTTTTAGAGAAATTATGTGGCTCCTAAGTCAACAACCTTTCTTTAGAAATTGAAAAAAGGTACTATAATTATTTATGGGATCTTTATCTTATGTGATTTTTTGGAAAAAAAAACTTATAAGTTTCTTTTCGACTATCTTGTTAATTTCATTCAACTGGGCTTTCTCATTCTTCTTTTCTTTTCATTCTTTTCCCTTTATGATTTGCTTTATGGTTTTTTTCTTCACTTTTATATTGTGTCCAAGCAGTCATCTGGAATTGGGCAATATCTAAATTTAATACATTTAATTAAGTACATTAAAAAATGAGTGCAGATTATTTTTATATTCTTTTGACCCAGTCTTATTTCCATGTAATAAAATAGACTTGCAGACATTTTCCATTCATTTATTCACAAATATTCATTTTCTCAATGTTCTGATTGATGAATCCAATCAAAGCAAGCATGGATGAGACAATCCAATCTCTGAATGCAGAACTTTATTGAGAACATCATTTTGGCACTGATGAGCAAAACCAGCTCTAGCTAATTCCCATGTAATCCACATAATTCAATATATAATTCTTCCTCCCCCTGTTAGTGCAGGTCACATTATCCAATTGAGTGTCGTATTGTTATGAGGAAAAAGTATTTGGGTTTGGCAAGCGAGCACATGCAGAAGTGTCCTTGACTTGGCTTGTCTTCTTGATGTCTGGAACCTACATTCCATCTCATCCTTCCTTTTCCCTGTTTCATTGGCAAGCTGAGAAGTGATAATAGTTGCAACAGCATAAGCGCACTTCGCACTTGACACATTTCTCATAATAACACATATTTTACACATAGGTTTTATCAGCATTTCAGTGTCTTAAAAATTCTCAATCCATTTCCTGCCTTCACTAAAGAGTTTACCAAGATAATAGATGTTCATCTATCATTCTACTTAGTCTACTTTTTTTCTATTCATGTATAATTTTCAGATTTTTCTCATTGTTAACTCTTTTATCCTTTCAATCAAATTCTGCAAAATATCTCCAGAGCCATATTAATAAACTAATTTCTGTATCCCCTTTTGCTACCTTTCCTATTATACAATGCCCAACCCTGGATCCTGTAGTAGTGGGCCATGGCCTGTTCGAAACCAGGCAGCAGGAAAGATGGGCAAGCATGCACGCAAGAAACTCCACCTGCATGACTGGAAGGCGCTTGGCTTGTACTCGCAAGTGAGGCTCCACTTGTGTGAATGGTGCTTCATGTCTGAGTAGTGGACGCTTGCATGCAAAGTGCCATTTGAATGAGTGAAACTTTTTATCTGACTGCAAATCCCCACCACTCGCAGAAGTGGAGCTGTGCATGCATGCCTGTCACTTTTACATTCCCACCTCCACCCGCCACTGGGACAGGCTGCCAAGCTAGAAAGGTTGGGGACTTTTGATATAAGGTAATATTAACAGCTTTATTCCAACCATCAGGCCTTGATCTAGCCTTCGTACAACTTTAATCAAGTCACACAATTATTCCATAAGCAAAGCATATTCATACATTAATACTTTTATACTTCAGTTTTGCCATTTTTCAACATTCTCACATAATGTATTCCTTTTCATCTTTTTTTTGTGCTTGGAGTCTAACATTTATAGCATTTAAGTTCAATTCTTCCAGATCACTATAATTCCTTAAAAGTCCAAAATTTCCTTCTTTTAATTTTTTTGCAAATTATTTCTCACAAAAAATATTTTTAAAAAGATTTTTATTCTTAATTTCATTTATTTATTTATTTATTTATTTATTTATTTATTTATTTATTTATTTATTTATTATTCAAATTTATATGCCGCCCAATCCCAAAGGACTCCAGGCGTCTTACAAAAGAAGAAACAAGAAAAAGAAAATAAGAAAACGACAGTTTAAAATTCACAAAACACATACATTCATTCTGATCGGGGCAGGACCTCAATAGCCCCAGGCCTGCCAGAACAGCCAGGTTTTAACAGCTTTCCTGAAGGCCATGAGAGTGGGTAAGGTCCGGCTCTCTGGGGGTAGCTGATTCCAAAGGGTCGGAGCAGCCACAGAGAAGGCTCTCCTCCAGGGGCCCGCCAGCCGACACTGTCTGGCTGACGGCGTCTGAAGGAGGCCCAATCTGTGGGATCTTACCGGCCGTTGGGAGGTATGTGGCAGTAGGCAGTCTTGCAGGTACGCTGGCCCTAAGCCATGTAGGGCTTTAAAGGTAATGACCAACACCTTGAATTGCATCCGGAGACCAATTGGTAGCCAGTGCAGCTCACGGAGGACAGGTGTAACATGGGTGTACCTCGATACACCCAATATCGCTTGCGCGGCTGCATTCTGGACTAGCTGCAATTGCCAAACGCTTTTCAAGGATAGCCCCATGTAGAGCATGTTGCAATAATCCAGCCTTGAGGTGACAAGGGCGTGAGTAACCATTTGAAGTGCCTCCCGATCCAAATAGGGCCGCAATTGGTGCACCAGGCGAACCTGGGCAAAGGCCCCCCTGACACAGCCGACAGATGGTGATCCAGTGTCAGCTGCGAATCCAGGAGGACCCCCAAATTGTGGGCCCTCTCTGAGGGGTTTAAATTTTCACCCCCCAGGATTAAGGATGGACTGTCTGGGCTGTCCTTCGGGGGCAGCATCCAAAGCCACTCAGTCTTATTGGGATTGAGCATAAGTTTGTTCATCCCCATCCAGATCCTGACAGTTTCCAGGCATCAGCACATCACGTCCGCCGCTACACTTGTGAGCTTTGTTCACAACAGACCTGGGATTTAGCAACAACAACCTGAGACCAGGGCCCTGATCTCCTCTGCCACCAGGTCCTTGAGTTGAGCCTGAAGGGCCGGAACAAGGAATCGCTGTAATGTAGCGAGTCCTTCTTCCCCGGTAATGGCTAGCCCTACAGTTCCCGTCATATCTGCCCCTCCTCGTCGTAACCGAAATGCTCTGACCCTCCCCCATCCCCGTAGACCCCCCCTCTCCCATGGCCCCCATTCTTCCCGGCAGGCCACGTGCACCATTCACTCTAGGATGGGAGGCGAGTCTGGTCCCCCATCCACTTCTGCTTCTGCACTCAGTGGAGGGGGCTCCAGGTCGCACTCCCAGTCCTATCATATTCACCAAACAAACACTCTCCTCAGACAAACCCCACAGTAATCGTTAAAATACAATACAATAATACAATAATTAATTAAGTTAAAAAGTGGGTGCATTCTCTCTCACATTCATACAATCATACACTCAACAAATTAGTTAAAACACAGTTCTTAAATCCGTGAAGAAGGCGGTCAGCGCAAGTCTGAGGCGGCTGGGGCTGGTGATAGTTTGGGAGGGACGGGTTCCTCGCTCTTTTTCTCCGCGGGGTTTAGAAGTGGTGTAAAAAGTCTGGGGCGGATGTTTACTCTGCTGGAAGCTCATTGTTTAGCTTCTTTGCTCCTTTTTAACATCTTTAACTGCTGGGTGAGATCCTCTATCCTCACAGGATGGGTAGCATCAGTATGCTGATGCTATCCAATGTATACCTCTGCACTGGGCTTGCTTGTGTTTGTGTTGAAAGCACCAAAGCATTCCCCAGCTGAAAGGATTAGCTGGTGACAATATTGTTACCCATGGGATGTCTGGTTGGCAGTTCCTTTCCTATCCCCATTAGTGTGCCCACTGAAGTGATACCTATCTATCTAATTGTGATTACTTGCTTTCAAACTAATAGGTCAAAGGAATTGGAGTGAAAGATGGAAGATCACCCCATCATGCAGCAGCAATTGGGTCTCAATCATGGGATTGCTGATTGTTAACCCAGCATCGAACTACATGAGTTACTGCACTCCTTGAGTTCTGGGCATGCCATTGTTGATTCTGTTTCATTGTACCTGGTGGCTATGGGGATGGAGAACAATGGTTGTGGGTAGGAGGATCTGTTGCATACAGGAGTTTACTTTTTTTGGTCTGGGTGGGGGTTATACTCTCCCAGACAGACCTGGTGCATAATCAAGTTCTGGGTGTCTCCTGGATTCCTGACTCTTACTTGAGGAACATATTGCAGATGTCTCTAGAAGACCTTTGTTCATCTTCATGCTATGGACCAGTTCCATTCTTTCCTGAATCAAAAAGCCCTTCTTTCAGTCATTAAGGTCTTGGTCATTTTGTGAATGGATTACCGCAATGTGCTTTATATGGGTTATCCTTAAAGAGTATTCAGAAGCTACAGTTGGTGCAGGAAAGTCAGTGAGAGCAGTTTTGGGTGGCTGCCAAGTTGTGTATGTAACACATCTACTACATGAGCTGCATTGAGTGACAGTTTGCTTCCAGGTTCAGTTCAAGGTAATGATTATTACCTTGAAAGCCCTTTATGAAATGGAACCAGGTTACCTGAGCAACGGTATCTCAATTACATGTTCCCATCCCATCTGGTTAGGCAAGGAGGATATGTTGCAGATACTATTAATTAAAGAATTTTGCCTGCTGGGATCCAGGAAGAGATCTAGTCCTTTGAAACATCTTGCCTCTAGAGGTGAAGCAGGCCCCCACTCTTGAAACCTGGCCCTGCCAATTGGCATGAGGATCAAAGAATTATGTGCATTGAGATATCGTGTTTGGTGACATGAGGCTGCTTTCTCTACCTTTTAAAATCTTAATATTTTAATTTTAACTTAGTTCTTAGCTTTGTTTCAGTTTTTTATTTATGCATCTATACCCCTTTTTTGTTTTCATTGTAAGCCACTCAGAGTCACTTAGATGAAATGGATAGTATAAAATCTGATAAACACAAATAAAACAAATAAATATTGCTGTGAGGAAAGCGTTGAAGTTGGTGTCCTTTGGAATTTGAAAGCATATGTAGTGTAATATCACACTGGTTTTAAAAATGGGCTGTACTGCTCAAAAAACATTCTTGGGTAAAACATGTTGGTCTTGTTGGGCTTACAGGTCTTGAATATATTATTTAAATGTGCTGAATACATATTCATAACCCATCATTAAGCATTCCTCCCTGTGAAAATGAGAGGCTGATGTTTTTATAAGCTTGTCCTGAACCATGTTTTAATATTTTGTTGTGATAGGACTGATTTTAGTGATAAGGTAGAACAGACATTGTTGAAAAGATTGAGTGAATATTGAAACTGGAATTTTAGTGGGAGCTGTACATTATTGGAGCTGTACATTATTTCAGTAAGATTGGAATTTTATTGGATTTCCATTTAATTCCAAGCCAAACTCATATTTAAAGCTATGAAAGCAATTTGATACAAGAGTATCTGAAAAGACAATATGTTTTCATGTGTTCTTCCTGCCTAGTGATATTGCAGGGGTGAAATCTGTGCCTAGTGATATTGCAGGGGTGAAACCTGTGCTGTTGAGTATACCTACTGTTGAGGTATATATGGTGATAAGAATGCAGGACAGACTTACTTATTTGCAATTTCAAAATAGTGAGAGACTTCTTTTTTATTAACTATTTCCTATTATTTGTTTATTATGACCTTTTTCATTGTGCTTCAGTATTGATTTCTATGCTGCTTTTCACTCTCTTAATTTCTGGTTCTATTTTCTTTGCTGCTGAAATGCTACTTTGTTTCACTATTCAAACCTGGATGATTTAAAACAAGATTTGTTGAGAGTATATATAGATTCACTTAACTCTATAATAGCAACTGGTCCTCAAAATTTAACAAGGAACAAAACAATTCCAAATAACAAATTCTGAACTATGTCAGCAACTCCCAGAGGAATACATATTTTCTTTACATCCTAGCCTTTTCTTCTGATTTTCAGCCAATAATGTTTTGTGTAAGTGCAATTTTGACAGTCAACGTTGAGAAATAATAATAGAAGTCAAAATGAAACCATTCAAATAACATAACATTATAAACTGTAATGATGCACAAATTATGGCTGAGAATGTTCGGACACTAATGAGTCTTAAAATTCAAAACCAGACTAATAAGATTTAAATGAAACTTAAACTGCCAAGTAATTCAACATATATGCCTTTTTCTCCCAACAGCCAACTTAAGGACATATCTATAACACTTATCAAGAACTCTTCTTGATGATATGGAAACAGCAGAATGGATCTTAAAACAACTCTCGATTTTGATCCATTTTACAAGATTTTGATATCTTCCTAAAGGCAACATGGAAAATTGAGAAAGTGGAGCTTAAAGAATATATATTCTTCTTGCAAACTGTCTCCAGCTTTGAGGATAGTCATGCTCATTCTGGTTTTGTATGCTGCCCAGACTCATCATTGGTAAGATAGGAAGCCACGTACATTTGATTAATACAATTAATCAAGATAAAATAAAATAACTATATCAGTTATGCCAAAATATTTTCCATTACTTTTGTCCTTACAATGTGTAATCATTTGACTATTATTGAGTTAATAAAATGGTAACAATGCATTTTAAGCATCCAGTATCTTTTGGAAGCTTTAAATGAGGTTCAGTTGTTGTTCTTTAACTACAGAAACAGAATGGATTGGAGTTCTTTCTAATTTTAGCATTCCCAGCATAGATTTCTAAACTCTTTATTACCAAATTCTCAATTGTACATAACTGTACAAAAGTATTACTAATTTAAATAGTTATTTTTGATTAATTAACTCATGGTGGGGACATTGTCAGATATATAGATACAGGTAAAGGTTCCCTTCGCACATATGTGCTAGTCGTTCCTGACTCTAGGGGGAGGTGCTCATCTCCATTTCAAAGCCAAAGAGCCAGTGTTGTCCGAAGACGACTCTGGTCATGTGGTCGGCATGACTAAATGACAAAGGCACATGGAACGCTGTTACCTTCCCACCAAAGGTGGTCCCTATTTTTCTACTTGCATTTTTACGTGGTTTTGAACTGCTAGGTTGGCAAAAGCTCGGACAAGTAATGGGAACTCACTCCATTACACAGTGCTAGGGATTCGAACTGCCAAACTGCCGACCTCTCTGATTGACAAGCTCAGCATCTTAGCCACTGAGCCCCCAGATGCTTACATGGAAGCATTATAAGTATTTTTGCTTTCTTTCACTGGGAACAGAAAGTGTAATCAAAGAAGCTGGTAACAATTGTTAAGATCTGTATTCAAAACCTAGTAGTTGCCTGCATAAACTCATAGTTTGTTCATTTATTAGTTCATTCAAATTTTGAGACTGCCCAATTTGTCATTGACTCTGAAAAGCTTATTTAAAAGAAAAAAGAAAAGAAAAACTGATAAAAAGGAACATGCCCAACCAGAAAAACAAACGCTCAACTTTAAATTAAACAAACTAAATTAATTAGAAAAGACTATACTGTACAACTGCCTTAAAGCAGAGAAAAACAGATTTTGAATAATTTTTGGAACATCTTAAAGGTGGAAGCTCCATAAAACTCCAGGAGCATACCAGTTTAGAAGGCAGGTGTTACTACTGACTATGTGCACCTCCATAAGATGACATTGATAGACAAAACCATGCAGCTATGTTTATTGGTGCTGTTTATACTGTATGTTTTCCATCTATAAAGTGCACCATGAATAACGGCAGACAAACTCTGCTCCTGGAACTGAAATGGTGGTTTAGTTATACATGCTTTATCTTAGCAGAGATGTGATTTATTTATTTATTTTTGCATTAGGATATTTATGAGTTCTGGGTTTAAGTTCATCTGATAGCATAGTCAGAATGGCTCTGCTTTGCTTTGTTTGGGACCAGTAGACATCTGTGAGTCAAGCTGGAGAGCTGCTTTTCATTAACACTTTGCAAGAAGGAAAAGTAAATTCATATTCCTTTTTCACCAGTATCAGATTTAAGTAGCATTTCATTTACAAACTAGACACTTTATTATTATTTAATGGGTACCTGCAAAAGAATACCCTAAGAAATTCAGCTGAAACAATGTGCCAAGAATAGAAGCTACTGATCAACATTCTGGTGGTATGGAGTAGAGGATTCTGGGGGGCTTAGGATACAGGATTTGTGTTTCTACTGTTATTGCAATGTCTGGATTTGCCCTGGATGAGAAGCAGATTTGTTGACTCTGCAGCATGGGAAAAAGCCAACCACAGATTTACTGCAAAGTTAGTTTAGCTGTTTGCCCCTTTCCAAGTGTTATGAAAAGAGTTTTTAAAATGTTTGGCTTGGCCTGTCTGCTGCAAAATAAATTGTTATCTAAAACAATAGAGAACAAAGGAGGAAAAAAGTCATAAATACATACCAGGAAATGCAAAGCTCCATTTTGGTGCTGGAGCTGCAAGGGCATTGGGTTTCATTGCCTTGAGTCTCTGTGGAAAGCTGTCTGCTCCACAGGAAGACCCTGCGTTCCTGTCCTTTCGGTGAACCTGCCTGAAAGGAATACAGGAGTTATTGAGTAATCAAGGCTTGTCAGCACCTTGGTTATGCAGCATGGTTCAATCCGATAATGTGAATGGAACCAGTAATAGCACTGATGAAAAGCACACTGGTTTGAAAAGGTCCTTGAATGATTTTTTTGTTCATTTTCTGTTTACATGTAATGTGTTATTGATGCCATTACCTTGTTTCATAGAAAAATGGGAAATTTGTCATTATTTCTTTAAAAGAAGAGAAGGAGAGCCAGGGAAACAGAGAAACAGGAAGAAAGACAGGGAAAAAAGAACCACTGTTATATGAAGAAAATTGCATTTGAATACTGTGACTGAAACATATTGATTTTCTGGAACAGACTTTTTAGATTAAAAATGCCAATGCTAAATCCTTACATGACCTATAGTTCATATGAAGTTCATGTGTCATTTACTGTTATTCTGGAAAACAGCAATCTTTAGTGAAAACATAATTTGGAAAAGTCTTGACTTGCTAGCATTTGCATACTTTTGTCAAAAATCATGGCTTGGAGCTCAGACTATTTCTCAAATACTTTGCTTTACATGGCAGCACATTTATCTTTTTTAATTGTCTGTGCATCTTCATTTGATTTTCACTTTGATATTTAGATCTGTTTTATATTTTTTCATTCATACTTGTTCATTGATTGCATTGAACATGTAAGAGGAATTCACTCTCCACAAGTAGTTTGCTGGTCCTTGATTTTAATTCAGAAAAGTTTGAAATAGGATTAATGTCTTGCCTATATCCCCTTTACCTATTATAGAGAACTGCCTACATAAAGCTATTATTTCTCTCCCTACTTTTGCAAAATAAATTACCTGAAGTTTGGTTATCAAAATGTCCTGGCTGCATTAATTATATATTTCATATATCTGTGGTAATCTGACTCAGCCAAGTCTAAAAAAATGATTTTTCCATTCATAATATAGGCATGCAAGCATCCTCCAACTCTCTTAGTGTCCCTTATTAACTTCCAGAATGATTCTGGGGCTTATGCCTACATTCATAAATGTATAGGTTAATTTGGCTAGTGATTATTGGGTCTACTTATCTTCATATCATTCTCTATGATTTTTGAAAAAAGTGTACAAATATAAGAGTAATGGTAAGTGAATGCCCAAAAAAATAGCAACTGTTTGAGACTAGAGAATATGCTTGTTATAAATTTATGGGAAATTATGTATACAGTTCTATCACATAATTTGTTTAATGAGTGTGCAGTAAATTAATTTCTAGTGTGTTATAACATTTCAAAAATGTACTAAAATATATA
Source organism: Thamnophis sirtalis (assembly GCF_051295495.1). Lineage (NCBI taxonomy): Eukaryota > Metazoa > Chordata > Lepidosauria > Squamata > Natricidae > Thamnophis > Thamnophis sirtalis. Next base: position 47,930,681 of record NW_028261384.1, read on the forward strand.
ATTAAACACATGCATAAAGGTGTATTTTATTCCAAGTTATCTTAACTTGTTTAACCTAAATAGAACTGTTTTATAGGTCTGCCCATTTTCTTTAAGAATTTTCAGACTTAAATTTCTGAAGCATCTTTACCTTGCCTCACATTATTGCAGTGTTTTTAGATATATATAAAAATGATCACATATTTTCAAATGTTTTCTAAAATAGCCACACTATTTAATATTTCAGTGTTTTAAATCATTTGGTCATTTACAGAAATTCTTGCCCTCAGTCAAATGTTTGTTTTTTTAACATTAACATTTCTGAAGCTAAACCTTGGAATTATTTGTTCATAATAGCACATTATATAGCCAATAAAATGAATCTGATATAATAGAATAGAATTCTTTATTGGCAAAGTGTGATTGGACACAAGGAATTTGTTGTCTTTTATGCATATGCTCTCAGTGTATATAAAAAGAAAAAAATGCATTCATCAAGAATCATATTATGTCAAATATGCTACATAATCTTTTCAATACCAATAGCTGATATAGTAATAAAAGGAAGATGGAGGTTTGGTGGAGCAATGCTTTTTAAATAGGCAAAGCGAAATTTCTGTCACTATCCTTTTACTTGTTTTTAACGTTTTTCTCATTTATTGTCTTTTTTCTCATTTTGTTTCTTATTACTAGAACTAACATGGTGACGTTTTCTTAACATTCTATAAAATAAAAATGAGTAATGTAGTCTTTCTGTTGAATTCAATTTTATATTTTACATTCAACTTTAAGGAAAATATACTCATTTAAATCTAAGATAATTTAGCCATGCTTTAATCAAGTTAAATAAAGAGTAATAACTATTCTGCATTTTTTTTATTTCAATAATGCAATAAAATTATCTTAGATTTTAACTTTTAACAATGCTCATAAAAATAGTTATTTTAGGATTTGGTTAAACTAATTAGTTTATTTCTTGCCCACTTTTAGTTTCACTCGTATTTAGTATTGAAATTCTTCTGTCTTACATCTGCAGCTACCCAATTAAAATATGTTGTTTATTTTAACATGCAATGCCTCTAATATATAGAAAAAGTAAAATATAGCTTTTGCATTACCCTGAATTTTTCAGTGTGATGGATAACTGTTCCAACATTCATACAACAATGTTGGTTCCTTAAAAAGGGTATCCAATAAAATTACATCTGAATCTAGAGTCTTAATAAATACTGGCACATAAAGATGATGGAAAATAGGGATTGCTTTCAGAAAGGCTATAATTGAATCCACCTTGCTTTTAGCAAATCCCCGGATTATTAGATTGTGTTATAAACATGGAGAGCCAGTTTGGTGTACACATGTGCGAGATTGGAATGGCTGCCAGGCTTTTTCGCTCCGATTTAATTCGGCGAAAAAGCGCTGGAAAAACCTTAAAACCAACTGCATAGTTTTTCGGAAAAGGTCCCTGGGGATGACCCGAGGAGACCAGATATCTGGGGGGGTCGCCACTCTCGGGCGGCCCCAGACCACGCAACCTTCGGCGACTTTTGAATTACCTGCGCTGCTCAGTGGTGGAGGTGGCGGTGGCGCACTGGCGGTGGCATTTTTCGTCGATTCTTGGTGGCTACGGTGTCTCCTGACTCTGTTCGCCCGACCTGGTGAGCCTTTGGGGACTAAGTCAGTGTTGGTTGGAGGACAGAGGTTGACCCCTAGGCCCCTAAAGTATGGGGTGTATGGGTCCTGTCCCCTCTCCTATTTAACATCTACATGAAGCCGCTGGGTGAGATCATTCGGCGGCACGGGATCAAATACCACCAATATGCGGACAATACCCAGTTGTATCTGTCTGCCCCGTGCCAACTCAGCAAAGCGGTAGAAGTGATGTGCCAGTGCCTGGAGGCTGTCAGGGTCTGGATAAGAGTAAACAAGCTGGCACTCAACCCAGACAAGACCGAGTGGCTATTGATGTTGCCCCCGAAGGATGGTCCAGACATTCCATCTTTCACCCTGGGGGGTGAAACTCTACAACCCTCAGAGAGGGTCCACAACTTGGGTGTCCTCCTGGACTCGCAGCTGACATTCGAACACTACCTGTTGGCTGTGACCAGGGGGGATTTTGCTCAGGTTCACCTGGTGCACTAGTTGCGGCCCTACCTGGACCGGAAGTCACTTCAAATGGTCACTCATGCCCTCGTCACCTCTAGGCTTGATTACTGCAATGCGCTCTACATGGGGCTGCCCCTGAAGAGTGTTAGGAGATTACAGTTGGTCCAGAATGCAGCCGCGCGAGCGATATTGGGTGTACCTAAATACACCCATGTTACACCTATCCTCCGCGAGCTGCACTGGCTTCCCATCGGTCTCCGAACGCGCTTCAAGGTGCTGGTGATTACCTTTAAAGCCCTACATGGCTTGGGACCTGGATATCTGCAGGACCGCCTCCTGCCACATAACTCCCAACGACCTATAAGATCTCACAGGCTGGGCCTCCTCCGGGTACCGTCGACCGGGCAATGCCAGTTGACGACCACTTGGGGGAGGGCTTTCTCTGTAGCTGCTCTGGCCCTGTGGAACGATCTGCCCTCGGAGATCCGGACCCTTCCCACTCTCTCGGCCTTCCGAAAGCCACTAAAACCTGGCTGTTCCAGCAGACCAATATGAGGTTCAGCCCCATCTAGGACTGAGTGTATGGTGTGTTGTTTTTAAATCTATCTTTTCTTTTCCCTATATTTTAGTTTTGACTTTATTTTTGTATTTGTAAGCCGCCCGGAGTCCTACGGGATTGGGCGGCATATAAATTTTATTAAATTCAAATTCAAATTCAAAATTCAATTCATAGTGGTAAAAGCATCTAAAGTAAAAGCCATATGACCATGAGTTCTAGTTCCAGTTTAGGCATGAAAACAGCTTGGGTCAGTTCTTTTTCCTCTTATCCTTAGGAAGAATGCAGTACAGTAGTAAACCATTTTGAAAAGAAAATGTCTTTTCTATCACTTAAATTTGTTCTCTTTGAACTAGAAATATCACATGTTGAACCTACATATAAAATATGCCCTTTATTGCTACTCACCCAAGTAAGTAGCAATGAACTTAGATTGACCATTAAAGGAGCATGGTTTTAATGAATTTCCTGTCTTCTTGCCGTTGCTGCTTTTTCTTTCAGTCCGTGATGGCAGTTTGCTTACCACAGGGACTCTGGAGAAGCTCTGTTTTAAATTTCTTTTCATCTTTCCTAACTGTGTGCGTAAGAGTAGGAGCATAAGTGAGATATAAATAGAGATGAGTGGAAGTCTCTGGAGATAATGAACTGCAGGGCTTTGCAGACAGAAGAGAAGAAACTGACAGGGATTTAAAATGCATTCATAGTAGATAATTAGTTTTAATAAAACACCAATAGCCAATCATTATATGTTCTAAATTGTGCTTTAACGGAAAAAAATATTCATATAATTGAGTCTAAATATTAATCTAGAAAGCCTCTTCTTTGTTTCTTTTAAATACAAGCTATGAGACAATATGGATATAGGAGAAAGGAAGGAGAAGAGAGGAACATGTCTTATTAAATTCTGATTCCTCTTGCAAGTAAATCACTGCATGGTGGGGGGAGGAACGTTTTCTGCTTTTAAGTTGAATTTAAAACTGGCATTCTTTTCTTGGTTGGTCAAGAAGTGTAATAATTCTGTCACTGCATTTGGATTGAATCAGAGCAGCCATGATTGAGAAAGCTTTAACTATTTAGGAGTTTGGATGATCGAATATATCCTATATTGGATACAGAAGAGGTGGGCTTATGGTCAAAGTGCAGGGTGAGGCATTCAGCTATGCATGAGAGAATTTTGTCACATGGATCTACAGTTCACCACACATAGCAAAATACAGAAGCTCTTGAGAAATCAGACTTTCTACTGCCTTAGCTCTCAGTTGGAGACCTACCATTTATTGTATTTATCTGTTATTTGTAAATAGAAATATCTGTCATATATATCTTTAAGAATATTTTTTTAATACTGTACAATTAGATAGGATTTACATGCTGTTATTGATCTGGAGGTAGGAGTAATTCAAAGGTTGGATCAATATCAGTAGCAAAAACTATCTTCTACTGTATTTGAGAAATTACTGCTCTATTTGGTTAGAATATTTACTAGGGGTTTGAATTTAGCTCATGATAGAATATGTAAATGTTTCATTTCCTTGTCTGTTAAAAGCTAAATAATTGAGATTCTGGAAACTAATCATATGATGATCATATTATACAAAGATAATTTTTAAAAAATCTGCTTGCAAAAGAGAAAACAAATGCATATGGTTTCATATGTTCCAGATTTTCTTGGTTGGAACCAATGAGAGTTACAATTCCAAACAAATGGAGAATTCAGATAAATCACATTGCCTTACAGTTCCATTATCTTCTTTCCTTCTCGCCCTATATCTGTATGGCAAACTTATGGCACATGTGCCCGAAGTGGCATGCAGAGCCATGTTGCCTGGCACATACGATGTTGCCTGTTCCTCTTCTGGATTTCTGGCATACATGTGAATGCAACGATCAGCTGGCCTTTGTGCATGCGGCAGTGTCAGAGCTGGTCTTCAATTTTCCAGCGTGAGTATACGCACCGGCCAACTGATTGGCATGTGTGCATGTGCGTCAGTAACCAGAAAACTTGCCGGCTGGCACACATGCACACGCTGGAAACATGAAGTATATTTTCTGGGCTGCGCATTTCCCCAAGCAGCTTCTCTTCCTAGTCATGGCCCAGACAAGTGTGTGCGAAGTGCTCCCTTTTTGGCACTTGGTCCCACATGCGCGCACGTGTGCTCCCTTTTCGGCACTCGGTGATGAAAAGATTTGCCATCACTGCCTATATGTGCCTACATATAAATGGGTATTTATGTTTTTATGTTTGCATATATTCCCTTTCTTTAATAAAAACAAAATATTCATCCTGAACGTGTTTACCTTTGTAAATTTCTGATTTACATAATCATGACATTTATGTAAAGCTCATCAATAACAAAACGTTATATTTTCAGAATGACTTTTTGAGTAAAGTAATAATGTTTATGATTGAATGTACAGAGCCAAGTATGTTTCTTGTCCTATTTTTTTTCAGTGGGAAGTCTAATTTGTGGAGGTATTCTGTTAAAAAATGGAAAGCTGTAAAGCTCCTTCTTAACAGCTTTGATAGAGAAAGATGGGAAAGGCAGGCCCCAGAGAATCACCTAAACTTTCCTTCAGAAGGCTAAATTACACTGTAGTGTTATATGTGAACTATGCATTTCTTTTAGGAATCCTGAGTTATCTGGGGATGAATTTTAGCCTACCTCAGAATCTGATCTGAGTGCTTTTGATTAGATCAATGTAAAATGGTTTATAAATCATAGTTTAATAGTTTAGCATGATATGAACTAGATTGTGATAAATTCTTCAGCAAAACAAAATTAAATCATGATACTTTTGTGCATACTATTTCTCAAATTAGCATTCAAATAAGCATCTGTGCTAGTTAGGATTATAGATAATCTCAACTTCAGCAGCTGTACAAAAAAGCTTTTGCAGGATTCCTGACATTTCTTCATTAAAGACTGTTTCTTGTCTTCAAAATGTCATTTACTTGTTTAATGCGTGAGATGAGTCATCATTTAGTAGAAGAAAAGAATGAAAATAAATGCTAATCTTCAGTGCAAATGAAAATATCTGTCCAATTGGTATTTAAAGTATTTCAGGAAATACTTTAGTTTGTTAGTCAAAGGGCAGTAGCCATCTGAAAAGTTCTGAACAGCCAGATGATGTTAACTGTTGACTTATTTATTTCTAGAAAAGGAATGAACATTTTTTGCACTTACTAGTCAACTTCAAATATAATTGTTGAAATAATGCTAACCTGATATGAAAGAAAAGAAAAATCACAGGCTATAATCTATGTATGGCACTACTTTAGAACATGCACAACATACTAGATAAATGTGTATAGATTTCTAGTAAGTGGTAAAGGACAAAATGATGAAAATCTGTGCTTGTACTGTAAAGAAACTGAGGTGGTTTATTTTAAAAAGGAAAAATAAATATAAGAAAAATGATCAACTTTGATTTCCAAAATTTATGGGGGGGGGGGTTAAAAATTTAATTGTCACATAAAAGTTATTGGATAATTATGGAATTTTTGTTTTAATAGAATAATGAAGTACTAAGATAGATTTTCTATTTAAGAAGTGTAAATGAATGTAAAAAATTCTTTCTACTGTTGTTTGAAATAAATAAAATTCCATTTAATGGTTATTAAAGTAGATACAAAATTTTAAATAAAAGGTTAACAGAATAAAATGAAAATCCTAACATTTATAATATAGCATTTATATTCAGGAAAATAATTTCTATCCAATATTGATATAACAATTAATATTATGTAATATTCAAAGTAATCTTAAGAAAACTTTTGGTTTTTAAGTGTATTGATGCTGTAAAGGACTTAAATAAATTTACAGAGCAGAAATGATCAATGGACATATTTCTACTTCCAGAAATTCCATTACTGGAGAATTGTATGAGGTTTTGTGGCACTTTTATGACCTCTATCCTGCTTTCAAATAATTAGAATGTATTTATTCAGAGTACTTTTTCTGGACTTGGCCAAGAGTTATAGAGTTTGATTGACATAAGAAAATGTATTTACTGTCTTAATGGCTACCTAGTAAATTTATTAACTTGCAGGCTAAACATTTAATTTCCAAGTTTGTAGTAGTAACATGATGCTGGAACTTTAGATTATTATGCAAGCATTCCAGTATAACATGTACTACATTCACCATGGTGTAGAGGCCTGAGTCAAAAGTATATGAGGTTTTGTGGCACTTTTTCTGGTAAAATAATTATGGTATTACTAAATGCTGCAGGTCTGTTTTCTGTTTTCCATTGTTTTCTAAGTTCTCTCATATATTGGTGAGATGGGTAGTATATAAGTTAAATAAATAAATAAATTCACCAATACAAAAGTACCAGTTTGTGAATACAGATTCTTTTTTGATTCATATCCAGGGGCGAGATTCTACTGGTTTGGACTGGTTTGGGTGAACCAGTAGTTCCAGTAAGCAGTGGAGAGTGAACTGGTTCGGGCCCGCCTGCCCACCCCTGTTTCATACCTGTTGTTATCAGGAAACAGTGAACTGTGCACGCACATGCAACACACACAGGTGCGATCGCCTCCTCCCCTGCTGTGTAATCAGCTGTTTGTCAGAGCGATCGGTAACTGTACACACAGCATGTGTTAGGCACACATGTGCAAAGTGAAACGGTTGTTACACCAGTAAGATTCCACCCCTGTTCATATCTATATTTATGTTCTTAAAAATTGTACTATATTACAACACAATTCCATTTTAAGAATCTTTTATTACATATCAAGTAATACATGTATAAAATTTCTAGAATAGATTTAATTGCAATTGTGATTTCCTGAATAAGCTGCAGAGATACCTGCAGGGTGCAGTGAAAAAATCAAGAGAGTAGTCATGACAGTGCAATCAAAGTTCCAACAGTTTTTAAATACATCACATCATTACAGCGACCATTTTGACATTTTTATCATTTCTTGTGGGATCTCTGATAGGTCCACATGTCATATAGAAGCAGTCTCCAGGTTAAGAAGATCCATCTAATGTCCAACTTATACTCACAAACAGACTAGCTATTACTAAAAATGGTGGATTGCGTTCCCTTTCCTTGAGCTGACAACCTGCTGAACCAGCACGAAATTTCCATGCATTGCTAAAATTACACATATTTAATGTACAGCTTATTTTCACTTGATAAAAGCATTGCATGCTTTAGCAGTTTATTGAAAGAAAAACACCATCTCCTATTTTTAATAATAGGCATTAATAAATCTTTGGTTTGCTGATTGATATGAGTTCTAACTTACATACAAATTCAAGTTAAAGACAGACTTGGGAACAGAAACCATTCTTACCCCAGGAATTGCTTGTTCTTCCTTGACTGAACAAAAAATGTCTCCGCAAGGAAAATAAAATTCTATCTTGTCCAGCAAAGAAAACACTCTGTCTCCCTTCTTTACCCTTTATTGTGGTAAAACACATTAACCAGCTTTTTAAAAATATACGTAATGAGCTTTGGTACCAGGTAGTCTTTCTTTTACTTTTTAAGTTGTCATTACATATTTCAAGGCAATTAAGATATTTTACACTATTAATTTCTCTTTTGTATAGTTTTGAAATTTTAAACTGATTTTCTTAATATTTTAAAACAGCAAGATGTTGAAATATGAGGAAATAAGTTTCTTCCTGTCTGTTCCTCCCTTTCACTTATCAGCTTCCTGTTTATCACATGAAGAAATGTTAGAACGAGCCAAAGGATTAACTCCATTGTAACTATTTGGAACCTGGATTTAAAATGAAAATGATAAAAATTTCTCTTAGGAAGAGAAATACACACCCTCAACAAATTAGACATTGTGCAAAATAATCATGTTCATAAAGAACCAGTGACCTCTAAAGTAATATTATTAACACTATTATTTTAAAAGTTGGATTTATTTATTCCTAAATAAATTAAAAAAACAGAAGCAAAATATAAACAAAGTGTTTAGGAATTATTTAATCAGATTTCATAGAGCAGATTCAACTCTTTCCCAGCTGTTTATTTATTTGATTTATATTATAACATATTTGGAATTTCATTTAAAGTTCATCACTATTTTTCAGCTAGTGCAATTTTAGGTTAACTATATTTTATCCTCAGTTGCTATATTTGGTCTTCAAGTTATTATTGTAGTTCCTTGGGGTATATTTAAACTCACCTTATTGTAATAGATTACGGAATAGTGTATATTATGTCTAATGTAGAATAAATGACTCTAAAGATTTATGATGCAGCACTTCAGTTTTATTGAACATAAGGATTATTGTACTAAAATGGATGGTGTATTGCATCTTTAGCATAAAATACTGAATAACATATTCAAGAAAATGAATGGAATGGCCAGTTCTTAATATTCTGGCCCTTCAGCAGAGAGATCTTTAATAAGCGAAAGTGTCATTACACTTGAAAATATATGGGTAGATGATTCATTATCTAGAACAATGACAGTGATCAGCTGAGTTGCGTGTTAAAGAGAAAGCTCCACATAAGATGAAATCTATCCCGTTTTGACACATGGAATGGCCATTTCTATTCCACTTTGCATTTTTGCTACAATGATAATAGCAGGAATTAGTGTATAGGACATGTATCTTTCCGATTAGGTAATTAAAGCCAGAGAGAATTTTTCTCAGTGTTAATGTGAGTGGATATATAATGCAAAACTATTTTCCAAACATTTATTATTCATAAACTCTATGTGCCTTTGATATAAATGTCTCTACATTTTATTTTTGTATCATCATATTTTTGATATAGTTCTATTTAAACATCTCCTCGTTAATTTTTCTAGTTGGCTTTTAATATTGTTGGTATACAAAGGTACAATTTTATGTTTTTATTTGCTTGTTGCTCTGCCAAAAAGCAACTAAGAAAAAGTTGCATAAAAATATAGATTAAATGTGTTTATTAGATGAGAATAGATCATTGACATTGTTCAGATCTTCAGGAAATCAGCATATATTGTATGGTGCATATGTAATCCAGGACATCTACTAACATAATATATCTTCACACTTGTTTTGTACATTAACAAGGTATACCATGCTGCAAAGGATAAACTAAGCCATAAGTGGAGATAACAGGAATCATATTCTTGATCCTATGGCACACTGCAGAAGAAAAATATGCTTTGAAAAACAAGCATACTCATTAAAGGACAAATTAGAACTCTACTTCAGTGATTAGAGATTAAAGTGTAATCATATGTTTCGCCTTCTGAAGTTTCCAGTGTAATAATTCCCATGCCCTGTTCAAAGGATCAAATAGCAAAGAAGGAAACTTTCCACAAGCCTGCTTCCAGCCAAAGCAGTTAGTACTATGCTGGATGAATGAAAATAATCTTTGTAAACTGCCTAGAAATAAGCAAGGTACAAAGAAACAAGAAGTTAAATTTGCTGAGGTTGGCCTGGGTATTCCTGGGAGACTCTCAAGTGGCCACCAGCATCCCACATCATTGCCCATCTTTGGATCGGCTGATAATTTGGAATTCAACATTATGCAAGCACAAGTAATAGAACAAAGTAAAACTAAATCTTGGACTTTAAGACAGATAGTTTCAATAAACTTAGAGAGAGCTTGGGAAGGATTCAATGGATGAGAATCCTCAAGGGGAAAGCAACTCAAGAAGCTTGGGAAAATTTGAAAAGTGAGTTTATGAAAGCCTAGTCTAGCACAATACCAATGAAGAAGAACAATAACTTTAAAAAGAAACCAAGCTGGCTTCATAAAGAACTCTCTGATAAATTTGAAGACAAAGGACAAGTATAAAAAGTAGAAATGGGCAAATAACTAGGGCAGAATATCAGCAAATAACCCGAGCCTGCAAAAATGAAGTGAGGAAAGCTAAGGTTCAAAATGAACTAAGATTTGCAATAAAAGTTAAAAATAATAAAAAAAGCTTCTTTCAACATGTTAAAAACAAGAAAAAGTCAATGAAACAATTGGTCCATTGGTATGAAAAAGTGGCAAGAAGGTGACAAACAACAGGGAGAAAGCAGAACTACTACTTAATTCTTTTTTTGCATCTGTCTTTACATAAAGGGAGAGAAATCCAATCTATCAAAAACAGCATGACAAAAACAGCATGACAAAAACAGATTAGAAACACAAGTTAAAATAGGAAAGAAAATGGTAAGTGAGCACTTGTTCACCCTAGATGAGTTCAAATCACCAGGACCAGATGTATTACATCCCAAGTTTCTGAAGGAATGGGCAGACATGCTTTCAGAACCACTGAACTACTGTGTTTTTCGGAGTATAAGACGCACCAAGATTTTGAAGAGGCAAAAAATAAGTTTTTGCACTTTGCAGACCACCCAAAAATGGCCCGTTTTTCACGAAAACGGTACATCTTTCAGAGACCCTGGAGCACCAGGGAACTGGCAGAAGACAGAAAAAGACCTAATGTAATTCCCACCCTTAAAACAAGGGGGGGTCGGTTCAGGAAACTACAGACCTATCAGCCTGACCTCAACACCTAGAAAGATTCTGGAAAAGGTAATCAAGCTGTGAACATCTAGAGCCAAACAAAGTAATAACCAAAAGTCAACATGGGTGTGTCGAAAACAGACCATGCCAGAGAAATCCAATTGCATTCTTTGACAAAGTGACAAATTAATGGACATGGGGAATGCTGTGTATATAATTTACTTGGACTTCATTAAGGCATTTCATAAAGTAGACGTACTACTTGATAAGATAGAGAATTAGACAGCATCACCACCAGATGGACTCGTAACTGGCTGACCAACCGCACTCAATGTGTAGTCCTCAATGGAACTGCATCTACATGGAGAGAAGTATGCAGTGGGGTACACCAAGGTTCTATTTTAGCCCAGTACTCAATGTGTAGTCCTCAATGGAACTGCATCTACATGGAGAGAAGTATGCAGTGGGGTACACCAAGGCTCTATTTTAGGCCCAGTACTCTTCAACATCTTCAATTATTTGGATAAGAGGATAGATGGGAACTTATCAAATTTGCAGACAACACCAAGCTGGCAGGAATAGCCAACACTCCAGAAGATAGATTTAAGATATAGAAGGACTGAAGCTCGGTAACAAATGAAATTCAATGATAAAAAAAGGAAGGTTCTACATTTAGACAATAACCCCCAAATGCACAGGTACAGTATATGTGGTACCTCACTCAATAGTAGTAACTGTGAGAGGGATCTTGGAGTTCTAGTGGACAATAATTGAAATATGAACCAGTAGTATGCTGCAACATCCAAAAAAGCCAACACTGTTCTAGGCTGCATTAATAGAGGGATGGAATCAAGATTATGTAAAGTATTGATACCACTTTATAATGCCTTGGTAAGGAATACTGCATCCAGTTTTGGTCGCAAAACTGTAAAAAAGATGTTGAGACTCTAGAAAGAATGCAGAGAAGAGCAACAAAGATGATTAGGAGACTGGAGGCTAAAATATATAAATAACAGTTGCTGGAATTAGGTATGTCTAACTTAATGAAAAGAAGAACTGGGGATGACATGACAGCAGTGTTCCAATATCTCAGAGTTTGCCACAAAGAGGGAGTCAAGCTATTCTCCAAAGAGAAGAATTCTTTTCCTGAGAGCAATGACTGGAAGGTAGCATCAAACAGGCGTGACTTCCATTCATGGGCTGACAAAGATGAGTTAGGCCAATGTTGCTTACCATCATCTCATTTTTTAAAAGATAACTAATGGGATAGCTGCTTTCAGGCATACATAATTAAGGTGTTTGATTTGTCAATATTATACCTTTTGGCAACACCTTTGGCAACAATATTACACCTTTGATTCTTGTTCCAAAGAGATAAACAAGTCTGCCAAAAAAAAATTTCCCCTAATTCATTAAAGTGGTGTCCAAAATGAGCAAGCTAAACAAGTCCCTCAAATCCTGGTTAATTGCTACTTATCTCTCTAAGCCAGAATTGGGAATCTTTTAATGACCAAGGTCAAGAGAAAAAAGTGACTAGATAACTATGACAATAAGCTGTTAGAGCTAGGATTTTTTTTCATGCTCCTCATGCAGGGGTAGTGTGTGTTTTTATTGTTGTTTTTTACTATATTAGGCCAGTAGCATAATAATTTATACATTTTTTACCTGTCTTCCTCTTCTCTTTCAAAAACATTCTGTTGATTGACGCTTAAATATATCACAAACTGAACTACAATCTGCGGGAAGTAGGAAGGATTTTGACAAATACAAGCAGCATTAGAATTACAGCTTGTATATTGTTGAAATAGACAATTTTGGGCTGGTTGGACAATGATGTAATTGGCTATAGCATATCTTTCTTAGTGCTTAGTCTCTGCTTTTAGGAGAGACTACTTAAGAGGACTAGGTAGATGATTTATATATGACTTGCCTTTCTATCAGTAGATTTTATCAAGATTCAGCAGATTCAGTATGTAGCATTGTATTAATCAGAGAAATAATAGAACTACTATCTTCATTTACAAGGAACCTTTGTTTCTAATCAAATAGGCTTTGTTACCTTATCACCTCAGATAATACTTTAATCATGATTTCATACATATTGCCTTCTGGTTGTTTGCTTGTCACCTGCTACTAGATTTAATTTCTTTGTGGGTTTTTTTCAGCATTTCATCTTTTTCTCTTCTTGTCAGCTATTTTTTACTCTTACATTATCAACCAATCTCAGCTGCACAAATTAGATTATTGTAATCACTGTAGTTTGATTGCATTTGATTATGTTTTGATGTCAGCTGACTTTAATTCTAGTGAATTTAATTTTGATTCTTCATTGGCTTAATCCTGAATCTCATTCTTGTTTTTAAAACCCAAATTAGGCTTTGCGAAGCCTGTTTTAAAGAGTTTCCTGCATTAATCCTCTAAACGCCTTATTTATTGCTAACATTGATATAATGACTCCAAGGTTAAGGCTCTTTATCCAATTACTTTTATGTGCTCAGATTTTTTCATGTTTATTGATGAAACTGAAATTTATATATTTCTCTCCATACTTTTGCTTTGTATATTTAAATAATAAGAGTTGAACTAAATACTGAATTTATACACAGCTTAATGGTTTTTTTATTTTTACTTCTAAGAGGTGATGATTGTATTAAAGATTTCCGCTTTGCTGCTTAAACAATAGTCGTATCACATAATCTGTCCAAGAAGCTGGCAAGCCATAGAATGAGAGAAATGTTACCATTCCCCTAGTTTATTGTATATATGAATTGAAGGGAGACAGTGGTAAAATGTTCATCCCCATGCTAGTAGGTGCTACAAACATTTGGCTCCCAATTTGATTTACATTCAGGCTATTTTAACAACCACATGGCATATGTACTGTAACTGCCCACTTCTCTCTTCAGATTTGTACCAGAACCATAAGCCAGACCTTTGGAACAGTAAGATCAATAACATTATGTAGAAAAATTGCCCTAGCTCTGAAATTATGCAGATGACTTTACATAGTAATTGATCTCTTGGAAACAAGTGATAGAAACCTCTTTGAAAGGATCCTAGGCATTTTTATACTCTCACTGGGATAATAATGCAATGCCCTTATATAGCTGCACTTCAATTACTCCATAGTTTAGCATCTGTCATTTTTTTCCAATTATATCTGTTTGACTGTTTACGTAATGGAGTATTGTAGAAGAACTAGCAATTTTGAGCTTTTTCTAAAATGGCTGTTCTGTCTTAATCGTATATTTCTCTATTAGGTTAGCTGATTGGAATCAAGGCAACACACAAACACAAGTGTTCATGAATGTTGCTGTTATACTATTTTAATAATAATAAAACATGCTTGGTTTCATTTCTTTGATTATTAGCTGAGTACATTCAAATTTTTGCAGAAATCATAACTTCTAATCCAGATAATAAACACACCTTAATCCACTTATTCTTTAACAGTTTAGTATCAAGCTACACAATTTTATTATAAAAAGTTGCATCAACTACAAAAAGAAAAAGAAAAGAAAATGATATTGAAATTACAAAAGAGAATATTAATGGAAAACATGGCTCTCCAAACAGAGCCAGTTTAATCTAGTAGTTAAATTTATATTTATTTATATCATGTGGAAACAGAATGCTCTATCCCGTATTTGGGTAGATCAGGTTGCCCTGATAAAAAACACTTGATCTAGTAGTTAACTAGAAAGCGAGATAATGTGAATTCCAATCTCATATTAGCCATGAAAGTCAGATAAGTGACCTTGGGCCAGTTTCTTTCTCTCAGCCCAATTCATCTAGCAGTTCCAATTGTTACACTCTCAAGTTTAACTCATATTCTTGTTAATCTCAAACTCAGATTTATATAGAATGTGACCTTTTATAATACATCAGTAGCACTTGCCTCTGTCATGGCACTTGCCCCATGGTACCTTATCCTGCCTTATGTGAGATTGGTTCCATCTCTTTTGACTTTTCAGAAGTTTTTTAAAACAGGGTTGTTAAATGAGACGTGAGATCACGAAGGAACAGTAATTTGATCACTCCATTGTTTATAATCTAATGTTCTCTCTTAGCCTTTTATAATGATATTAATTTTTAATACTTTTTAAATGTTTTAAAAATTCTAAAAAGTATAAAAATTAATATCATTATAAAAGGCTAAGAGAGAACATTATATTATAAACAAAAGATAGTAGAAAGTGAGTTACTATCTCTCCTTGATCTATCTGTCGTACATTCAATTAAATTACTAAGTAAAGTATAACGTGTGCATATTTATTGCAAGAACCAATTAGAATAAAGTCATTCAAATTCCCAGTTACCAGGAAGATTCAAAATTATGATTGCCACTTCACCTCTGTTGATTGCCTTGAGGTAAGTATCCATGTCCAACTCAAGACATCATACAGATATTTCGTATAAGAAAGGCAAATCAAAGACTTTGTAGTCTCAGTTGCTACTGAGTGAAGTGGATCCCATTGAGAGAAGAGATGTGAAGCCCTCTATATCTTCCATTTTCCATCATGGGTTTCTCTGATGCCCAGAATTGGGGCCTCTGGCAATAAAAATAGGATAATGAATATTTTATACTAGGCACTGAATCTCCATGTGAGGCAATTCTACAAGAAAAAAGCAGTTTCAAAGAAACTATTTCAAGACTCACTTTTTTTTTGCTAGAATAGCAGGTGGCAGTCATGGCTAGGAGGGTTGATGTTTTGTTCACGGTTACTCATGCCCTTGTTCCTGTATTTACTGCAATGCATTCTACATAGGGGTGTCCTCGAAAAGTATTCACAAGGTTCAACTGGTGTAAAACATAGCTGCATTAGTAATAAACAGATTTTGACATATGTAATGCCAATGCATGAGCTGCATTGGTTGCCAGTATGTTTCTGTGTCCAGTTCAAGATGATGCTTGTCATCTTTAAAGCCCTTCATGGTTTGGTATTGGATTACCTGAGAAATCATCTTTTCCCAGGTGGTTGTACTATCCAATTCAGGCCAGCATACTGGGGATGTTATGGGTCCCTGAGACAAGGAATGTCAGCTGGTAGAGACTGGAAGATGTGTCTTATTTTCCCTGGCCCTGAAATATTCTTCAGAGACCAAGCTGATCCAGAGCTTACTGGCCTTCTATAGGCCATGAAGTCCTGTGGTCCCAAGTTTGTTAAGGATTTTGTTTCATGACTATATTAACATCTATGTCAATAGTTTTAGTCAACAACTATGCATTTTAATTGCTTAATAATTTTGTGTATTCTGGCCATATTGTTGAGATGGGAATATGACATGTCAAAGTATATCTATGCATGCTATATGGCTGTAGTAGTATTATTATCCTTCTCATTGTTAATATCAGCTTTTATTAGTATCATAATAATACCAGTATCATTATGATACAAATACCAATTATTATGATAATTACTTGAGTGCTTTTGCACCAGAGACAAATTCCTTGTGTATGAATCACACTTGGTCAATAAAGTATTCTTATTCTATTCAAATACTTGAGATAAGTAAAAACAATTCCACATTCTCAAGATCCCTTGGTTAGTTGTTATCTTCTAAAATAGCAGTGAAAAATGAGAGAAGGACAAAGAGAGAGAGGGAGAAGATCCCATTTCATTTCCTTTATTACTAAAGATCGGTTCTCCCCAAAACTTAGCCTTCTTGCAGGTTAGGAAAAACTTTTTGAAAATAAGGATAAATTGCAAAATTGGTTGCAAGACCTTCACTTGAAAGTTAATAAATTGCAGAGGTTACAGTCATGCCTTTTCTTTTTAATGACTTCTCCTTTTCCCCTTTATCCACCTTGACAGTTTCCTTTCATGGTAGTTCTATTTTTCCAGTTTCTTAAGCTCATAATCTTCCACTCTTCTTTGGTCTGAGCCTCCTTTAGAAATCTATGTTAATCAGATTATTTATGAAACAGTCTTAGTATCAGCCTCGTAATCTTGCCTGATGATAGGTGATTTATACTGTCATTTAAGGAAGCTGTATTGTATTATAAATACATGCACGCACAGGCACACACTATTCTGTAACTATTATAGATTGCTAATAAGTTTTCTAATTCTACGCTTATCTTGACTTTTTATCAGAATCCTTAACAGCTGAACACTGTTGCCCTTATGCCAAGAAAATTCAGTGCTGTGACTTAAGGGATTTCCAGAATATGCTACATTCAACTTTTGTTAGAATTCCTCTTAACTTTATGTCTTTCTTCTATAAAATGGCTGAATCCTAGTGGCAGTTGTGGAAGGCGAACATTATAAAAATGTCACTTCTTCCTAACTGAGCAAAGGAAAACTGTGTTT
Source organism: Thamnophis sirtalis (assembly GCF_051295495.1). Classification (NCBI taxonomy): domain Eukaryota; kingdom Metazoa; phylum Chordata; class Lepidosauria; order Squamata; family Natricidae; genus Thamnophis; species Thamnophis sirtalis. The sequence continues at coordinate 47,948,057 of NW_028261384.1, forward strand.
ATGTTACATCTTCCACTGATGTTGACATATCCCTTAATAAATAAGCACATGTTTGGTATCTAACACTGGTGCCTGAGTGCTGCTTCATAGAGGGATTCTTTATTTTAAATGAAAGATGCCTGATGTTATGCAAGATGTCTCTGAGGGTCAGCTTTAGGGGGTCTGTTTTTTGTCTTCTGTCATGGACTAAATCATTTAGCTGAAGTTTCAACAGATAACCCTTAAAACTCTGCCTAACTAATCACCTACTAATCTTGACTGGTCTCTTTAATAAAGAAAAAATATAGCAAACTTACAAGGTGTGCCTTAGTTCTTTATCAGAGAAATACCTGCATTATTCAAGTTAACTATGTATGCATGATTGCAGCCTATTAAATTGAAATTGCTCAGTGTTAAAGTTGCACTGCATTGCAAAAAGTGATTTTGATTTAAGTTCCGAGCAATGAACATCAAATAGTGTGACATAGAATACAGTCACCATGCCTCTGAAATCATGGTTTAAGCTTGCTCCACCACATGACTTATGAGGTTACTTTTATCTAAGACATGTATTCATCTTGTCTTTTGAGAAGGAAAGCTTGTTGTAGCCATCTGATAAATTGAGCTAATGCCTTGTAATAAAATGTGTTAATCTGAAAAGTGCTACCAAGTCCTTCTGTTTTTGTTCTTTAAACTTTTTGCTTATGATGACCAATGGTCAACATAATTTTATTACAAATGGATATTGAATTGTGAAGAAGAAAAGGGAAAATAGTCACATATTTTATATGAATTTACTATGAGCAGCTGGTACTTGCTTACCAATAATTCATTCAGCAACCACTCAAGGTTACGATGCATTGAAAAGGGAAGCTTAATATCTTTAAAATTGCAGCTGTCAAAGAGTCCCCACAGTCATGTTATCACAATTTGGGCATACAGCAACCAACCTTGGACTTAGGATGAGCTCAACATCCTGTGGTCATGAAATCACTATTTGCAACTTCACGCCCAGTTTCTCAAAAGCAGAGTTAATGGAGAAGCTTGTAGGTAGTTATAAGTTGTGGATATGTAATATAGTGCTTAAAGATCTGTGGTGATTCGAAAAATGACTGCAACCAAAATTGATCTAATAAATTGGTACATCACATGACATTTCACTTTACAACTATATCACTTAACAACAGAGTTATTGATCCCTATGATGGTTGGTAATTGAGGCCTATTTGTATGTAGTTCCCAATCTCTGTTTGAACTTGAGTACCCTTAAATATGAAGATCTGCACTGTGTAATTCATAACTTCATGAAATAAAAATAAAGCATACATGAAATAAAGATATCTTAGATATTCATATTAAAGTGAATATGACTTGCAAAAGATTTACATTAAGATAGTACTAAATAAGTATGTTTATTATGGGGAATATGCAATAAAATAAGTATCGTTATCTCACTGACACTTTTTGACAAGTTCATAAAAAAGCAGATAAATAGATTTACATTTGGGAAAATGAAAAGATGAGAGAAGAGTGAAATTGATGAATTTGTCCACAACATTTTGAATAGAAAATAATATAAAAACTTGAAATGCAATAAAAATGCATCAAAATGGTTGGATCAAAATAAAGACTTTAGAATGGTAAAGTGTATTTACAATTTTCTGCCTGTTCCTAGGGTTCGAGCATATTACCATTGAGCTATATATATTGAAATGGAATAACCTAGTTTTATTTTCTTTGATCCATGAAGTTATACTTTTTTCCTAATATTACTGGGATTCACATTAATTATTTTTATTCTTTTATAATCTGTTATGGCACATATTTATTTTAGATCCCAGAAGAAATTGCGAGTAGGTGATTAATAACCTGCCTAAGTATCCCTTTTTTTTGCCTTGTCAAGGAGTAATGTGACCTGCAGATGTTTGAACAAACCAATACATTTTATTAATGATAGCTACTGTTGGAACTTCCTCAAGGAAAGGTTGCTTATAAGCAGAAACGTATTTATCTTTTTAAATTTTTTTGAGTGGGCTGAACATTTTGAGTAGTAATTCACATATTTTTAGACAGCTTGGGAGAATCAGATTTGAGGAAATAAGAAGCTAATAGAAAACTTCACCATGAGTTTGTGGTAGCAGTTGAATTGTGTTGGAGATTGCATGCTCAAAAGCAAATCCACTTTTTAAAAAAATTGCAATGTATATCAGGATGTGTGTTTGTGTGTGTGTGTGTGTCTGTGTGTATATATGTATGTATATGCATACATACACACACACACACATATCTCAGAAACAAAAATAGAGAAAATATTTTAGAGCATATCATATGAAAGTTTCATAGAAATACAGTAATTCTGTTTTATACTTACATTTCGGAATATTTTTCTTTGAATGCAGCTTTGGTTATTTGATTCTAACAGTCACAGATTTAACTGAACCATCTTCTGGTTTTTTTCAGATATTATGCAGTGCTATGACCAGTTAGAGATGGTTCAGAAAAAAATATTTTTAATTTATGAAAAAGAACATAATCAAAATTATATCTAGTGAGTAGGAATGCATATTTCATGATACTCTCTTTCACACATTTACTTGCATTACTTTTCTGCTGCCTTTGATATGAAAGCACAGATCTATAAATAGGAAGGGGAATTCAGCAATGGACTTAAAGCTGCAAATCTCTTTTTCTCTGGCTCAGGATAATCATTTTCTGTGAACAACAGGCAGATTTTCCCAGTCAGAATATCATAGAGGCATATTAGTTGCCTCAGTTTTGGTTTATCAGTTAATCACTTTAGCTTTGATCTCTTATGATCAAGAAAATCAGCCCATTACAGCCTTGAGAGATTTTCGTTCACTCTTATTAGTTTTATTTTCCACATTTTTATATAATTTTGGATGGATTGAGTATCCTTTTCAGTGGCTAAGTATTATTTTACTTTCAGAATTATATTACTATAATTGTGAGGTTCCTATGGTTTTATTCCTCTATAAAATTTATAGCATTGTACTTCAGTTAAAGATATAAAAAGAGCATCCCTAATTATATGCCATATAATCAGTTTTATCCTTATAATCACAAAACCCTTAACACATAAGGATTAATTATAAATAAATGAAGCCAAGGCTAGATCCAGCACTGAATATTGACAAACCCATTGATGGCAATCAAGGTCACAGATTACAATTAGCAATATAGGAATTGCTCCCTGTAAAGGAGAGCAATGTTTCAATTTTACACTGCACCAAGCTATTATCTTTGGTTTTGGTTGAACACATGGAGTTTCTTAGCCAATTGATGCTTAGGCATCAAATCAAGTCTATGCCAGGCTCTTTTATTTTTTAACTGATTGGCTGGCTAGAACTTCTAAGTAACAACTAGGTACTTTACAGAGCACAGCTAGATAAATATCTTTATTGCATTAATAGAAATTTAAATAAATTACTTGCTCACTGTAAGCACAGCAATGAAGTCCCTTCTTATGCTCTTTGCATTTTAAATCTCTCACTACTACTTCCAGGCTTTCCCACAATTTAACGAACACTTTGCTTTGCATTTTGTATCATCTGCTATAAATAACAGTTGGGTATTCATATAAGCGATCTTTCCACCTTGGAAAATTTAACTTCCGGTGTTTCACCCACACAACAGTATTGCTTTTACCCTTGAGCAGTTGGCTAGGAATAAATACATTTCAAATCTTCATAAATTTCTTGAGCCAAACATGGCTGCATCACAGTTCTTAACAGTGCAATAGAGGTATTATGGTCTAGATTGCCCTGATATTGGTAGGTTACCAGTTGGAAAATATAGATACTTGTTTTTCCCACTATCTACTGCTGTATCCCCAAATTTCATGCTTTTCATTTATATTAGACTGCAGTCATGTTGGCTCTATTTAATAGGCATTGTGCCAATTTAGAAAAGGCTCATATCACACACACTGCAAAGTTGTCAGTTTATCATTACAAATTATCACATAAAGAAATAACATAATTCTAGAAGAATACACAGCTACTTTAATGAATTACAGACAGACACAATTCAGATCTGAAGTATTGCACCTCTACACCACGGGTGTCAAATCAATCATCTCATATGACATCACATGATGTATTGTGATGGGTTTTTTTTTTTGCCTTTGCAGAGCTGGGATGGGTGTGGCCTGCACATGATGCATCCGGCTGGTGGCTGCCAGTTTGACAACCTTACCACTAATTATCTCTCATTTGTGCACATAATATGGAAGAGTTTAATAGCTTTAATTTGGAGGTAAAAATCATTATATTGTGCCACAGTCCAAGTTCTTTAGCTTAAGCAATTCATATACCACTCTATTTTGTTCAGCAAAGTTTATTTTTCTCTACTACATTACATGAATTGACAAAAACACTGAACTGCTTTCTGCAGTGAGGAAAGCAACATTAGTCCCTAGGGGACAGCAGCTAACAAAAGATGCCATGTTGTGTTGGCTAATCTTATATTTAATGACTTAAATATATCTCAGATATATATTTGTTAAAGAACAAAATAGACACAGTTGTCTATGGGTTTATTTGATGTTAAAAATCTGATTTGCTAACCTTGTTGTGTTAATGGCTCTTTTTTGTTTATCTAGAATATTCAGTGTCTGTACTTTTATTGTACTAATCTTGTAAGAAATAAATACAATAAGTTTATTGGAAAGTTTTTGTAAAATATTTTGATCAGAGATTCTGTAATACTTGTGATTGGAACAATGACAGTGAAAACACTTCAAAGGCTCATTATATACCACATATTTGTTGCTCAAATAATTATATGGCTTCAAATGAATCTGGTTTGCTTGTTCTTGTTTGCTTTATATATATATATTTTGGGAACAGAGTTTCATAGATCTCCATGGCAAATATAAACAGGTATCTCCCATGCATCTTTTTCATTGTAATCAAAAAGGAAACTATTTTAAAACACAGACTATTTTGAAAATGCACTTGAAATTGAGATTAATTTACCATATTTTTCAGAGTATAAGACACACCTTTTTTTCTTCAAAAAAGAGGCTGAAAATCTGGGTGCGTCTTATACATCGAATACAGCATTTTTGCCTCCTGAAGCCCTGCCCCTTCACAAAAATGGCCGTGCATACCCTTATGGAGGCTTTCAGAAAGTTCCTGGGCGCTGGGGAGGTCACAAATGACCAAAACATGGGCCGTTTCCCCTCCCAGCCCCTAGCAGCACTCGATTAGCCTCCATAAGGCTATGCATGCAATTTTTTTTATTAAAAAACGGGCCCATTTTTTGCAAAAAACAGAATTTTTTTGTTCGTTTTTGCCCTCCCTCCCCTCGGAGCACTCTGCAAGGCTATTCATATCTTTTAAAAAAACAGGGCCATTTTCGTGAAAAATGGGTTTTTAGGAGATTTGAAAAGTGCAAAAACTTTTTTTTTCCATTTGGAAAGCTCTTTAACTGATTGAAGAGAATTACATTGATCAAGTGCCGTGCCAGCAAAAACACTATTTACGGTTTTTTTCTCTCTCTCTATTTCTCTATACCCCTCTACCTACCTACCTACCTACCTACCTACCTACCTACCTACCTACCTACCTACCTACACACACACACATACTCTCTCTCTACCTACCTACCTACTGTATTTCTCTATCTCTCTATCTCTCTCTATTTCTCTCTCTCCCCCCTTTATCTACCTACCTACATAACTACTCTCTCCCTCTCCCTACCTATCTACCTTATTTCTCTCTCTCTTTCTATTTCTCTATCTCTATCCCTCTATGTTAAATATGTGTGACGGATAGACGCAGGAGCCATGGAATCAGAGAGTAAGATGTTTATTGCGAGATGACTGCGATTCAAAACGTCCCTGCAACTGTCAGGGTATTTATACTCGAGCCCAAAGCAACTGTCAAATGACCAGCCAATCAGAGAGCTGGTAACAGGGAACATTTGCATATATAACACTCCTTCCCCCCAGTTATTTGCATACTCAACACTCCTCTAACATTTGCATATATAACACTCCTTCCCCCCCAGTTATTTGCTTTGTGTGTTATTTATTTGCATTTTTTTTGTGTTGTCCATGTTCACATTTACAATTCACTCCTTCCCCCCAGTTATTTGCATATTCATCCTCTGCGCATGCTTGGCAAGACCTTAGGAAAGATTTTTCCGGTCAAGGAGGCTGGAGAGCGTACATGGAGGGGAACTCAAAGAAGTCCAAGCCTGTTGGTAACTTGAAATTGCGGTTTCTGCGGGGGGGTGGGTTTTTGCGAGCAGGACTGGCGTTTTGGTTGTGTAGGAAGGTGATTTGAGAGCTGAGACGGCAATTTGGGAGCGTTAGAGAGTGGAGCTGGCCCTGGAGGTGGCAGCGTGGAAGTTCCTGGGCAGGCAGGTGGCCTTGGGAGGCAGGCAGCCTTGTAATGCAGGTGGAGCAGCAGAGGCTCCAGGCAGCAGCAGCTGCAGACAGTTTGTATTAGGCAGATAGAAAGCCTTGTGGAGACGGATGGCAGCAGCGGCTGCAGACAGGCAGGCAGTTCCAGCGGAGGTTGGCCTTCACGGTCTTTGGCTCGTCCTTGGAGTTGGCGTGGCTCGTCCTTCAAGTTGGCGTAGATGGCTCGTCCTTGGAGTTGGCGTGGCTCGTCCTTCAAGTTGGCGTAGATGGAAGGCTTCACGGTGGCTACTGCTGCTGCTGAGTGCATGCTGGCCATTTGTTCTCCGATGTGGTTTTTTTCTGATTTCCGCGTTGTTTTCCAGGCTCTGCGGAATCGCGATCCCACCTTCGTCGCCAGTGTTAAATATGTGTGAGGGATAGATGCAGGAACCATGGAATCAGAGAGTAAGATGTTTATTGCAAGATGACTGCGATTCAAAACGTCCCTGCAACTGTCAGGGTATTTATACTCGAGCCCAAAGCAACTGTCAAATGACCAGCCAATCAGAGAGCTGGTAACAGGGAACATTTGCATATATAACACTCTACCTACCAATCTACCTATACTGTCTCTCCCTCCCTTCCTACCTACCTACCTACTGTATTTCTCTCTCTCTCTCTCTCTTATCCCTTTATCTATCTACCTAACTACTCTTTCTCTCTCCCTACCTATCTACTGTATTTCTCTCTCTTTCTCTCCCTCTCTATCCCTCTACCTATTCAACATTTTGAGAATCTACTAATGTTTATTCTTCCAATCCCTCGAACACTCAGGGACAGGGGTTGAAAACAGGAATGGACTCTTTCAAGCCTCAGCTGTCAAATAACTCCAAACAAAATAGCTATCCAAACGAAATATATTGTTTTGGCAGCAATAGTAGCAGTTTAAAACTTGTTCTATTATTCTCACATCAACTATCTCAATATATTCAGCTCTGAATATATAACCAACTCCTGAGTTTAATAGTTCTGGCCTCTTCCTTCCTTCTGAGTAAGACTTCCCAGCATCTGGAGCAAGCTTCCTTCTCTGCCTGGTCAATGAGCTAAGTCCCAGCTGGGGAGCATGGCTGGAGGAGAGGGGATAGCTTGAATAGAGAAGCCTGATAAGGATAATCCTGTAGGCATCTACTCCAACTTCTCAAGTTTGCCCTTCTTCAGAACAGCCTATATGCTTAGTAAGCAATGAGTCTGTAGACATTCATATTTCAATGCTGTAGTTACTCACAAGGAGACTGGTGTTTCCCTTTCTCTAATCTAGAATTAGATTGTGTTTTCTTGCATTAATTTTCATGGAGTTTAGATATATGTAAGGTGACCAGATTTTAACATTGATAAAGAGAGGTACCATTGACCGGGGGGGGGGGGGGTGTTGATTAATTTTTTTAAAAAAAAATCAGGACTTTTTTAAAACGCCGCAGGATGCGGGACAAATTGTTCAAAATCGGGACTGTCCCACCAAAAGTGGAATGTCTGGTCACCTTAGACTACAAGTGTTGACTTGGGAGGAGGAGGAGGATGAAGATGTCACCTTCAAACAGAAGCATGTGACTGACAATTCTATATATAACTGAACAGCAGCTTGGGATGTGAGGTGGGAAGGATCTTGGAGTGGGGCTGAAAATTTAAAAAATTGCTTTTCAAACACTTGAAATAGAGTGATGCTGTATTAAACACTGGTTGTAGGCATATAAACATCCATATAGGTGTTATATGTGCACTAAAGCAGTGCACCTGCTTTGTATAAATAGCAGTGCGCTCTGTTCTCACACTATGCAATCTTGGATCAGTGTTGTGTGGAGTTTACCAGTGTGTTAGTGGATGTCTCAAAGTGGGCAAAACAGGCAAATGTAATACATGTGTCAGCTGAACATGGATTGTGTAAAACACCAAAGAAATGCTGTACTAGCATCTCATGGCAGGATCATAGCTGCTTCTCAAATTAATGTTGACCCAGGCATTTTTTCCCTCAGAATTATCACCTTTCCCACTCTCCTGCCTGTTGTATTTATTTGATCTCCACTTACATAATGTAAGGATTGAGTGAAAAATAATGGCTCCGACGTTGTCAATTGCCATTTATTTATTTATTTATTATTAAAATTTATAAAAGGTAGTAGACATGTTAGAAATGCTGAAACATTGTTTTGTTTTGATTGTTGAGAAGTAGTTTTGAAAAAACATTGGGTTGCTATTGTTTGTGAAATGGAAGGCTGTGACAGGTTCTCAAGCATGCTTTAAGTAACGTGCCACCACTGAATTTTTGAGTGCTGAAGTCGCTTCAACTGAAATTCACTGCTGAAAGCAGCTTCTTTATGGTGATGATTATGTTGCCGTAAGTATAATTATTGCTGGGCCAAAAATATAAATATGGTGAACCAGAAAGAGCTGATTTGTATGATCAAAAATGAAGTGAATGTTGCAATAACATCATCAAGCTGATGAATTGGTTCAGGGCAATTAAATCACTCAAAGGGAGATGCTGTCAATCTTGGTATTTCACAGGAATATGTGAGGCACAGTATTCTTCAATATCAGCAGTACAGTTGTGTGTGCAGTGATAAAGTATTCTTACTGACAATGACAAACTGCTTTATGATGTCATTTTATGATTTTCAATCATTTTGTACATTTTTCTGTGTACAACAATAATACTTATATATTTGTTTTTTAAAAGGGTCCTGTTAGGAGGGCTATGTCATTAATTTTGGAGGATGACTTGCTTTTAAATACTTCAAAATAGTCTTGTGCCTTTCATTTGTAAATATTTAAAATTTCTATACAAGTCCCTCCACCAAAATATGTATTTTATATTCTAATGAGATACAAGTAACAAATCTAGTATTAATGTTTGCCATACCATGGGAATTAAATATGTATTGTCTGATGAGATTAATTTCTCATCACTTGTCACTTTAAATAAACAAAAATAAAAACATAATGCAGTATTATTGTTCTTATTGGAGTTCTAATAAAAATTTTCTCTAGTATTTCAATCCTGTGTATATTTTCTTAAAAATGGCACCAATTAGCAAAATATTTACAGTTTACCAATAGACCTGCTTGCCATGATAGTGAAACTATGAAGAAATAAAATGTAGTCATTTAACTACCAACTCACTCCAGATGCCTTTACCCAGTCATTAGGTCTCAAGTTAATCTACTTCCAAGGGAATGCTGCTGTGAAAGGGAGTATAATACAAGTTCCTCTGCCTTGGTTTATAAGCATAATAATTAGTAAGATTTATCTCTATGTAAAGAGTCATAAAATATAATTATATGAATTAAATGCAGTCTTATTCAAGGATATAAATTATTGTTATTGGCTATTTTTAAAAAATTAAATGTAATATAGGTAGTCCTCAATATACAACAGTTCATTTAGTGACAATTCAAAGTTACAATGGCACAGAAAAAGGACTTCTACTGTTTTTCACACTTATGTCCATTGCAGCATCCCCATGGTCACGAGATTTACATTTGGATGCTTGGCAACTGACACAGATTTATGACAGTTCCAGTTTTCCGGAGTCATGTGATTCCTTTTCGCGGCCCTCTGACAAGCAAAGAATGGGGAAAGCAGATTCACTCAACAACCTTGTTACTAATTTAACTGCAATGATTCACTTAACAAATGTGGCAAAAAAATTGTAAAATGGGGCAAAACTCAATACATTTCTCACTTAACAACATAAATTTTGGGTTCAATTGTGGTCGTGCATTGAGGACTACCTGCACTTATCTTCAGTGTTTCTTCATTCTGCTGTAGCATTAAATTTCATATAGAACAAGCTTGTTCTTTCAGAATTGTGGAATTGTTATATAACTGTCTACCTTTAGAAAAGTTTCTCTTGAGTTAAACTCAGTTCCTATAATTTTATTGATGTGTCGTAATTTTCTTATCAGTAGTATGGAAATTGTCAGTTGCTTTTGGACAATTTTTAATACTCCACTATCCCCCCACCTCCTCTTTCTCCCTCTTTCTCCTTTTTGTCCTTTCTCCTCCTTCCCCCCAAAAAGAGAAAGAGAGGGAGAAAGAGGAGGTGGGGGAGATAGTGGGATCCTTGCTGCTTTCTGAGCTTGGTGCAGCAAGGATCCCACTATCCCCCCACCTCCTCTTTCTCTCTCTTCTCCTTTTTGTCCTTTCCCCAAAAAGAGACAGAGAGGGAGAAAGAGGAGATGGGGGATAGTTCTTCCCCCCCTGCAGCCGCCCGAGCTCCCTCCCCGCGCCTTCTCGCCTTCCCTCAGGTGGAAGTTGCTCGCAATCACCCTCTCGCAAGGCTCTTGACTCCTCCGGGGACTTTTCGCTGAGGTGGCTCGACAAGCTCAGGCTTTCTCCTGCTGTTGTTGCCGCTGCCATCTGGCTCCAGCAGAACGTGGCATGGGACGGCTTGGGGACCGAGCACGGCCTGTGCAAAATACTGTCTGTACCGCACCTAGTAGGTCCTAGGAGACAGGCAGTGCAAGTTCCCGGGATGAGTGACATTTTCATTCCGACAGAGACAGCTATTCTTTAGGCGCAGCTACAGCGCTTTTTGTCCTCCTTTGGAAGCCGTCCCTCGTGATGTTTGCAAGCCAATCAAGGGTGTGACTTTGAAAACCTGCGGCGTGATCGTGCTGAGTGGGAGCAAGTGTCCCTCCCCGAATATGGAGGACGTAGTGAGCAACTTGTACGTATCCTATAAAATCAGTAAGACCCGCTGGCGGCCCATATCTGCCACGGCCCCTTGCAGCCTCTTTACATTGGTAAAGATAATTTTTTAAAAAAAATCAGGACTTTTTAAGAACGCCGCGGGACGCGGGACAAATTGTGCAAAATCGTGACTGTCCTGCCAAAAGCGGGATGTCTGGTCACCTTAGATATATGACATCCATGTGCTAGTTGACTCAGACTTTCTTATCTGTAATAAGAGCCGAGGTGGCACAGTGGTTAAATGCAGCACTGCAGGCTACTTCAGCTGACTGCAGTTCAGCAATTCGGCTGTTCAAATCCCACTAGGCCCATCCTTCCAAGGTGGGTAAAATGAGGACCCGGATTGTTGTTGGGGGCAATATGCTGACTCTGTAAACCGCTTAGAGAGGGCTGAAAGCCTTATGAAGCGGTATATAAGTCTAACTATTGGTAATGTTAAGGAGATGCCAAATGTTAAGAAATTTGCAATTTTTTTATCTTAAACATACAAATACATGTTATAAAATTGGAAATCATTCATTTTTAAATTTTTCCATTAGAATTCCTAGAACTGGAAAGAACCAACCCTGTTATCAGTACTGTAATCCAAGCTACGACTCCCTGATAGATGATTAACTATCACTTGAACACATCCAATGAAAGCTATGACATTTCTGAGCAATAAATTCCACTCTTGGAGAAACTGAAATAGTGCCAACTGTCCATAATGAGTTTGTTGATTATTACAATATTTTTATACACCAGTAGTTATAATGGGAGAGTTGGATAATGCATTAATCAGCATATTGATAAGCAGTGGCTGCTTACTTAGCTATATCTATAGATTTCATATAAAGGCATATATTTCTAATTATTGTAAAAGATAGAGATAAAAAACTCAAAGCAAGCATATATGTGGATAAACTAGATTAGGTTAAAGACCATTATATTGAATTCTGAACGTAATTTTATTGAGGTGCACTCCTGAATTATTTAGATGCTTGTAAAATTGATTTTGTGTAAACAGTATTCTCAAAAACTGCCTGCTCTTTGCAGTGAACACAAGTTATACAAAATGTATTGACCTATTGTTTGCATGTTTTACTTTCTTAGCATTTAGAGGTCTGTTTGCATAATTTTGTGTATATGAATTCCCATTGCATTATTCTGACTGTTGGCTAATGATGAACACTGGCTGATAGATAAAATAGGAGTATTAATTCCAGACATTATACAGGCATTAATGATAGTTTTCTACTTTATAAGTTAATGCAAGGCTTTTCTGACAAGCAAGACAAGGATAGATTTCTAACATGGCTTTGTTTTTTGACCTGTTTCATTTGGTTAGTCAACATATAAAACTAAGAAGTTTGCCCTGAATTAGATGTAACTGTTCTGAATATATAATATTCTAGTTTGTGATTAAAAGCCCAAACAACAAAGAACATGTTTTTTAAATCGAAATAGTTTTCTAATTCATTGATTTATGAGACCTATTGAAGGTATGTAATTTACAAAGCAATACAGTCCATTTCTTATTTATTTATTATTGCTTATTTGGTTACGTTGAAATATTTCATATAAAGAAACATATTTCTAATTATTTTAAAAGGTAAGGATATGGAAGAAAAGTAAAAGATACAATATGTGGATAAACTAGATTAGATCAGATGCCATTATAGTGAATTCTAAATATGTTCTTATAAAGTAGCTTCTTACTTGGTAATACTGTGGTTTATTTGATAATGTATAATTTACTTTCTATGGCTGGTAAAGATCATTTTATTAACTCTGTGCAGTCTTTCTAAAACCCTTCCTTATTTTAACATCAGCATTTTGATAGGATTTGCTGCTTATGGAAGCTAAAATGCTGTCTTAAAAAATAAAGATTTTATTCTCTTGGATTTTAAAGAATTTTGTTCAAAAGAATTTGTAAGGAAGCTTTTCATATATCTTTCTGTTTACTAGTCTTCTTTCTTTCAGAGAAACCCAGCACTTTATTCCAAAGAGAAAACCTTGCTGTGGTTTTCAAAGGAATGTGCCTGTTTCTGCCTTCTGGGCACAACTACAGGTATAAGAAGAATCAGCATAATAACTTTTTCCTGTCTTTCCTTTGTTCTGTTATGTGGTGAGCATCAGCTTTATTTTTAGCAGAAGCTAACTGCAACAAGCATGCAGTTGACTCATTCATACAAAATTATTTATGTTCTTTTGCCAATTTTCCCCCCAAAAAACCTGCTATATAGTTTAGTTCATTTAGTTCATCATTTATGAAAATATTTTCCTGCCTTGTTCAGTTGTTCTAGGATTTTAATATTTTGAAATTCCAAGAATAATAAATCAAAGTAAAGTCAATACAAAGATAAATCTAATAGGGAGTTGTAAATAAATATATGTATCTATGGAACAGAGATTTCCTATATTACTATATGATACCTTGTTCTGAAAGTCATCTTTTTATCTAATGGCAGGATTATTTTAAATAGTGTTCAATATGAATCACAAAGTTCAAAGACAGACAGAAGAAGAAATATATGGTCTATATAAATATTAAGTTTTTAAAAAATGTTTATTTATTCTGAAGTATTTATAGCCACTACTAGACTTGTAGTTTTTAATTTGAAAATTTAACTCTCAAAATAAATAACTCCTCCATGGGAGCAGTGAGTACCTCCACTTGTGTACTGGACCCGTGCCCCTCCTGGTCGCGAGCAGCAGGGAGGTGACACGGAGCTGGATCCAGACGATAGTTACCGCCTCTCTTCGGGAGGGGTCCTTCCCACCCCTCCTAAAGGTGGCGGTGGTGAGACGCCTCCTGAAGAAGCCGTCTTTGGATCCAGCCATTCTAAGTAACTACCATCCAGTCTCCAACCTCTCCTTCGTTGGAAAGGTTGTTGAGAAAGTAGTGGCCTCTCAGCTCCGGTGGTCCTTGGATGAAACTAATTATCTAGACTCCTTTCAGTCGGGATTCAGGCCTGGCTACTGCATGGAAACTGCTTTGGTCACACTGATCAATGATCTCTGGAGAGACAGGGATGGGGGTCATGCCTCCAACCTAGTGCTCCTTGACCTCTCAGTGGCCTTCGATACCATCGACCATGGTATCCTTCTGCGGCAGTTGCGGGAGGTGGGAGTGGGAGGCACCGTTCTTCGGTGGTTCTCCTCCTACCTCTCAGACAGGTCACAGTCGGTGTTGGTTGGAGGGCAGAGGTCGACCCCTAGGCCCCTCAAGTATGGGGTGCCGCAGGGTTCGGTCCTGTCCCCCCTCCTGTTTAAGATCTACATGAAGCCACTGGGTGAGATCATTCGGCGGCACGGGATAAAATACCACCAATATGCGGATGATACACAGCTGTATCTGTCTGCCCCGTGCCAACTCAGTGAAGCAGTTGACGTGATGTGTCAGTGCCTGGAGGCTGTTAGGGTCTGGATGGGTGTGAACAAGCTTGCACTCAATCCCGACAAGACCGAGTGGCTTATGTTTTTCCCTCCCAATAATTGGCCTTGTATTCCATCTCTCAGGCTGGAGGGTGAAATTTTACGCCCCTCAGACAGGGTTCGCAATTTGGGAGTCCTCCTGGACCCACAGCTGACTTTAGAACACCATTTGGCAGCTGTGACCAGGGGGACATTTGCCCAGGTCCGCCTGGTGCACCAATTGCGTCCCTACCTGAACCGGGAGGCACTCAGAACAGTCACTCACGCCCTTGTGACCTCAAGCCTGGACTATTGTAATGCGCTCTACATGGGGCAGCCCTTGAAGAGCATTCGGAGACTTCAGCTTGTCCAGAATGCAGCCGCGCGAGCGATTGTGGGTGCACCTCAGTACACCCACGTTACACCTATCCTCCGGGAGCTGCACTGGCTGCCTATTAGTCTCCGGATATGTTTCAAGGTGCTAGTCGTTACTTTTAAAGCCCTACATGGTATCAGACCTGGGTACTTGAGAGACCGTCTCCTGCCAATTACCTCCCTGCGACCAATTAGATCCCACAGATTAGGCCTCCTCCGGATTCCATCAGCTAGCCAGTGTCGACTGTCGACCCCCTGGGGGAGGGCCTTCTCTGTGGCTGCTCCGGCCCTCTGGAATGTCTCCCCGTGGAGATTCGGACCCTCACCACCCTTCAGGCTTTCCGCAAAGCCGTTAAGACCTGGCTGTTCTGGCAGGCCTGGGGCTGATGAGTTCCCAGCCCCACTCGAATTGTTGTGGCTGTTGAGGAGTTTTAATCTTTGCATTAAAGTTTTTTGTAATTGTTTTGTCTTGTTTGCTTTTTGTATTACCCCCTCCACTATGAGTTTGTTAGCCGCCCTGAGTCCCCCCGGGGAATAGGGCGGCATACAAGTTTAATAAACCATAAACCATAAACCATAACCTTTCTACCACATGTTCAGTTTGATATCATCTTAATTAATATTTTTCTAGCAAGAAACCCATAATCATAGAAATCCATAGAAACCAACTAAATATTAATTCACTATGGAAAATCTATTGGTTTTTTATTTAACCTGTTGCCCTTTAAATAATCATATAGGGTTGCCATAAAAGCAAAAGCAGGACAGCTTAGTAGAAATAAGGATACTCTAATTTTCCAGTTGAAATCAATATTTTGGTAGCACTTATTAGCTATAGTTACAGCAAAAATCTTTTTAAAAGTAAACCAACTAATTTGAGGAATAAATTCCAGAAGTAGTTTTTCCATTTTTGACAGTGGCCGTTTTTTGGAATAGGTCTGTGCTGCCATGCTCCCCTCACACATATGTATACCAAGAATTCTACAGGTGTTTATCCAAACAGGTCCTCAGAAAGCAGGTTCAGATTCTGAACTCAGTACGGCAAGAGTCAGTGCATAACTATTACATCCCTACATGTCCTGCCCCCTTCTGTCAATCAAGCATGGTGTTAGCTGATTGGACTAATTGTGGTTGCATTCAGGTGGGAGATTTGGCATATTGTTATTGGTTAACGCTCTGACAGCTGGGAGCATAAAAAAGCTGTCAGAGCGCAAATTATTGTCTTGTTCTGGTTGCTGAGTAGAAAATAAACCTGTTGCATGAACGCAGAGTCTACGTATTATCTCAGACGCTAAGTACATTTTATCTGGTGACGAAGATAGGATATTGAGGAAAGTATCAAACAATAGTGTCAATCCTAGAAATCTTTAAAATACTTGAATTTATCAATATTATGGCGACTACCATCCTGTTCGCTACCTTCATGCCCGAGAGAGAATCTTGGGAGCCGTTTATTGAATGGTTTGAATGCTTTCTATTCGCAAATGACTTTAAAGACATTTCAGACGAAATACGTTGGGGGTATTTTCTTAATTCTTGCGGGCCTGAGATGTTTGCTACTGCCCGAGCTTTAGCTGCACAAGCCCAAGTTTTTACAGTACCTTGGGACACTTCATTAGTGAAGCTAAATGGCCACTATGCTCCAAAACCTTCCTGTTTCACAAGGAGGTACGCTTTCTGCCAGTGTATTCAAGGGGAGATGGAGATGGTGGGCCAATATGTGACCGCTTTAAGAACGCTGCTATCCATTGTTAATTCCCTGATTTGGATGACATGCTGTTAGAGCAGTTAATTTGCGGCGTAAAAGACCCCTGTTTACAACGACGCTTACTGGCTCGTTCTGACTTAAATCCATCCATAGCCATGGATGAAGCAAGAGCAACCGAGCAATCCAATTGATTGGCTGCTGAGATAAAAAGGTATCAATCTCTCCATAATCCACCAGTTTCCTCTTCTGTTGTGAATCAACAAGAAGTGGAAGGAAATGATGATTTATGACTACCTGAAGAGGTGAGCCGATTGAACATAAGTCCCACCAGAAGAAGAAGAATCCCCACTGATTTACCTCAGGAGGGTTGCCTCAGTTGCGGAGGGAAAAACTTATGCTCAACCTGCAGATTCAAGACAGCGGTGTGTCAGTATTGTGGCAAAATGGGGCACCTGGCCTATGTGTGTAGGGCTACCCAGCCTTCTTCTGATGCTGCTGCTAAACTTTTCAATCGTACAAGTGGCACACCTGTTAGTCACCGAGCATTCTGAGTCACAGATGACTGCTATGCCATTGACCCAGAGGTGGAGGAAGATGAAGCCATCAACACAGCATCCGCCGCTATGGGCAGCCGGAAGAAGAAGAAATACATCACTGTCTGAATTGAGGGGGCCCCTTGCGAGATGGAGATCGACACCGGCTCTGCAAAATCCATTATCGCATGGGAGACCCTTAAGCAACTGGTACCAATGTTCCTGGAAAAGCAACTGGAGAAATGCAATTGCATTTTAAAAGATTATCAAAATAACCCAATTCCTCTTAAAGGAAGTGGTAATTTTTTTGTGGAACACGGCCAAACTGCCTTTGGTCGTAGTGGCAAACCCCTTAGCCACTTTATTAGGGCTAGATTGGTTCAAAGCCTTGGGGTTAGAGATAACAGGAGTCCACACTACAATGGATTCAGGAGAATTTGAGGAACTCACCAAAGAATTTTGTGAGATATTTAATGATTCTTTAGGTACATATAAGGGGTCTCCTATTTCTTTTAATCTAGAGCCAAGCATAATGCCAATCTGTCTTAAGGCGAGAAGAATCCCTTTTGCATTGCAAGCTAAAGTAGATGCAGATCTTGATAAATTGATACAGCAGGGGTATTAGAGTCCATTGATTATTCTAGGTGGGAAACCCTAATAGTAATACCAATCCAGTTGGATGGATCCATTAGGATCTGTGCCGACTATAAGGCAACAATTAATAAAGCCCTGAAAGCACACCCTTACCCCATTCCCGTGTTGCAGCATCTGCTGCACTCACTTGGCAGAGGGAAAATTTTCACTAAGTTGATCTAGCTCAAGCTTATCAGCAGTTGATGGTGGATGATGCAACTGCAGACGCTCAAACGATCGTCATTCATTGTGGAACGTTCTGTTGCTGCAGGCTCCAATTTGGAGTCTGTGTAGCGTCCGGCATTTTCCAGAGTATTATGGAAAGGACCCTGCATGGGATTCCCAAGGTTTTACCCTATTTTGATGATGTACTTATAGCTGTTAATACCAAGAAAGAACTGCTTCAAAAGTTAAGAGCTGTTCTTCAGCATTTTAAGGAGAAGGGATTAAAGTTAAAAAAATCCAAGTGTCATTTTGAAGTAGCCTCCATAGAGTTCCTAGGGTTCCACATCGATGCTCATGGCATCCATCCCTCTCAGGCCAAATTAGAAGCCATAAAAAATGCCCCGGCTCCCATAAAAGAGCTGAATTACAAGCCTTTCTGGGCTTGCTAATTTCTACACTATTTTTCTACCCGTCGTGGAACCTTTGCATAGGCTGCTTGACAGCTCTGCATCATGGAGGTGGGACAGCCGTGAGGCGCATGGGTTTGCGGTTGTCAAATCTCTTTTGATGTCTTCCGCCGTTCTAATGCAATACAATGAATCCCTGCCACTCATCTTAGCCTCCAATACCTCTCCTTATGGAATAGGGGCAGTGTTGAGCCACAGGTGCCCTAATGTTCTGACCCCCCTCCTCCGTCCAGGAATGAAAGCTAAGACAAACGTAAATGAGAATGTTTTTTAATAAGTCCAGACTCTCGTTGGCTGAAAGCCAAATCAACAAAGAGATAAGCACTTTGGCAGCAAGTCCTACAAACCTTGGCAGCAATGCAAACAAACTCTGGCAGCAATCCAGCCTGCCAAGTTTGTTTCTCATTAGTCTCTAATGTTGACTTCTGCAAGGGCGTGGCACAAGCAGTCTCTTTTATAATCTGGAGAGGAGCTTAATGAGCATCAGCTGAACGTAATTACCTCCTGTAATTGCATAGTTGTTCTTGACACCAAGTAGCCCTTCGATGGCGTGCATCCCGGAACAACTCACAGGTAGTTTCTGGATCACTCTCTCTTGTCTCCTCCTCACTGATCCAAGGCTCAGGCACCATCTGGTGGCCAACCAGTCTCTCTGCGCCCTGCTCGGAGTCGGAACCCTGTCCAGGGTCCTCCACATCCTCCAGGGCTGACTCATAAGGCCCCTTGCTGTCAGAGTCTGGGGGCAGCTCCAACGGCTCCTGCCAGGCCACAACAGGCTCCTGTTCCTTATTTTCCCCGCTCCTTGTCCAAAGAAGAATGAAAGTACAGCCAATTGGACAAGGAGGCTTTGGCAGTCATGGCAGGGATCAAACGATTTCACCACTATTTATACGGCCCTCACTTTCTCCTGCAAACAGACCACAAAACCCTTTTGGGGATTTTAGCCAGTGACAAACCTACACCGACTATACTTTCACCCCGCATGTTGTGGTGGGTTGAATTCCTCACGGCATACTCATACCATGTGGAATACCGGCTGGGGAAGCAGTTAGGTCATGCGGATGCATTAAGCCGTTGCCCGCTTCCTATTCTGACCCAAGACCCCGCTCCTGCGAGCAACGTATTACTAATTGACGAATTATAGTTGCCTCTGTCCGCAACAGATATCGCAGCACATTCAAAAACAGACCCCATTCTTTCAAAGGCATTGGAATGGGTTCGGCAAGGGTGGCCCAATGGCCAATTACCAGAAGAGTTTCAGCCTTACTTTAGAAGGTGGATGGAACTATCAGAACTTAAAGATTGCTTATTATGGGGGAGAAGAGTAGTGGTCCCAAACGCATTACGCACTGATATATTGCAACATTTACACTTAAGTCACCCAGGCATAGCCAAGATAAAAGCTTTAGCTAGGGGGTATGTATAGTGGCCCAAATTGGACGCCAACATAACGACCTGGATTATGAGTTGCCTTCCTTGCCAAATCTCTAGGCCTGCTCCACCAGTAGCTCCTCCAAAGGATTGGGACACGCCAAGAGGACCGTGGTCCTGAATCCATTTAGATTTTGCAGACCCAGTCCAAGGCCACTCTTTTCTAATAGTAGTTGATGTCTTTTCTCATTGGGTTGAACTCTGTTCTATGCAATCTACTACATCTTAATCCATAATCCGAGCGTTACAACGTTTATTCACGACTCACGGCATATCGGACACTAGTGGCCCACAACTGACCTCTGCTACTTTCCAATCCTTTCTGGTTAGTTTGGGTATTAGACAAGCACTAGTGGCCCCATACCATCCGGCTAGCAATGGCCGGGCTGAACGAGCTGTATGTTCTGCAAAGGAGGCATTAAGCTTCATGGGAACAGGATCATGGGAACAGAAGGTTAACACATATGTCTTCTCACAACATACAACATTTTGCCCTATTTCAGGAAAGAGTCCAGCAGAACCTCTCATGGGCCAGCATCTGTGCACAATACTTGACCGGTTGTATCCTACCTACCAATCTGACACATCACTACAATTTAGTGGCACATGGACCTTTAAACTGGAGGAAGGGGTATTTGCCAAGAACTGTATTGGGGATCCTAAATGGGTTCCAGGCCAGATTGTACAGGTAACCGGACCATGTTCTTATAGGGTCCAGTTGAAGGTCGGGTGTCAGTGGCCGCCATGTAGACCAGCTGCGGTGATGCAAAATGGACCTGAATCCTCCCATCGGGCCAAGAAGTTCAGAGAATCCATCTATTAGCTGTCCCGCTATGCCTGAGACTTACCGCCCTAAATGCACCCTGGACCTAACTATTCTTCTGTCTACAACCGCCTCGTTCTCACTGGACAGCTCACCTGCAAGTTGCAGTCGCTCGGAGAGGGCAGAGCTTTCTGTAGGTCGCGACGAGACCAAACCTTCAAGTGGCCTGAGCAACATCCGTGCAGCAGAGCTAAGGCGTTCTGGAAGGAACCATTGCACACCCGCCTACCTGAAGGATTATGTATGCACTAACTGGACGAAAGAAGTGTTACGTCCCTACTGTCAATCTGTCAATCAAGCATGGTGTTAGCTGGTTGGACTAATTGTGGTTGCATTCAGGCAGGAGATTTGGCGCGTTGTTATTGGTTAACTCTCTGACAGCTGGGAGTATAAAAGAACTGTCAGAGCGCAAATTGTTGTCTTGTTCTGGTTGCTGAGTAGAAAATAAACCTGTTGCATGAACGCAGAGTTTACTTATTACCTCAGACACTAAGTACATTTTACTAACCAAGTCCAAGCACAAAGTCCAGGAAAGCAGGGCACAAATTGAACAGGTCAGGATACATGGCACGATCACACAAGATACAGAACTGGGCTCATTGCCAACAACGCTCAAGTCTTTGGGGGCAGATTAAGTAAGCAATGCCAGTGTAGCCCTTCATGAGAGGCAAGGTTGCCTCCTCATGAGTAGTCTAGTTGACTGGCATTGTGACTGTCTCTGCCCTATGTCTTTGGGAAAAGGTATGGACTCCACCTTCTCTTCATTGCTAATGCTGCTTGTGGTCCTCACCTGGAAGCTCCTGGCCAATTTACTGTAACTGTAACTTGCTTTGCCCACCTTCAGCCTGTTCTTCATCCAATCAACCCAGCTGAAGCTGCTCAGTCAGGTTAGCACTTTCCAAGTTCTGATCCAGGTCACCATTTGACTGTTTGACTCTGTTCTTTCTTCTGCTGACTCAAACTCATCTTCCTCTTTTGAACTCGCATCTGGAGGGGGAGTCTGGGGACAGGTCCATTCATATTCTCATGAATATCTTGTTTTTATTAACAGCCAAATTAAATCATAGCTGTCAAATAACCCAATATGTTAAAGATATAGCTAGTGACAACTGGTAGCTAATCCTTTTCTTTCTTAAAGTCAGTTTCCTAGAAAAAAATTAGCCTTATGCTTTTTTCCAAGAGGAAGGAAAAATTTGTGTTAACAGAGGAATTACAAATGTGGCCCTTCTGTTCTCATTTTAGGCCATCTGGGAAAAATGGCATAAAGGCATCCAGCTTCATTCTCCCTTGTGTTGTTTCTCAGTGAGACCTTCCCTTCCTCACACAACATAAATGCTACTTACTTTTTTAAAGTAACATTTATATTCTGAATCTATTAAATCTCTTTCTTAGAGATTCATAATCTCTAAGAAAGAGATTTTCATAATCAAAATTCATAATCATATTTTTGATTCATAATCATATTTTTCCATTCATAATCATATTTTTCCATTTAAAAATGCATATGTTCCATTTAAAAATTATCCTAAAAATTATTCTATTCATTTAAAAAATTATCTTTCTAGGATAAATTTAATTAAAAGACTGCTTAATTTCATTTTATTGATAATCTAACTTCCTTCTGAAAGCCATAAAATGTCACATGTTTTTCTTATTTTATTACTCAACAGCAGTGACGTGCAGGCAGGGGAAGCAGGGCCTCACCACTATCATCACGAAAAGAAAAAAAAATTAAAAGGAAAAAGGCTGTGGTAGTTGCTGCCAGAGTCACAGTGGATGACTCTGCTTAGTGCTTAACTGTTTAAAAAAGCCTCTAAAAAAGTGCCTTCTACAGGGGGAGGTGAGAGAACCACGTGCCTCATTTAGTCTATATGATCACTCGAGCAGAGTTAAGCAAGGGTTAAAAGCTGAAAAATTTCTTCTGTAGATGAGGCACGTGTTTCTCTCGCCTCCTCCTGTAGAGGGCACTTTTTTAGAGGCTTTTTAAAAAACAGTTAAGCAGAGTCATCCATTGGAGGCTCTGGCAGCAGCTAATCCAGCCTTACTTCAGCAGCTCTTGCCTTTTTCTTTTTACATTTTTACATTTTCATCATGGCAGACAAGAGCAGAGTTGAAATCCTCTGTGAAACAGCTGGAAAAGGTATGTGGGTCGGAAGGAGGGTGGAGGAATTCAAAATTAATGTAATTTGTAAGTAATTGTATTATTGTAAGTAATTTTTGTTTGTGTGTGTGTGTGTTTTACCCGCCTCTGCTGGTGCGCAGGCTGGCACTTTATTTTTTATGTCAAACATAGTGGCCAACGGGGCTTTTGGACTTAGCAGGCCAGGGCTTTTGGACATAGCGGCAGGGTGGCTTTTGCCTCTAGGCCCAGGGCGGGGGGTGGCTTTGGTTCCATCCAGCATTGATTCTTTGAAGCTTTCCATAGGTCCTCTCTTCCATTGGTCTAAGGAAGTTTTTCCTCTATGGCGGACATAGCGCTGGAGCTGCCAAAAGCCTCTTTCTTGAAAGCGCCTTTTGCCCACTGTCAAGAAAGAGGCTTTTGCCTGCCCCGCAGGGCAAAAGGCGAAAAAAAGCACCCCGACGCTTCTGTCTGACATAGAGGCGTCCCGTGCCCCACAGCTATGTCCGACCCAGCTGCGGGGCGTGGGACACCTCTATGTCAGACAGAAGCGGTGGGGTGCTTTCTTTCGGCTTTGCCCGCCCCGCAGGACAAAAGCCAAAAAAAAGCACCCCGGCGCTTCTGTTGCGGGTGCTTTTTTTTGGCTTTTGCTCTGCGGGGCGGGCAAAAGCCGAAAGAAAGCGCCCCACCGCTTCTGTCTGAAATAGAGGCGTCCCACACCTCGCAGATGGGTCGGACATAGCTGCGGGGCGTGGGATGTCTCATTTCGGAAATAGCTACGGGGCAGGCAAAAACCGCTTTCTTTCTTTTTGCCTCACCAGCCATAAACCTCACTGCACATCACTGCTCAACAGTTTTCTTAAACTGTGTTGGATTTCTGAAGTCCCATAGTAGTTGGTATTAAAGAAATAAATTGTGTTTTTAAGCCGATAACTTATGTTTTGCCAAATTAGTAGTTATTTTTGCAATTTCTGAAATTGCAAATTTGAGTCTTAGCTTAGTAAGCAAATGAAGACTTATTTTATGTAATGTAGTTTCCTATTATCCTAAAATAAAGTTAATAAAACAAATTTCTAGGCCATAATTAATAACTGCAAGCATATTTAATAAGAATTTGTTGCTACAACCTTGATTTTTTAGATGCTATTCAGGAGTTAATAAATTAGCTCATGAGAACTCTGCTTGTCTTTTATTGCCATGTTTAGGGCTGAAATCTCTACATTAATCACTGTTAATGTGATTAATACATGAATAATAATAGTTTACAAAGGGGCAAAGAAGATTTCTGAACAAATGTATGGTCAAATAATTTGTTCTGTTTATATTAATATTCTCCAGGATTTCCCCCATTTTCTATTATGATTTTTGATATTATATTTATATTAATTTTGCATTTATTATATAAATACATTTTCTGTTATATTAATTACTTCAGGTTTTTTTTAAATAAAGGATAGGGTAGGACTATGATCTCTATGCTTGAGAATTCAGACATTGAATGCCCAGATATGTTCTAACCCCTTTGTAGTACAATAAATTCCATAGTTGATATAATTCACTCCTAAGTTGTTATATAATTAGAAAAATCAGTACTGAATATTTGAAACAGCTGAATGTAGCTGAAACATTTTGTGTTCAAACTTAAATTTAGATTTATATTTGTCATAATATTTGTCATTAATAATTATATTAAGAGGTTTGTCATTGTCTTCTGATAGTTTTGCTCCTTTTGTTTACAATTTAACAAACATAATAATAAATAAAATCTTACCAATATGTTTTTAATGCATGAATACCATTTTTTAGAATCCTTGAATTTATTAATAAACTCATCCTTTACTTTTAATCATAAATTCAATTAAAAATTATTTAAACTTTTAGTCTAAAATAGAAACTTCATAAAAATATGAATCCAGATTTTACTTATTTTCTTATTTTTTTATTCCTTATACTCTAATTTGTAATGCTGAAAGTTAAAGCTTTTTTAAATGGGAAGGGGTTAAGACTGTGATAAGGTAGGCAGATTTTTTTGATATTAAAATTAAATTAAACTCAGTTTGAACTTCATGTAAAAGAGGGCAGATTTTTGATGCTGCCATCAAGTATGTTCAATGCATAAGGTCCTATTCAGATTTAATTTGATTGTGGTAGGAGAATGGGGAAATAAATGTTGTATGAAAGCCATAAGGGAGAGACACATCTGAAAAACAACCAGAAAAAAAAAAGATTATCATGGAAAGAGGTTTTACAGGGTGTACAATGTTCCTGGATTTGTTTTATTTTCTACAGCCCTGAATTAGTCATTAAGCCAAATAGGTATTTAGGGTATCAAGGGATAGGGGATACTAAACACTACAGGATTTTTTTCCCTTAGCAACCATGCCCTTAAATTTATTTATTTAGCATTTAGCATATGGCATATCATACACGTACTTGTATTATACATTTACATTTCACTTAGATTAGTAAAACACAATAAAATATAAATGTTAAAAATATCTATGTTCAAATATTAATGTTTAGGCCAGGGATGTCCAACTCAAGGCCCAGGGCCAGGGGTTATATCCGGCCCATGGGGTGCTTAGATCTGAGCCGCGGGGCTGGCCTGCAAATAGCAAAGAATCGGCCCGTGATGCCTCTGCCAGCGAAAACAGATTCTTTTTATCTCGTTTTCACTGGCAAAAGGCTGCAAGAAGCTGTCCCTGCCAAAAATCAGTCCAGGGGGCATGCATGGCCTCCCAAGTTCCATTTTTTCTGGCAGAGGATCACAACCACCCCATCCACCCCCAAGGTCAAACACAACCCTGTTGCGACCCTCAATGAAATCGAGTTTGACACTCCTGGTCCAGGCCATCTAACTATTAAAGTGCATCATCATTTTTTTTTTTTTAAACGATACTGGACCAGTGTATGTCATCAGCTTACAGCTGCTCACAGTGTGATCTACAGTTTGCCATGAGACCCCACAGTCACACTGAGAGGAGGATACACTGTCCCATTTATAGAAGGTTCTGGCAGACACTTGAGAGGTGTGAATCCTATTCAGGATTGTTCATAGCTGATGTAGTTCAAAGCTTGGCATCTATTTTGTGGGGTCATTTATATGTCTACTTATGTCTGGATGTTCAGTGACCATTTGGCTTTCCATGGGGAATCAATGTTAAAGTTCTTGGGTAGATGCTGTGCAAGTGACAATGGGGGCTTCCTGGATTTGAGTTTTCCAGATGATAAATGAGAAAGGTCGGCATGATGGTAGGAGTGAGTTGTTCATAATTTTTCTATATTTTTTCACTAGTGCATTTTGCCTTCATAAAGCTGGCGGTGCTATATGGCTCACAACAGGAAGCTAGCATGTCAGAATGGTTTTAATACATTAGCTTATAATCTTCATGATGTCATTGAGTGTTGGATCTAACTTATTAGTATGGCAGCTATTAAGCCAGACAGATGCACAGTAACATGCTGCTCAGTAGACCAATCCTAGTATTGATAACCTGGCAGCGAAAGCTTCCCATTTAGTTTCACATAATTTCTGGATATGTTGTTTGTAGTACAGCAGACATGGTGACTGATTAAATATTAAATATTAAATTTAAAAATATGCTCTTGAGATCATGTAATTTCAATGGGGAACTGATATGAGTGTTTATTTTGCCCCATAATCTTTAGCACAGTGATTAAAAATAGCTTTCAAGAATTTTAATATCTCCAATATTTCCTTATAACAGTTTTATTAAGAATGCATTAAAAGTGTTGAAAATTTCAATTTTTTTCATTGCTCTAGTTACAAATAAATAATTTGCTTATATTGTTTTCTCCTTTTTGTACATTTTACATTTTAAAAATTGTAAGCTTTTATATTAATGTAGTTATGGGAAATGGCCTATAAGAAAACTGAATTTTTAATCACTTATTTGTCAGGCCTGCAGCGGTTCCTTTAAGAATCTTTGGCCTGCCACACTCTCATCAAGGGGTGGGGGGAATAGCAAGGGATAAAATGTGTTGCTTTCAAAATAAAAAAATTCCTTTCTAGAAGCTCAAGGTCATCTTTTGTCTCCGCACCTTTACACCTGACTGGAAACAGCTGGGTGTGGATGCCAGCATGGAAGAAGAACCATGTAATGGATTGTGGGTATGGGGACAAGATCATGAACTTTTAACTGGGTGGGATTCTGATGTAATTTCCAGAATTGGGATTTCACAGATGTGCTAAGATGTCTGATTTATTAAATTGGAACTTTAAGGATCGTTTTGCCTTGGACTCTGATTTAATTCTACATGATACTTGGAACGCTGACATTATTTATGTTTGCTATCTCTAGAACAAGACAGATGCTTTATTGTGAAATAAATATATTCAGGAGTATTCTCCCCTGAAATGTTTAAATTATTGTTAATTCATATATACAAGCGATCTTTCACTTATTATTAACTATTTTCTTCTAGTACGGAATACTGAATCAGTAATGTTTTTCAATATTTTAATTTGGTTATTTTTTAAAAAATACTGTAGAAAATAAGTAAATTCAGATTTGACAATTTGACATTATTTTTTTAATTTAAGTCTTTTAAACTGTGAGGAATCAATTTAGAATAATTTCAACCAATTTAATTTAGAAGACTTATTATTAATAACAATATTAATATTATTATTTTACATATATGTAATTATGGTTTTAGTTATATTGAAGTTAATCTGTAAATTTTAAAAAGTGGTACAATTGAAAAGTATTTGTACGTATCTGCATAATTCCATAAAATTGCGATTGATATTTCTAGCTATTGTGCAATATTCTTGAAGGTTACAATTTTTAAAAGATAGAAAGAATTGCAGGAAAGTTTGTATAATTCCTTGAATTTTATAGAAACCTGGTTCACCTTGCTCTAAACTATATCATTTAACCACAGTTTAATTAAGAAACTATAATTTTCCAGGTTAATTCTGCCTGCTAAATTCACACATGCTAAGGCATCCACCACAGTTTCTAACATAGAGTACTTCAGTTTGTACAAAGCAGTCAATTATTTTATACTTTATACATTAGCATGAGAAGTGGATTGAAAATAATAACTGAACCATTTATCTTGAGTGGGACAATGAAAAAAGGACAAGATAAGGGATAGGGCAAATGAAGAAATGTGTGTCATAACATTATATGTGTGTGTGTGTGTATAGATATATATGCTGGTCTTTTCCTGTGTAAAATTAAGATTGTCTTGGCAACGTTTCGGTGAGGTCTCACTCGCCATCTTCAGGCTGGTGTTTTCGGCTTAAAGCGTGGTCAGAGCTGCCATCTTTTTATAAATCTTAGTGGGTGGGTGTGGAGTGGTAGCTTTGTTTCAGTAAGTAGATTGATTGGTTGTGTGGTTGTATCATAATTGGTAGATTGGTGCTGATTGGTGCTGGCTGTGTGTCCATTGTTTTGTGTTGTAATGGCCTGGGTGGTGGGTGGGGCTCGTTTGTTGACTAGGGATGGTTTCCAGATGTCTGGTAAGTGAGAGGTATCATCACGTTTATTCATGTTGTGGAGATGTTTCTCTATTTCGATAGCTTCCATAATTATTCTCTTGTTGAAGTGTTCAGTTTTGGAGATTAATTTGGTTTCTTCAAAATTAATTTCATGTCCTTTAGCTTTAAGGTGCTAGAAAAGGGAGGAAGTTTTTTCTTTTTTTCTTACTGCGTTCTTGTGTTCTGCGATGCGTGCATTTATTCTCCTGTTCGTTTGTCCTATGTATGTTGCAGGGCAGATTTTGCATGGTATTTCGTAGACTCCTTGGTTTTCTAGCTGGATTTTGTCTTGGGATTTCTTAAGATGTTGGCTATTTTTTGGTCAGTGTTGAAGGATGTCTTGATATTGTGATTGTGGAGAATTTTGCTGATTTTATCGGTGGTCCCTTTGATGTAAGGGAAGAGGGCGATACCATTGTCCTGTTCTGTGACTCGGTTCTTGGGGGGAGTCTCCCTTTGGATTAGAAAAAACTTCCTCCCTTTTCCAGCACCTTAAAGCACCAATCAGCACCAATCTACCAATCATGATGCAACCACACAACCAATCAATCCACTTACTGAAACAAAGCCAGCACTCCACCCCCCCCACCAAGACTTATAGAAAGGCAGCAGGTCCAACCACGCTTTAAGCCAAAAACACCAGCCTGAAGATGGTGAGTGAGAGCTCGCCGAAACGTTGCCAAGACAATCTCAAACCTACATGGGAAAAGACATGCGCGCGCGCGCGCACACACACCCACACACACCCACACACACGTATGTATGTATGTATGTATGTTTTTTTTATTTGTGGTGATAAATATGTATGTATGTATGTATGTATGTATGTATGTATGTATGTATGTATATACTTAAAGTCACAACCCCTGGTATGCCCAAGTATGACTTTAAGTATATACCTCCCACCCTGGCTGGCTGATAAGGAGTCGTTCTCTGTAGCTCAAATGGTTAACTCCCTGCCTGGGAGGCAATGGAGCACAGGTTCGATTCCCCCCCCAAAAAAACTTGGGTATGGCTAGCTGATGAGAGCTAAATAGCTTGAAATAGATCTATACTAGTCTCCCTTTATTTATTTATCAGCATAAATATAACAAAATGTAACAAAAAGGCAACAGTAAAAAATATTGGGTTTCTGTCTGGATGGTCTCTTGTGACGAGCCTAATGACAGAGAGTGGAAGTGTGACCTTCCTCCCATACTTGGGCATACCAGGGGTTGTGACTTTAAGTATATACTTCCCACCCTGGCTGGCTGATAAGGAGTCGTTCTCTGTAGCTGAAATGGTTAACTCCCTGCCTGGGAGGCAATGGAGCACAGGTTCGATTCCCCCCCAAAAAAACTTGGGTATGGCTAGCTGATGAGAGCTAAATAGCTTGAAATAGATCTATACTAGTCTCCCTTTATTTATTTATCAGCATAAATATAACAAAATGTAACAAAAAGGCAACAGTAAAAAATATTGGGTTTCTGTCTGGATGGTCTCTTGTGACGAGCCTAATGACAGAGAGTGGAAGTGTGACCTTCCTCCCATACTTGGGCATACCAGGGGTTGTGACTTTAAGTATATACCTCCCACCCTGGCTGGCTGATAAGGAGTCGTTCTCTGTAGCTCAAATGGTTAACTCCCTGCCTGGGAGGCAATGGAGCACAGGTTCGATTCCCCCCCAAAAAAAAACTTGGGTATGGCTAGTTGATGAGAGCTAAATAGCTTGAAATAGATCTATACTAGTCTCCCTTTATTTATTTATCAGCATAAATATAACAAAATGTAACAAAAAGGCAACAGTAAAAAATATTGGGTTTCTGTCTGGATGGTCTCTTGTGACGAGCCTAATGACAGAGAGTGGAAGTGTGACCTTCCTCCCATACTTGGGCATACCAGGGGTTGTGACTTTAAGTATATACCTCCCACCCTGGCTGGCTGATAAGGAGTCGTTCTCTGTAGCTCAAATGGTTAACTCCCTGCCTGGGAGGCAATGGAGCACAGGTTCGATTCCCCCCCCCCCAAAAAAAAACTTGGGTATGGCTAGCTGATGAGAGCTAAATAGCTTGAAATAGATCTATACTAGTCTCCCTTTATTTATTTATCAGCATAAATATAACAAAATGTAACAAAAAGGCAACAGTAAAAAATATTGGGTTTCTGTCTGGATGGTCTCTTGTGACGAGCCTAATGACAGAGAGTGGAAGTGTGACCTTCCTCCCATACTTGGGCATACCAGGGGTTGTGACTTTAAGTATATACCTCCCACCCTGGCTGGCTGATAAGGAGTCGTTCTCTGTAGCTCAAATGGTTAACTCCCTGCCTGGGAGGCAATGGAGCACAGGTTCGATTCCCCCCCCCAAAAAAAACTTGGGTATGGCTAGCTGATGAGAGCTAAATAGCTTGAAATAGATCTATACTAGTCTCCCTTTATTTATTTATCAGCATAAATATAACAAAATGTAACAAAAAGGCAACAGTAAAAAATATTGGGTTTCTGTCTGGATGGTCTCTTGTGACGAGCCTAATGACAGAGAGTGGAAGTGTGACCTTCCTCCCATACTTGGGCATACCAGGGGTTGTGACTTTAAGTATATACCTCCCACCCTGGCTGGCTGATAAGGAGTCGTTCTCTGTAGCTCAAATGGTTAACTCCCTGCCTGGGAGGCAATGGAGCACAGGTTCGATTCCCCCCCCCCCCCAAAAAAAACTTGGGTATGGCTAGCTGATGAGAGCTAAATAGCTTGAAATAGATCTATACTAGTCTCCCTTTATTTATTTATCAGCATAAATATAACAAAATGTAACAAAAAGGCAACAGTAAAAAATATTGGGTTTCTGTCTGGATGGTCTCTTGTGACGAGCCTAATGACAGAGAGTGGAAGTGTGACCTTCCTCCCATACTTGGGCATACCAGGGGTTGTGACTTTAAGTATATACCTCCCACCCTGGCTGGCTGATAAGGAGTCGTTCTCTGTAGTTCAAATGGTTAACTCCCTGCCTGGGAGGCAATGGAGCACAGGTTCGATTCCCCCCCCAAAAAAACTTGGGTATGGCTAGCTGATGAGAGCTAAATAGCTTGAAATAGATCTATACTAGTCTCCCTTTATTTATTTATCAGCATAAATATAACGTATGTATGTATGTATGTATATATGTCATATACTTCAGCTCACAAATCATATTTATATCATCCTGTGTTGTTATGGGTGGTAATGATCTGGATACTATTTATTTACAAAAATGGCAATCAAACAGAAATAAATGGAACTGAGATATTTTAGGTGTTTTGAGGCTGAATCCAGTGATGCTGCCAATTAAACAAGGTTTGTTTACTTTTTCATGTGAAACAGATTTATATGATTAAAAACAAAACCATATATTAGAAAATGTGTCATAATTGTTAATTAAGGAGGAATATTCTCTGCAAAAGTCATTGTTGTAGTTAAACAATAAATGTCTGACCGGGCAATACAAAAATCTACAAAACCCATTGATAAAGCTAAACAGTTTAGCATGTCTAATCTGGCAACCCTGTCAATAATAGGACCTTAATTCAATATATTTTATGACATAAAAATTCATTTGTTTTACTACAGTTACTAGAAACCTAAGTCTAGGTCAGTGTGCCTTAGTTACACATTTTTTAAATGTGCTGATGTGACAGTATTCAGGGGGAAAAATTATTTGTTTAGAAAAGAGTGTGCTTTTCTGCCTATTTCATGGGCAGGGATTAAATTACTTCCCAAATCTGCTGAAGAAATTTACAGCACCATAGAAGAACATATCTATATAAGACAGCTTAAGCAAGTGAATGGTTGCATCTAGAAGAAAACCTTAAAGTTCTGACTTTCAAAATTCACAAAATGTTTTCTGCTCTCCATGGACCCTACTGATATAATTTCAAATTCTCCGGACTACAACTTTTGTTATAAGAAAGCTAGGGCACCAAATTGAAGAAGGCTAATCCACATTGACTGATATTAGATAGGAACCCAAGTTAGATAAGCCTGGGTTTGAACCTAGGACCACATTGGTGTCACATAAATTTATTTGTGATGGTCAATAGGTACTCAATAACAAAATTAAGAAATCTCAGCAATCAGCAGATATCATAGGAATGTTTCTGGAAGGATAAAAATGAAGTATGAATTAAAACAGTATAGAATTAAAGGATTACTTATATCTATCCAGCACTTAGTTCTCAGTACTCGTGACCCGTCAAAAGCGCGGACGGCAAAAGCGCGATCGACAAAATCGCGCCTTTGACGTCATCACAGCGCGACGAAAAAGATCGAAAAATTCAAATAAAAATTAATAAAAATTAAATTAAACCAAGCCGATTCACATAAAGGTAAGGGTTAGGTTTAGGGTTAGGGTTAGGTTAAGGGTTAGGGTTAGCTTTAGAGCGTTAGCGTTAGTGTTAGGTTAAGGGTTAGCGTTAGGTTTTTCGTTACTTTAACGGTTAGGTTTAGGGTTAGGTTTAGGGTTAGGTTAAGAGTTAGGTTTAGGGTTAGGTTTAGGGTTAGGTTTGGGGGGCTTAGGGTAAGGTTTTCGCTTTATTTTTACATTTTTCGAACTTTTTCGTCGCGCTGTGATGACGTCACAGCGCGCTTTTGTCGAGCGCGATTTTGTCCTACGCGCTTTTGTGGTGGAACCCTCAGTACTATTAAAGCTGTACATTCAGTTAACTAAAAACAATAAATCTACTCTTTATTTATATTGTGTATTTAAAGAGGTTTATGTATTATTAAACAAGTTTATATTACTTTAGCATTTTTCTTTCTTTTTCTCTAGTGTCTTGTTTTTTCTTCTTGTCTTTTCTTTTGGATGTTATTTTTATAGGTTTATAGGTTTATAGGTTTATTGGGATTTATATGCCGCCCTTTTCCCTGAGGGGACTCAGGGCGGCTTACAACCACAGGGGAGGGGAGGTGCAAGGTCAAAACAAAACAATTGGTGAACAAAAGAAAAATAATAAAACACAACTTTCATTCAGCAATCAAACACTCGGGCGGGTGATTGGAAACCTATTCCCAGGCCTGCTGGGAGAGCCAGATTTTTATGAGAATTTTCAACTGTTAGAACTGATCACCATTGTGTAGGTAAAAATACTCTTAAAGCAAAAAAAAAAGTTTGGTTTGATTAATTCAGTGATACATCAACATATAGTTATTAAGTCAAATTGTTACATTAATGCATACACATTGTTTTTCTGAAATAGATTTTAATTAATATATCTGATACATGAAAGGAAAGGAATGAAATTATTTTCTTAGCAATGCACTTTATTTGATGTATATTGGTATCCCATGACACTCAATTTTAGAATATATTTGACTGAATCAGTTGGCAAAACAATTATGTAGGGGTGTCCAAAAGTGCAGACTCCGCCCTATAATGATTTCCTGAATCTATGAGAAATTCACAGAAAATAGGTCAGTGGGTGTAGACTCTCAGTCTCTAATATGAACATTAATAGATGATAGTCGAGAAAATTTCCCACTAGGATAATTTATATATGCTTTGAGGATAGCTCAAAGTGCCAAAAGAATGAAGCATGAAAGGGAGCTGTACTCACACTTATTTGAATGAATTAATATTTTATTGCAGTCCAGACCAGATCATAAAAGTTAGAACAACTAAATATAATATGAGAATTAGTAAAATCTAATTAATTAAATGACTTATTTCGTTCTGAACAAAGTAAAGGTTTATGGATTGGCACAGAATTTAGCAATTGTACATGCATTTGGGTGGGTTTTTTGGGGATGTGTGAGCTGGAACAGCCAAGTAGTCTAGCAATTAAAAATTGAATTAGTTGGGCACATAATTCTTTTTTAAATTTATACCTCAGAATGACATGTTTT
Organism: Thamnophis sirtalis; assembly: GCF_051295495.1. Taxonomy (NCBI): domain Eukaryota; kingdom Metazoa; phylum Chordata; class Lepidosauria; order Squamata; family Natricidae; genus Thamnophis; species Thamnophis sirtalis. The sequence goes on from NW_028261384.1 coordinate 47,982,167, forward strand.
AAGATTTAAATTTTCTTAAAGCACAGCCACACATCTATTTTTAATGTCACACTAGCTTCTATACCACAGGGTAGACTAAGAGATTAAAATAAAATAAACTCAAGTGATGGGTCTTTATGTCTCAACAAGATGCCTTTTTCCAATAACCATTTTAAAATAAACAAGCCAATGTGCTGTGACCATTGAAGTGTTGCATATATACAGAGGAGACAATGCTTATGTCTATTCTAATCATGGAAATGCATTGGGTAACTTTGGTTCAGCTTCACATGCTCTTTCCAGCAACCTGCCCCACAGAATTGTAAGAATAAATAAAGGGAGATCATCATGTTAAGCATATTAAATTTGTATACATTTAATAAATAAATAAAATTCTGACTAAGTAAAGTAGTGGTGATATTTGTTAAACATGTTCATTACATGTTTCAAAGAAAGAATAAGAACCAATATATTGCTGATAGAATTGTTGTTATTATCTTATATGGAGAGCTCTAATTTCAACATATTTTCTCAATTCTGTTAAGATTAATGTTGTGCCAAAGTTGCCTCCAGTTTCTCAAATGTTTTCTTCCCCTGCAAAATGTATTCATGTTATTTTACTTATATATTTGCGGAATATTTAATAATTACACATCTTGGTTTTTTACGATTATTTTTAGAGGCAGATGTATACATGCAAGGAATCCTTGTCTGATAACTATAATGAAGCCAGTAGAAAGTATTATCTCATGAAGTTTTCCTTTATGGTATAATAGAAGCATGGAAAAACAGAAGATACTAGAAAGGGGATTGTATAAATAAAAATGAAATTCTCATCATACTACCCTTGAATAAATTCAAGAATAACACTTCCATTTATTTAATTGCTTAAGCAACATAATTCCACTGCAGTCTTCCCCCTTGAAAGTTTTTTTTGAAAGAAAACTATTTCATTAAATTGCATTAGCACCAGTGATGGGTTTCCATTTTTTTTTACTACTAGTTCGCTCATGCAAACGCATCTTGGCGGGTGGGTGGAGCCTCCTGCCACTGCTGCCACTATCGGTTCGCCTCATCTGGGCTGAACTGGCAGAAACCTACCTTTGATTAGCACATAGTGAAAACAAAGTATTTTCTTCTTCTATGGCACCAAACACTATATTAGTCAGTCTGTCATTTTATTTCAGTCTCAGACCAATACAAGAAATAGCTCCTTAAGTTATTTGTAATCATGTACGGAATAGTCTAGCTTAAGAAAAATTAAGATACAGTTATAAAATAATTTAGCTGGGGCCCATGAATGAAACCCAAAAGCAGTAGTATATCTAGACTATAAATGAGATAATATCTAAATTTACTCAAAATGTTATCAATAAGTTAACCAAAATATGATGTATTCATTATATAAAATGTGATAATATATAATTTACATAGAATGTGATAATATATAAAGTTTTGAAAAAGGAATCTGAGCTGTTAAGGTTTGGCAGATCTTATAGGCTGCTGCAAAATACCTAGCCTCATGCTCTATAATAAATGATAGTTCATTGTAAGTGGTATTTGGTCTGTAAGAAATAATCACCACCCACCCCCAGAGAATGAAATATTTTGGGGCACATTAAAAGAGGCAGAATATTATATTTCCCCAAAGGAGAACTGGAGAAAAAAAATCTTTAAAAAAGCAGAAAGCAGCCCAACAGCCTCCAGCAGATGCCTGAAGTCTTTAGAGATGGATATTTTGTACCCAGCCTATTCAGAAACAAAACACCTTCAGCTCCAAATGATGGGATTAGGAATTTACATCCCGCCCCCAATTCTAAGAACAGGACATGACCTTTGGGACATAATAGAATTAACCCACCACCATTAGAATAGCAAATAACACAAGAGTAGCAAAAGCTTACTACATAGCACAATTCCCTAAATGTATTACAGACACTGCACAACTCTCTGCAACATCTCAGAACCCTCTAAAAATACATATACTGATCAAACAAATGTGTCAGCTGTCCCAGAACAACATGCTGTTGTTGGTTCTGCTCATCAATAAACAGAGTCTTCTTTCCAATCAGGCTCCATTTTATTTCTAGCGCCTTTCTCCTGGATGGAAACAGACTGGATTTTTCTTCTTACAGATCATAGTCCAGATCTGATTGTTCAGGATATCTGATTATCAGGGAGAGGTAAATCTTTTTCATATGTCTCTGTAAATGGAGCAATGTGCATTTCCATGGTTTTCACTTGTCCAGAATCAAAAGGACAGAGTCTCTCAACCAATGTTATTTGCCATGCAAAACTGAGCAAAGCTTTCCTCTGGCAGCTGGGAAAATAAAGTATATTTCAGACTAAAAATATTTCTTGAATATCTAACAATGCATCAGGAATGAATGGAATGCACCATTCTTTTCAAGTGTTTAAAGCAGTATATAGCTTGCTAAATGAGGTGTATATAGGAATATTGGTGTAAAGGTTATATTGATAATGCCTGCTCAAATTTATTGTGATTAATACAGTTTATATTAGGAAAGTTGTGTAGTAAATCCAAACATTAACACATATTCTCACATTAATCTTTATATCAATAGCAATAGCAATAGCAGTTAGACTTATATACTGCTTCCTAGGGCTTTCAGCCCTCTCTAAGCGGTTTACAGAGTCAGCATATTGCCCCCAACAACAATCCGGGTCCTCATTTTACCCACCTCGGAAGGATGGAAGGCTGAGTCAACCCTGAGCCGGTGAGATTTGAACAGCCGAACTGCAAAACTGCAGTCAGCTGAAGTAGCCTGCAGTGCTGCATTTAACCACTGCGCCACCTTGGCTCAATCATATTAAAGTAGCTCTCAACTTACTATCAGTCACTTAGGAACCATTGAAAGTTACCATGACCTCACAAAAGGTACTTACATCTGATTCCAATGTTCTGAAAAATGTTACAAGTGACCACAATTCTGAGGAATTTGGCAACCTTCCTGTATTTATAGTTGTTCCCAAGTTCACACTAAAAATTTATGTTTTTGACATAACCTGACAATTACTTCTGGTGTTCAGCAAAAACTTCCAATAGTGAAAAATGTATTGCTTAATGATTATGGATTCACTTAACAATCATGGTAATTAGTTTAATAACTACTGCAAAAAAGGTGAAATTGAGGTGGTCATGTGATGCCTTGCTTTATAACAGTCGCAACTTAAGGCCATAATGGGCAGACTCCACAACTTGAGACTACCTATGTACATTCTTTGGCTAGGGAAAAACAGATCCAAAATTGTAAAAAATGTTTTCAAGTTTTTTTGAATAGTGTTTTTTTAAAGCATTTTAAATTTGAAGAGAAAAAGTTATATTCAAAAACATGCGGCACTCACTGGTACTTGTTTCAAATTCAATGGATCTCTGATTATATCATTCCTCTTTGTGGGTAGTTCTACTGCCTAGAAAAAAAATCACTATTTTTATGATATTGAAATTGGAGTGGGTGAATAGTCATTATACGAAGATTCATGTTGTGCTTAAAACATTGCTGTGCATGCAGTACTTTTTAGCCATATCACGAAGAAATCTCTGGTTTCTGCCATTTTCTGATATTGAAAATGTTGCCACATGTCATTTATTTTCTCCCTCGTTTTATGCTGCTTTAAAAGTTAGAGCATTTCCACTCATAATGTGTGTGTCAGCACAGGAAATGCATTGCATATTCTTCACTATTTATTACGATACTTCTACTTCATAAACTGTTGAAAAATTATTATGCATTCAGCCTATATGAAGTTATTGCATTATGTTAATAGCATATGAAGAAAAGTACAAATTGTGAAAATGTTTCACAAGGAATTGCTAACCAGCAAAAAAATAATCTTACCTGCAGTTTATTGTAAATTGATAAAAACACAGTAATGGAAATTTGCAGAAATATGTGCTTCTTCCTCCTTCCTCAGGCCAGTGTGTTTTTAGTTTTGCTTCACATTAGGTTTAGGTTTATTAGATTTATATGCCGCCCTTTTCCCAAGGACTCAGGGCGGCGTATAACGTTAAAAGAAACACATAATACAAAAGTTAAAAAAAAATTAAATAGAATATTCCAAACCCAATTGAAATTGACAATGACATTTTTTTAAAAGAATTAAAATTAAAATTAAGAGTAATCAATAATTTGTTTTGTTTTGTTCAGTCCAGTCTGGCTTGCTGGAAAAGCCAACTTTTTAGGGTGCATCGGAAGGACTGGAGGTCGGGGATTATACAAAGCTCCGGGGGCAGCTCATTCCAGAGTCATTCCACATTAATTTCACCAAAGGGGCTCTGATATATTTTATTTTATTGAGCCTTCAAGTCACTTTGTACCTAAGACAGAACTAGAATTCAAGATCTCCTGGTTTGTCTTGGTGTCTTAACCACTAGACCCAAAATCTTGGCTCTCTCTGTTAAGTATATTCTGCAAACCTTTTAATAAAAAGACTGACAAAGAATTGCCATGTATTTTTGTGAAGGGGATAGAATATGTCTTTAATAAACAATTATTTTTACATGGGAAAGAAAGCCATTACTGTCAGCATCACCCCAACTGCCAATTGGACAAAGGGATCTCCTTCACTGTATACTGCTGATTATACAACAAAAGCAGCCAGAGCTAAATCAAGAGATGGCTCTAATTCTAATAATAAAATAAAATAAAAATTCTGTTCTAAGTTTGTAAAACCCAGAGCTTTATGAATGCATTCTCCACTCCTTATTTTCATTTCACTCTGCTCTGGCTACCGGTTTGCTTTCTGCTTTCAGCCAGGAAAATGATTTCTATTTTAGCTATGGAGTAAATGCATCTTGGTTTCTCCTGCGGACAGTCTGACGGGATATATGTCTAACAGAATTGAGCATGTTAGATAGTTTAAATAAAAGCAGCCGCTTGATGCCATTGTAGGAAAATATTTTTTTTGCAAAAGATAGTTTTGCTGCTTAGAATTCCAAGGCATCTCTTATGTCTGTTTTATATCGTTGCGTTTTGTTTTGTTTTTAAAGGGAAGTTGCTTCAGTACGGGAGCGGGCACTTGCCTGCTACCCTGCCTTCCCTGCTTTATTCTGTAAGGCTGTTGGGAGTTTTTAAGCTGTGTGAGAATCCTGGGAGTTGGTGATGTCAGACGGGTTGGGTCATTTGAAGGTTAGCAGCCTGGGAAGGGTTCATAGAAAGTTCACTCGCATATATTAAGCAATTCAATCTTTCATTCTCTGTGACACAAGTAGTAGGAAGTGAGCCGTTCGAAAGCAGAAGGATCTATTCAGCAGCAAAGGGGGATCTCAAGCTGATATCGAAGACTGTTTCGTCCGCAAAACTTCAAGGCTGCACTAGATGCAAAAAAATATCACTTCAGAGCAAGGCAAAGTGGCTCGAAGCTTCTGAAAGATTTGGGGCACAGCTAATGGGAAGTAGAGTTTGGAATGCTACTTGTTTTCCCCTCCTCCCTTTATTCGACTGGATTGGCTGAACAGCCTGGAAAATGGTAAATGATCATTTGGATCAATTACAGGCTTTTAGCTGTGTTGTCTGTCATAATTCATGATTCTGGTCTGGGAAAAAGACCAACAGCTTACGTGCCAAAAAAGGGGCAGAGTTTGATGGAGTTGGATGTACTTTTATATGTCATTTTCCCCCACACCTAGAGGAAGGCACTTTTGCAGACCTACTGGAGAGGAATCATGTTTGACTGCATGGATGTCCTAGCAGTCAGCCCTGGTCAAATGCTGGATTTCTACACAGCAAGTCCATCTTCCTGCATGCTCCAGGAGAAGGCTCTGAAAGCCTGCTTCACTGGATTGGCACAAACAGAGTGGCAGCACCGGCACAGTGCTCAATGTAGGTCCTGCTATTGTTTTGTTGCACTTATTTGCTCTCATTTTTTAAAAAAATGCATGCCAAAAACGACAAAAATTCTACCCAAAAGAAAACAGAAAAGATTAAAACAAGGTGTATTTCCCCCAAATCGATTTTTATGCAGGTATATGTGTATGCATGCACATTTGGTTTTGCATTTTTTTTAAAAAAATACCACAAATTTAAGCATGTTTCACTTTCCAAACTTGAATATTCCTCTAATATATTTAAATTGTTTGGTCATTGGATGTAAATGCAGAAATGTTTTTTATTAAATAAAATATCAGGCAGTATACATGAAAAGCTGTTTCCTTTTCTGTATGTTTATTTACTTTTCACAGGCTTTTTTAAGAAATAATTTTTAATATTTTAACTAGATGTATTTTAGTATCTATAATAATGGAGTATTTTGCCAAGCAGCAGTCTCTAGGTAGGTAAAATTCAAAGTTGAAAACTTCTGTAAATGTTTCTCAAGAAAAAGAAAGAAGCAGCAGTATTTCTTTGCATTGATCATGCTGCCACCTTTCTTTCCTTTTTTTTTACTTTATTGCTCTAAGAAGTCCCTGTTTTTTCTAGAAAACCAACTATGAATACCCCTTGTGTTTTGCCATCAATTATCTCAGCACTTTCTTGGTGTTTGAACATTTCAGTCTGGACAAGAAAAGCTATAGTTTGATCCTGCAAAATTCTTTTTAAATGCCTATTATGCTGTCAGATCTTCATCCAGTGTTAAAGGACATGGGTGTCAAAACATGGCATGCTTTTATAGTTTACTTTAAAGTTTGAAAAAGAGCAAGTAGTGCTAAAGTTCCAACACTACACTATCTGAGGGGGACCCTTGAAGGATGCTTCGTTGCTTTGACACTGATTTGGATAAATGATGACTATCTATCAAATTGTTTTAACATGCTCTTTGACACCTCAGCAGACCATTAACTAGAGAGTATGGTTGACATTAATGTGGTTCTTAGACTTCTCAATTGTTTAAAATACACAAACTTTAAAAGGTGCAATCTGCAAAGAAAGTAAATTACGATTTTTAAAAATATCTATAATACGAGCATTTTGATAACAAATGCCATAATCAGAAGTATTGTTGTGATCAAGTCACCATTATTAATCACAAAAGCAAAAGAACTTAGAAAATGAGTCTCTGGAATAAAATATTGAGAATGCTTCAGGAATAAAGTGTAGAGTGTAAAATCAACAGGCAAATAAAATAGTGAAGGTACTTCCAAGTATTGCCATACTAGAGTGGAAAGGTATTTAAACTTCAGCATTGCTGACTAAAATAATTTTATTTAATACAGTCAGAACACTTGACACTTGACCAGTTATTTTTTAAGCAATGTATAGTTTAGTTGTAATCATAGTATAAATATTTAAACGTTGAGGTGTTGCTTTATGGAGCAAGAGCGTTTCTAGTGTCAATTTCCTAGAAAAAGTTAACATTGCAGAGTTAGCAATGAGACAGAACTATGGTTTTTTTTTTTTTTTTTTAAAAAGTCATGCCAGTTGCTCAAGAGCAAGTTAAAACAGCTTACACTGATCTGTGAATTGCATGTTCTAAATTTAGCCGAAGCTGGTACAATGTTAATTAAATTATACTATCATACAGCAAGATGATTTCAAAATATACTTTCATGGATTGAAATTACTTTTCAATTTGCAAATTGTGATTTTTAATTAGTGATATTTACAGCAATTATCATATCTTGCAATGGTTTGATTTTATTCATATATTTAACCTATTATTTATAATTATAAAAAAATATACTCTCCATAGTAAGCATTAACTCCAGTTGCAAATATTTCCTTTTATTAACAATAAATTCTACAGTTTTGCATAATGTATTGAGATAAGAGCCATTTTAGACGATATAAAAAAGGATCAGTCAAGTATATTTTTTGGGGGGGGGTATAACCTTAAGTTGTAATAGTTTGATTTATGCCACAGTTTTTGATGCATGATACTAGAAGTTTAATAGGTAGACAGTAACAGCAGTTATATTGGTTCAGGAAAAAAATGGCAGTTCTCTGAGATGCAAACATTTAAATAATTGAAATGTTACACTACAGTAATGCAGTACATATTTGATATATCCTAAATCATATGTTTAAAGATTGAGTTGCAAATATTAAAATTGGGTGGGTGGATGGGTGTGTTTGTGCACTTATTTTATATTGTTTTCAAATGTGCTGAAGTGTGAGTTTTCTTTTAAAATAAAAATATGATTGAAGTTAAAATATATTCTAATCTTAGGGTCAATATGCCAAAGTGAAACAAATAATTTTTTAGTCAAGAATTTACAAATAACCTATTGTACTTTTCCTATTGCAAACTACTTAAAGCAATTTTATGAAAATGTAAAATGCTTAGATAAAATCTTCATATATACTTTTGATTTTTAAAATAATGCAAAGCACCGATGAACTGAAGCTAATTTATTTTTGATTATTTTTATAAGTAAAGTGATAAACCAGCTTTTCAATGGAGAATGCCATGGAGAATGCCTATTTTAAAATGGCCCTTACTTATTTTGTCATTGTTTTCAGAGAAAGTAATATAATGCTTTCAGTGTTATGTTTTTATTTAAATAAGATAACGAAGAACATGTATAATAACATATTCCTGTGCATATCTACTCAGAGTAAGTCCTGAGAAGTTAAATGTTACATACTTTAGGAAAACTACATAGGATTGCAAGGTAACGACATAATCTTGTTTATTCAGAAGTAGGCTTCATTGTATTGAATGAGATCTAATCCTTATGTGGGTTTAGGATTAAACATTTGATCTCCTTCACAATAGAATGTATGGGACTTAAAAATGTCAGTTTACACAAATTAAGATTATAGGATAATAGTTTATAGATCTGCATAAAATCTCTGAAGAAAATATGCAATTACAGGACATTGCTAAAATATTGGCTGTTATTAATGTTATATCTGACTGCATTCTTGCAGTAATCAGCTTCATAAAGTTCACAAACAACTATCCTAAGAGAAAACTCACTGCTTATTTTTCGTATCTTTAGTCAGAATATAAAACAAACATATTTAAGTGTATAGCATGACATCTACATTCCTAGGTATTGAATTGCAGCAGGTGCTGTTGGATGTTCTGCATTTCAGCCAAAGAGAAGATTCATTGTTATGTAGGTTTATTTAAAGGTTTAAACAAATTTCTGGTACAATTACTAAAAAACTTTTTAAGAAGCTTTTATTTGCTGTAAATTGGTCTAAAAGGTACTCTTATTTATTATTTAATATGGATCCAAATTAATTTAGGGCACTTTGAAAAACAGTGAATCTCACTTTCTAGATTTCTCTTGTGACATTTGAAATTTCATTTGAAGAAGACAACTTCTTTTTCAATATATTCCACTTGAAAAAATACCAAAAGCTGAAGTTAATATACTTGAATTTGAAGAGGCAAAAGATGCTGATTATTATTTGTTCATAAACTGGAATTCAGTTACTTTTACCTTGCTGTCTTGAAAAAAATATTGATTACCTCCAGATTTTAGCCCAGTATTATATATCAAATCATTACAGTCCAACTAGTAAGATAAGATAAAGTCCATCTCAGATTGTGACAATATTTATATTATCCAAACAAGTATATTTACAAAGCTGCTTATACATTGATTTTATTCATACATTGGTCATCTTTAACCATCTCTACTGAAATCTGTTTGTTTATTCTATTCGTGAACTTACCAGTTTAAAAGTGTAATATCTGCCTCATTCATGTTTCATGTATCACTTTTTACAAAGGTGGCACATTTAATTCATACCTATGGCAACATGTTTGATCTCAAAATAAAATGTCTGACATTTAGCATCACTTCAACTTACTGTTAACTTCCAATAGGTCACAGAAAATAAAACTGATGCCAAGGACATTTTGGATCAAGAAGTCACAATTAGTTGAATATAATTCTCCTTTGACTCTGCATAATACATTTGAATATCAAAAGTCTGAAAACAGTCATATAAATATCTAGTTTTTTGTTCCTTTCTTTCTGATCAATCTTGTCAGAAAGGAAAGTCTTGAAATAAGAACAGAAAGGGGATAGAATTGAAAATATTGCATGGTTCATTTTTAAAAGTGCACATGGAATTAAACAAATGGCATTTCAGGATTTTTTCTTCCCAATTTGATGTTAATTATCATTGTTCTATAATTTTTTTAAAAAATTAATAATAATTTACACTTAATGTTAATTTTATGTTGTTTTGTTTATGTTATATTATACTGTACACCATCCAAAGCTTCTTTTAGAGGAAGATGTGTGGTTTAGAAATATGAACTCTATATAAATAAACATATAAACAAAAATAATGTGATCTGGGAATAAGTATGAAGTTTAACAATAATTCTCAAAAGACTAGGATTCTTGTACCTGTATTAATCAGTTCACTATTGAAAGAATGGGTCATACCCTAAACTGCAATTTATAAATGGCCACAATCTATAGACAATTATCACCTTCATTTCACTTTTATCTCTAACTTCTCCTTAGTGTTTACAGTTGTTTCCCTACCAACAGTTGTTTTCCTCTAATACTCCATGCATGTGAGAAATGATTGCAGAACCTAATAATTGTGTAGTTTTTAGATGTACTACAAGATATTTATTTATTATTGTTTAAGCTTCCCTTTGGTTGTGCCATATTTCTGTAACCCAATTTACCACTTCTGAAGAACTCTTCTGAGAATCTGAGAGTTAACTAATACATTCACCCCATACTGTAGTAATGAATCCAATCTTACAGACTTTGACACTAGAAACATGAATATAATTAAATAGAAAAGTAGGGTTTTATACTTAGGCAAGAAAAATCAAATGCACAGATAAAATAGATGATACCTGACTCTTCAGCGGTAATTATGACAAAGATGTAATTCTGAATTATTGACAAAGTGAATTCATATTCATGCAAATGAATTGCATGGTGCTGCAGCTGTCAAAAAAGCCTATGCAATCCTAGGCTGCATCAACAGAAAGATAATATCAAGATCACAAAGTGTTTAGTACCATACTTTGGTAAGACCACACTTGGTATACTGTGCCCAATTTTGGTCACCATGATACAAAAAAAGATGCTGAGAACTTTAGAAAAATGCAGAGAAGAGCAACATAAATGATTAGGAGACTGGAGGATAAAACACATGAATGTTTGCAACATTGAGCATGTCTAGTCTAATGAAGAGAAAGATGATAGCAATCTTCAACATTTGAAGGGTTATCAAATATTGTAGGTGTTAACTTATTTTTCCAAGGAATCTGAGGGCAGGACATGAAGTAAGAAATAGAAACACATCAAAGAGAGAGCCAACCTAGAACTAAGGAAGTTTCCTGACAGTGAGATCAAATAATTAATGGAATGGCCTGCCTCCAGAAACATTGCTCTATCACTGCAGGTTTTTAAGAAGAGATTTCACAGCCATTTCTCTGGACTGGTATAAGGTCTCTTGCTTGAGCGGGGGTTGCGGGGAGGACAGTTCGACTAGAAGACCTTCAGGATCCCTTCCAACTCTGTTATTCTGTTATTCATTTGTAAAGTTTTTACTAGCCAAGGTAGTTGGAAGCAAGGACAATCCATTTTGTAGAAAGGGAAGAATTCTTAGGCGCTCTAAACTCAAACCATAATAACAAAATAAAGATATGCTCAGGAAAATTCAAAGAATATCCAGTGATTCCTTCTTTTTGTGCCTGCTTTAAAAACCAGGTTGGATACATTGATAAGATGGTTTTATAAAACTATTAGGAAAAGATGAATGTAAAAACACAGTAACAAGCAGGGAAGGACTATATTAAATTTTAAAGTTATTTTAATTAAATAAATTGAAATTTAATTCAGCCATATTTCCTGTAGAAATATGTAAACTAATAGTCAAACAGTCTCCTTCTGTAAATATTTCATAGTTGTAAAGTTTGTGTTGAACAATAATGAAAAATTATAATGGACACATCTATTGGGAAAATATCCTATCCAGTCACATGCTAGTTACTTTTTGCTGGACATTTGCATCATACCAATCACAAATCTGTGTCCCTGTTGGGAATACTTTGCTGCACTTCCCCTTCTGTTTTTAGTTCAATATGCTGCAATGAAATGCAGAAGCTTTAATATGAATTTGAAGAACATGTTTTTTAAAAAGTTTGAATCTGAGGCATTCTCCTTACAGAACAATTGGCTGTAGATTGTGTTTTTTGTTTGATTGATTTCTATAGCTGCCCATCTCAGCAAAGGACTCTGGGTGGTGTTAGTTTGATGTCCCTATCAGTAGTATGATTAGTTAACCATTGACATATTTTGTCTCTATTCTTCTTTATCTTGCTCTTTGGGAATCGATCTACTATAAGGCCTTGAACGGTTTGAGGAACCCAATTTAATTGCCAATAGTACAATGAACTTCAACTACCAATCCTGATGATCCTATTCCATGGTTACAATACCCCATTTCCTTTTTTTTCCCAGGAATGAATATATCCTGCTCTGGCCTTGCTGTTTGCATGAAAAATGCTGACATGCAATAAGTTTTATGTTAAATTTAAACAAATGCAAAAAAACCCCAAAACTAAAGAGTTTCAATAGCTCCATAGGCACAAAAGTAGCCATCTCGATTGTTACATTAATACATTTTGATTTCTCAAAAACAGCCTATAATCATTTAAATTCTTGAAAAAAATTGTTTTGAGATTTATGAACATGTCATTTAAAGTTGGTGCACCCAAAGTTGTATTACAATAACTAAGTGATTTTACAGTCTAGTTCTAAATATTCCATCTTTACAGAATATAGAAACCACAGAAGTAGCATTACAGAAATAGCATGAACAATACATATAAAGTGTCCTGTAGTCTGGTATGCATTTATGATCACAGGAAGCTGTTTTTCATTTCTGTTATATTTGGTCTGTGATGGCAGGGACATGGAACAGAAAAGACAAAATGTAGAAGATGTTGGATTTGTCTGAAGTGGTGTAGGGTTTCCTCCCTAAGCAGCGAGTTGGACAAGAAGACCTTCAAGGTCCCTTCCAACTCTGTTATTCTATTCTTTCTACTGAATTCCAATTTGTTGGATAAAGCATTCAAGTCTGTCAAGATCCTTCTGGATCATGAGTCTATCTTTTGTCAAGTATTGACTATTCCGCCCCAGCTTGGTATTTGTCTGCAAATTTTCCAAGGTCTCCTTCTATCCCTATCTAAATCATTTATGAATATGTTGGAGTGCTGGGCGTAAAACAGAAGCTTGGAATACTATATGCTTCCTTTCCTGTAGATATAGTTCTATTGAAGACTACATGTTGATTGTGATTGATTCGCCAGTTATAAATCCATCTGATGGTGATGCTGTCTATCCCACATTTTTCTATATTACCAAGAAATAAATGGCATATTTTATTTGTTGCTCATATGAGTATTCATATTTTTTTTCTTGGAAAAAATATGCTTGGAATTTTATTTTTAATCAGATTGACATTTGGCATACTTGCACTAAAGATATATGTAATTTCTAGTCCTTTATCACTGATAGAATATATTCATGGATATATACAGTGGTTATAATAAGTTTAACACACCTATTCAAATGACAAGCTTTTGACATATAAAAAATCAGATCAAGATAAAAGACTTCAGATTTGTTTTCACTTTAAATATAACATGTAAACTGTACAATTCAGTTGAAAAACAAAGTGATATCTTATAGGAGAAAAATAAAAATCGTAAAATAACATGCTTAAACTAATACTTGGTTAAAACATCTTTTGATGTTATTGACAGCCTTCAGATTTATGGGGTAGGAGACTGTCAGCATGATGCATCTTGCCTTGGGAATTCTTGCAAAAGCACTCAGATTCTGTCAGATTGCAAGGGCATATCATGTGCACAGCCCTCTTCAGCTCATTCCATAGACTTTAGATTGGATTCACACCCAGGTTTTGGCTGGGCCAGTCTAGCAAGAATGATCTTTTTCATTGATCTTCTGGTGAATCCAATTTTTTGTTGGTTTGTAGCTGTGCTTTGGGTCATTGTCAAGTTGAAAGATGAAATTCTTCTTCATCTTCAATATTAGTACAAAACCTGAAGGTTTTGTACTAATATTGACCAATATTTGGAATTGTTCATAATTCCCTCCACTTTGACTAAAGCTCCAATTCCAGCTGGGAAAAAAACAGTCCCAAAGCATGTTTCCAACATGCTTCTCTGTGGGTATGGCATACTTCTGGTGATGTTCAGTCTTGTTTATGTGCTAAACATACTTTTTGAAATTAGGCCCAAAAATTCAACCTCGGTGTCATCAAATCATAACACATTTTCCCATATACTTTTGTCAGACCTTATCTAAGTTTTGAAAGATGTACCTGGGCTTTCCTCTTGCTACTATACCTCACAGCCTATATATATGAAGAATATGGGAGATTACATAATCAGTACTTAGCCAGAAATTCCTGCCAGTTTTTCCTTGATTTTTCATTAATTTTGGAGGGACATCCAATTCTTGGTAATGTCACTGTTGCATCATATTTTATCCAGTTTGGTAGTAATGATTCTCGTCACTGTATTCTATGATATATTCAATGTCTTGGAAATTATTTTGTATCCTTCTCCTGACTGATACATTCTAACAATGAGAATCTTTTGATGCTTTATAAGTTCTTTACAGATCAAAACTTTTGCTCTAAGAGGCAATTGTAATGTTAGAAAAATCATACTATAAAACTGAAGTTTAAATGAGCTTGATCAGAATCACTTTAACAGGTATGTATTGATTACTACTTGACATCAGTTTGAAAGTTGATTCGTTAATAATGAATATAGTCATATTCTTACTTATTAGAGAGTGTGCACATGTATACAATCATGTTACTGTAAGTATTTTTATATTTCCTCTGAAAGATTTCAATTTTGTTTTTTTAAAACAAAGGTTCTACAGCTCAGGACATCTTGATTTGATTTTTTTAAATGTCGCAAAACACTGTCATTTTAACAGGAGGTGTAGACTCTTTATATTCACTGTAAGCGCTTAGTGTGAGGAGGCATAAGCTGTTTGTACATTTCACCAAGTTGGTCTATTCTGATGGCAATTTTTCAAGTTCTCACTGATTTGCCTGGCACCTAGTGCTGATTGTTTTTAGTAGTATTCTTCAATGCAATGTCTATAACAGTGTTTTTCAACCACTGTGCCGCGGCACACTAGTGTGCCGTGACATAGTGTAAGGTGTGCCGTGGGAAAATTACTTTATATATAGTCAATATAGGCACAGAGTTAAATTTTTTTAACATTTTCTAATGGTGGTGTGCCTCGTGATTTTTTTCATGAAAAAAGTGTGCCTTTGCACAAAAAAGGTTGAAAAACACTGGTCTATAAGTTCTCAAGTCCTGCAATCTGTCACATGAGTATTTTGGTCAATGAAAATTCTAGGAAACATTCCTTGGAAGATAATTTTGGAAGATGTCTGAGTTGCAAAATCGATGTGACTTCTAACTATTTACAGTTAAGCCCTCTTGGTACTGGTAAATAAATCATATAGTAGAACCTCTGGTCCCAGCCATAATTCATTCCATAACTTTGGTGGCAGCCGGAATTTGGTTGTGACCCAAACCTAACCAAAGTTAATGCAAAATTAATGCACCAACTACATGAGGTCACTGTTGTTTGGCGCTTACAAAAAAAATGGCGCAGAAAGGGAAATTGGCCGTTGCTGTGTTTGATCGCCACCTGAGTATGTGTTCGTGACCGGATTCAAAAGTTTTGTGAATTATTTGGAATCTTGATTTGGTCATGGTCAGAAGAGTTTGTGACCAGAGGTTCTACTGTACTGGGTGCTGATTGATGTATGAAGAATACGTCAATCCATTTGAATGATATTTGGGCTGACAATGTAATATTATAAAATAATAATATTTAGTGCTTGACTCCAATTTTTGAATTTGTTATACCTATCATTATTCCATCTGTTCAAACCACATCCATTTATATAATGTGCATATGCATTCAGATTACTGAGTAAGAAAACCTTTCTTATTTTTGCGATGTCTACCTGTGAATGATATGTAACTTATAATTGAATTTCATTATAAAAGCCAGTTGGTTTTCTTGGGGTGTAATTAATATTGAATTCAGGGCATGTATTCTGATAGTGCTTAGCCTTTATAAACTACTCAAGCCCATGTTGCTCTTTTTTAACCATTTTCTATAAGTTTCTGTTAACTCCCTCCATAAAGAATTATTCTTTTAAAAAATCTATGAGATAAGCATATAGAAGAAACTTTGCATATGTGTTTATATAAATGTATGCCTGGGATCTTCATAGATGTTTAACATGCTTAACAAATTAACCTATTTTCTATGTTCGTAAAATATATTTAAAAATAAATGTATTCAAATCTCTAACTAATTTGGCAGTCTATATATTTAACTGTCTAAGTTAAATATATTCCATATATGCAGCCTTTTCTATGATGATGGAATATGCTGCAGAAAGTTGTATGTTACACGTTTTGACAGATTTTTCTCCTCAAGTATGTACAGAGACCAGACACTGAGACTTTGTTCTGAGATACACTTCATTTCAAAAGTTCTGGTATTAAACCAATATCATGCAATTTCTATCCTGCTATAGACATCAGCAATTCAGTAAGCTTGTAGGTGTGCTGCCTGTCTGGATTGCAAGAAAGATAAGACATTTCAAGAACCTGTCAGGCTGCATACATACAGTAATATGTTTTCTGGTTGCTTGCCATCAATTTAGGAGATTTTTAATAAGTTGTGCAGGTCTGTGTTAATCTATGTTAACTTCATGTGAATTGCTTCGGAGTTGGTTCATAATGGCTGAACCAAATTGCCAGATTCCAAATTACAAGTCTGAGTTACTGCCAAATAGAGATGGAGCAATTTACATTAGTGCTTGAAAAATTAACCTTTAATACATCCTAAATTTGAGCCAACTTTCTTCCAAACTGTAGATTGTATTTCCTTGAAATATTAAGGAGTTCGGAGACTGAATTACCTTTGTTTCTTCATTAAAGTCGTAACTGTTAAAGGATGCTTTTCTTTGAGACATTTCAGCTTCAAAAGATTTTTGAGGCTTAGTCTGTTGAAAAGCTTGAGGATATAATTAGCTAAAATGGAGGCAAGTGAAATTTAGCTGCCGGTGTTCAGTTCAGTGCTTGTGTTGCTATATGTTGTTGAAGAGAAGAATTCTTGAAAACAAACATAATTATTTCATGATGATCCTCCAAATGTCTTTATTGAATTTAATGAGAAGCTATTGCATATAGAATTATGCATTTTGATCAGTTTTTCCTTTCACTGCATCAGAAAAACAACAAACATTTAAAAAAGACTTCATGAATAGTTGCTTCACAGATACTTTTGACTATACAAACAGTGTCACAATTTAATTATCTAGGATTATTGTTGTAACAGATCTACTCATATCGTATGATTTTCATGCATTATCTTAAATTCAAGGTGATACAAGCCTGATCTTTAGAAGCCAAAGAAAAACTATCTTCCTTCTTTCTAAGAGGGAGAGGTATCTTTCATTATTTGTATGTGTGTGATATTAAACAGATTTTGCAAATCAATAAGCATAAGTGTGCTTGTCTAAGGAAGCTCCTACCCTCTTCATCCTTTAAAGTATCAGCAACATTTCCATTTGCTTGAAAAAAAAAAACCACCAGGCATTGCTTGCAGTGAACGTCTTATTATTTCTGACCTAGAAGAAATTGTGCGTGTCTCCATATGTAGTGGAAGAGTGATTTTTACTTGCTTGAAGTACTGAAGGAAGTAAAGACCGTGTAGCTATAGATACAAGTATTAACGTCAGAACATGGGGCCAGCACAAGAGCAAAAGACTGATTATAAAGACAAATTTATGTTTTTGTTTTGTAGTACAGGAAAGACTTAGATTTGTATAATTGAATCAACACAATTTAAATTAATTAAACTTAAAAAGCATTTATCTAGTGTATGAAATTAGAACTACTGTACTTAAAAATGCCAAAAATAGTAAAGGAAATGAATTTTAAAGGTAACTTATGAATTTTTTTTAAAAAAAATTGAGAGCCGTTCTTATTCTTTCCCAATTTGGGGAATCTCAATATTCAAACCACATGTCTTTTATTCATAGGGTCTGGAAATTTTCGAAGCATAATTTTTCTGACTTGATAGTGTTGGATATTATTATTTTACTTTATTATTACTAAATTATTTTATTTATTATTATACTTTCTCTTTATTATAAGTAAATATTTTACAAAAAAGGATGTGTCTGGATATGTGGAAACTAACTAGCACAATTATATTCATATTTTAAAATGTAATACTTCATTGTATTGCTGGCAAAACATAAACCAAACCCAAAGCATAACTTTCATTCTTCATTTCTTTAAAATGTGTCCAACATTAATGACTATTGATTTTCAATTTTGCTACAATTACAAGTAAGTGTGATGAGTGGCAGATAAAAAGTGATAATCCATAGAGTTCTGCTTCATGTTTGTCTGTAGTTCTTTGCATGATCAATATTAACTGTCCCATTGAAACTAACTGCTATATCAAATAGCAGTAAATCAAAGGAATGTGCTTACAGATTATTTATTGAAAGGTTTAATTGTTCACTGTGGTCCAGTTTATCTGAGGAAATAATAGAATGTAGTTGTTCGACAAACCAATGTGTAAATACTGAACTGTCATGGATACCTTCAGCTCACAGATTTTATATGAAGAGATCATAGATAAATACCTCAACATTAAAAACAACAGCAGCTAGTCAGATATCCTTGAAGACCTGCAGCAGCCATGTATCACTATGCTCAATATTAAACTGAATGTTCTCCCTTGTAATGAAATTTTATATGACACAACTGATCAATGCAGCAACAATCAAACATTCTGCAGAGGATAGGGATGGGCAGGAATCATGAACAAAGACTGTTCAGAGAGGGATTTTTCTTTGTTTGTAAATAATGTTGAACGTGTTTAGGCCATATTTCTTAAACATCAATGAGAAAGTGTTTTAATCAGAGGAACTTTGAGGGCTACAAAGAATGAGAATTAGGCTTCAGGTTTTTCATTTCTGGCTGAGGTAGAATACTGCACCCCATAATTGCAATATATTATTTATTTTATTTATTTATTAAATTTCAAAACTCACTGAAATGACAACAGTTTATGTACAATTGTTCTTATGGATCAAAGGAAGGTAGTAATATTCTAGACTGATTTTCTATTTGTTATACATTTGATTACACAGGGTTGTTGAGGGCTTTTAATATTGTTTTAGTACACAAGTTTTCAGGTATGTGTACTGTAAATGATTTTTTTACAGTATAATAGCACAGATATTGTTCCATATAATGTATATATCTTAGATTCCTTAATATGGCACCCTTAGAATAGGTTGGAAGTATAGACCCCCAAATGCCAAATATTCCTCAGACTGAATGTTCAACCTGACGCCTTATATCCACATGCCCTTGTCAGGTTGTCACAGAGTTAAAAAAATTATTTTGATTTGTAGTATGACAACGAGGGAAATTGTTAAATATTTGAGAAGAGACTACTTATATATCACTTCACAATGTTTTACAGCCCTCCCTAAGTGGTTTACAGAGTCCGCAAAATCTAGGTCCTCATTAGAAACTAATCAGATTAACAGTATTTAATTTTAATGATAGTTAATAAAAAAAGTTTTTCCTTAGCACAACTGTTAAATAAATAATAGATAGTGTAAGCACGTAAGTAAAAGGCATGTGTGGTTGCGTCCTGGCAGAAGTTGCATATAAAAGAAATAAATGTTCCTCTATTATATTATTTAAATATTGTAAATATATCTTTTAAATTTGAATGTGGGCCTTCTGCAATCAAAATGAGTATTCTAATAATTTTGAAAGCATCCAGGAAGAGAAACTCAGTGAAAATTATGGAGGCCCATTTCAGAAAATCATGCCATTGAATCTCAGAATTAATTATAATAAGTCTTGGGAAAAAACTTTGATTTTTCTGTGCTGTACAATTCAAAACAAATTGCCAGTTTCTAAGAAAATATAAGGTCAATTAATACATTGCTGTTTTTGTTTCATATTGTGGTAAGTTTATTTGTACATACAGAGAAAACTTAAAATAGGTAAGTAAGATTTTTCTGAATAATTCATTGAATAGTTCCAATGAATAGTTTCTGGCATTTTTGCCTCCCTTAATAAGTCATTAAATAGTTGTAAATAATTCTAGTCATTAAGACAGTGCAATTATGATGCAAAGTTTTAAATTTCTTTAATTACAGCAACATGAAATTGACAAATAAAATGTTACATAAATATTATTTAAAATCAATTATATTATGATTATAACAGTTGTGTTTTAGTCTGTTCACATGCTATTGGACAAAATGTGTAATAAATTAAAGGCATTAAACTTCCCACATTTTCTTTGCTTTCAGCTAGGGCATAAAATGGGATAAATAATCTTACAGAAAGAGTTCCTATAAAAGTGTTTAAAGCACACTATTGTGTTCTGTTAGGAACAAAACTTAATTAATTCTTTTACACAATACTTACTTGAAAATGAATAAATATTCATTTGAAGCAGCCTGCCAAAAGTAAAAAAACAACAACAACAAATCCTGAATCAATGAATCATATAATGGAAAAGTCTTTTGAGGCTGGGATAAATGCATTATCAATAATTGAGGATCCATTTTTCAATAAATATCTTTGGTAGCTTCCCATCAATGTAGAATACATCTAAGGCTTGGCATTATGAAGTCCCATATTGAGAAATGGTTACGGTACAACCAATTCAATAAAGAGGAAAAAGAGTCATCCTCAAGAATCAGTGGAAATAGGGAACTGGAAGCTATTGTCTTCCCAGAGTTTGCATTTTTTGTTTCCAAACCTGGAACTCAATTGATCAAAATTATATTAACTGATACACTAGTAACAATGATTGACACTAAAAATCATTAAAAGCAACTGTATAAGGTTGTAGTAAGATGTAATTGTGATAGCTTTCCTTCTGGAAAATTACTCCCATGGGTACCCTCTGGTGTTTTATTTCTAGTGTTTTGTTCTATTAATGGATTCCCTATGGTAATTCTGTTGAAATAGAATTAACAATAGTACAGATTATTATGCTGATTGAGCTAAGGGAGAGAGAGCAGGGGTTCATTCATTCAAAATGCTGGCTTCTTTAGAGTATCTGGAGTCTGGGATACTAGTTCATTCTATCATCTGTGAGAAATGGCAGCTATTTCATAGGAATAAGTAGTCTACTGTAAACCTGCTCCAGTTTTCTGTCCTATGGAGTAGATATCTAGTGCAGCCCAAAAAAAATTCTGATATTTAACTAAAAATGTGGATAGATTATTGAGAATTGATTTTTTTGAAAAAATAAAGAGGACATGATAGGATTTTCTGCTGTCAAAATGCTTAATGTGCTCAGTTGTACTGCTAGATGTATACTCAGATGTATACTCTTCTCTCATGCAAAGTTTCTTAGATTAACCATGATACTGCCAACATTTTTTTCATGTTTCTACAACAACCTATCTTGTCAGGTAAGTTGATCTGAGAGATAATGGAAAGCAGAAAGTTCCCAACCTTAGAGTGGATTTGTATCTAGTTCTAGTCCAGCATGTTAACAAGTACAGTATCTCTCATTGGCTTCCAAAGTCTTTTATTTTTCTCATATTTTGTATTGAACTTATTATTGTTCATAGATGTCTGCTGTATTTGCCACATGGCTAGCAGGAAATGTGAATCATAGAGCATAAATGGAGATTGGATAGCAGTTACAAAGCAGAAGACATAATTTTAAACATATTGTGTGAGGAGGTGTGTGATAGCTGCTGTGTGAAACAGCCTCCCTACCTGTCTCCTACCTGTCTATCTTCTTCTGTCAGTTGTCTCTAGCTCCCACAGCTACCCACAAAATATTATTCTTGAGATCATATAATATTTTACTTTGATTAAATTGACTGGTGCCTTCATCTAGAAAAAATTAGGTACATCTGTGGATTTTATACCCAACAACAGTGAACTCAACTAAAAGAGCAGATGAAATGTTAAATTTTGAGTTCAGCTGAACATTTCATCTGTATTGTTAGTTCCATTCTTTTTATATTTGATGAAAAAGAAGTTTTCTGGTATTTTCTCCTGAAAGAAAGAGAGAAATAAAATCTGCATGGGCAGGATGTAAAGCCAATCACAAGGTAACTAAAGAAGTGTATTTTATTGTACATTAATAAATGTGGTGATTTGTTTCTTCGTGTGTATCTCATACCTTGAATAAATTTCAAAAGAAGAGATCAGGTGGGAATGCCTGTCATGGGATCTTTTTTTTTAGCTTGTTTGTTTATTCCTTCTGTCTTCTTCTGAGATCACAACAATACTTCCGTACTTGAATAACAAATCTCAGTTTTGAACAATATTGAGCATAATTTGATTCCTTTGGTCTTTTTGCAAAAACAAAAAAGTAGCTATACAGTCAAAGGAAAAGCATGTTTTTTTTTTAAAAAAAGCATAATCATTGAACTTAACACTTTAAATAAATGGCACTGTTTCAATGACTTTGCATGCACCTTTATTATGTTAAGCTCTCATTGTCAGTATGTCAGCAAGGTATTTTGACTTTATCTTCTGACTACAAACAATGATATAGGTCAGAATTACAAAAGATACACTCCCAATCACAGGCTCACTACATTAACTGTAGTGGCTTCAATACATAATCCCAACAGTTAATGTTTGAGTATTGCAATTAGAACACAGCCATTTCTAGATGAAAAGCATTAGGAAAGCCCTGCAGAGCTTTCAAATAGGTAATGGAGAGCAGTATCATTATATTTTTTAAAAATTTATGATGCATCCTGAAACATATTTCAAACAATTTGCCATTTAAATGTGCCATATACTGTATTACAACTCACAAAAGCTGAAGTGCAGTTACAGTAAGTATGGACACAGAAGATTTGCAGATGCAGCTATACAATCTAAGACCCTTGCTACCATTTTGGAGGTAAAGAGCATCACTCATTATTATATCAGTTGTTTTTGATACTTCTGATAGAAGTTGTGCTCACCTTGTGATCATTCAAAGTTACGACTGTACTAAAACAAAATGACTTGCAAACACTTCTTATACTTAAAACCCATTACAGTGTCTCCTTGATCATAAGATCAAGATTTAGACTTTTGGCAGCTGGCCAAGAGTATATATATAGGTGCAGTGTGCTATGGTCATGTGATCATTTGTGACTTTCCTAGCCAACAATGAGGAAAGCCAGATTCTCTTAAGAAACATGAAATTCATTTAACAATTCTGATGATTTGCTTAACAACATCAGCAAAAAAAATGCATAACAGTGGGCGTGACTCACTTAACCTCTACCTTGTTTAGTAACCAAAGTAATTATAAATCGAGGACTACTTGTACATACTTTGGAACTTAACGTTCAGAATTTCCAGGCAACCAATTATTATATTGGTAAGAAATAATCTAATAGAAATATTTTCAAAACCACCCCTTTCTTCCTAAAGCCTCAGATATTTGAGTGTTTTAAAATCATATATGAAAAGTAAAATGTTATCCTGAAAATATCCCTATCATTGTGTAAAATGTTATCCTGAAAATACCTTATCGCTGTGGTCCATTGTTAACTATTTAACAATATATTTATATAAGAGTAATTTTGACAAATGCTACAAATGGAACCATGTTGTGGGACTTATCCGGGCTGTTATAGACCCCAGAAGGTTTCTTGCAATAAAAGCCAACAAAGATTATATGGCAACTTAAAGACCAAGTAAAGACTTTGCTTGTATCCTTGGCTATCAATGCCCTTGAGTTCAGTAAATTCATACAGGGATCTACTTTGTGGTATAAACCTTTATAGGTTGGTGGCTATATTGTCAGATACAATATATGGAAAATGTATTGTAACCTGCAGACTACAATAAATAGAATAATCTTTATGGTGATTTGTCTTTATGTTGTACTCCTGTGATTTTGAAGATTAGATAATATTTTCTCTTCCATAAAATGAAAAAAAAGATGGGATAAACGTAGCCAAAGAAAAATCAGTGTAGGTATTTAATTTTCTATATCTGCTTCTGCAATTACAGTTGAACTTATAGACTAAAGACTAAAGAAGGATTTTTTTTCTTTTGTCCTATGAAATAAGCAGTGTAGAGAGCAATTAGCATTTTTTAAAGAAGTGGACATCTACTAAATAAAATCAATATTGGAAAAGTATGGGCACAAATTAAAATGAGTTATTTCACAATATAATTGTTTTAAAGACAAATCCGAATGTAATAGTGGTGAAAGATAATAAACTAACTACTAAAGAAATATTTGAGAAAATAAAAGGGCCTGGCTGGACAATTATTCCCCAGTTCAAATTCTATTACCACAAATTCTATTACCACAAATTTTCTTATTTAACTCTTAAAAATTGAAACAGATGAAGAGTGAATTTAAAAAAATGAACAATGTCATGATGTCATCTCTGGTGCAGCAGTTGTTTTTCATGGGCCTTTAAATCATTGCAAAAGTGTTTTTGTGGTTCATTTTATAGCAGTGATTGTGTTGGTTGATAATAATAGTTGCTCTTTAGCATATCTGGAGAACGTTAAACTGAAGAATTCATGGTAAGGCATGCAGCATGATTAACTTATAGTTTTCTAAGTATTTTCCTGGGTTGAATCCTTTTGCTTGAATCCTTTCCTGGCTTAATGTTTCCCAGATGTGTTGGGATGAGTATGAGTTATAGTTCCTGCAGACTTAGACGACCACCGGCTTGGAAATGTAGTTGTAAAAAGATGCTGAAATAAAAGTATATATCTTGAAGTTTCTTTCTTGCTGTATTTTGATTGGAAAGGGAAAAAAAGTTTGAAGAAAGAAAGAAAAGTCTTTATCATGCCAGTTTGTTTTCTTCGCTGTCCTCAGTGAACTGCACCTGTTCTAAAATATGTGTCAAGAATAGCAGGGAGCCATTCTTAAGCCAGCAAGAAGACTCAGCCAGAGCCTTCTATGACCTGGTCATGTACAGTATATTCTTGAGTGCAGGGTCATGGTCAGGTTACCTGTCCTGTCTGACAATAATCTGTGATCACATTTATTTTATTCCTGCTCTCACTATTTCTTCATCTCCTTTCCCACCGTTACATTTTCCTCCAGATAAGTATCCAAAATATTATCTTTTTCAAGTGTATAGAATGAGCAAATCACATACTGTTTTAAATCTTAAAGTATAGACTATCTTTGAACAATAATGTACATGAAAAGAATAATAGAACACAAGCAAGTGACTTAACAAAGGTCTCTTCCAGAATAGGAATGTTTCATCTTTTTCACTTGAAGATAATTAAAAGCAGATATTTTTTTTTGTCCCAGACTACACATGAAAATTAAATGATACTTTTTACAAGGAAGAGTTTGGGACTTATAAATAACTTCTACAATGAAGTACACATAGCAGCAAAGAATCTGGTTCTAATTACTTGTACTTTGGTTGAACTTTGGTGTTTCCTTTTGACTTTCCTTCTAAAGTATGTGAGATGTACGTTTTGAATTTCTGCAATGTAGTCATACATGGAGATGCATGTGTGTGCACATATCCCGACCCTCTCTCTGGTGCCAATATAAATTAGGGTTAATAGAATGTTTTGACCAAATGCAACACTTCACCCTCAAATTGCTCCTTTTCTGAAAAGATTCAGAACTTAGTGTTCCCGCTTCCCTAAGGGCATTCCAGGAAATGCCATTTACTTTACAACTACTGATTCTTTAAAGGCTCAGCTGGTCTGAAAGAAGTGCATTAAATTTCTGCATGTGCATTTGTAGTAAAAACGAAAGAGATTTCATAAAAGTGTGTTCTGTTATTAATCAGCCACAACATTAAAGTCCTTCAATTTTCCAAAATATATTCACTACCATGAAATTATACACTGTAAAGCACAATTCACTTCCTTAAACATCTCATCTACCACTTGAGCTAAACATTTTAAATTAAAATAATAATAATTATAAATTATTAAAAGTAAAAAGTGTGATATAAACTGTTGTCTAAACATAGTTCTTAGTGAGTTAAGACTTTAAAGTAGTTATTGCAGTATGAATGCTATTTACAATTATAATTTAAGGGGATTCTACAAATTTTTGCTTTCTTTTTCTATTTTATTTACATGTATACTTATATATATATACATATATACAATAACTGGTTGTTCACATGCTTATAAATAAGTAAAATTCAGATTAAGAATGTAAGTCAAAAATAAGCAAAAAATGGTGAGAGACTCTATTCTAGATGAGACATGATCTTAGAACCCCTGAGAACCATAACTTTCAAAAATCCTGTAGCTCCAGGTAACTACTAGATTAATGGAAAAGGGCTGATCTACTGTAGTTCCCATCTTCAAAAAAGGAAAAAAAATGATCCAGGAAACTACAAACCTATCAGTGTGGTAACAATATACATATTTGTGAAAAATAGATCATGCCGCACAAATATTATTGCACTCTTTGACAATGTAACAAAATTAGTGGACCACAGAATAGTTGTGGATATAATTTACTTGCATCAGTAACACATTTGATAAAGTTGATCACAACTTACTACATAGAAAAATGTGGGTTAGGCAGCATCACCAGCAGATGGATTCATAACTGGCTGGAATTTAATGGAATTGCATCTGCAGAAGAGAATGTAATGTGGCACCCCAAGGCTCTGTCTTAGGCCACTGCCATATCTTCATAAATGATTTAGATGAGGAGATAGAAGAACAACTCATCAAATTTGTAGATGACACAAATGTAGATGACAGGAATAGCCAATACTCTAGAAAGATGGCTTAAGATACAGTAGCAACTAGGCACATTTGAACATTGGGCCCTATGTAACAAAACAAAATTCAATGGTGAGAAAAGTAGAATTCTACATTAGGCAAGAAAAACCAAATGCACAGGTACAGAATAGGGGGGATCTGGTCAATAGTAACTGCAAGTGGGATCTTGGAGTGGACAATAGGGGGATTGTGGGGATTGACTGATCGTATGTGTGTGTATGTGTGTGTGGGCCGGGAGCATAGCTGGGTACCTCCTGCACTGAGTGCTTTGCAGAAGTGCCAGGGGGGCCCAGATTCAATCCCGTCCTCAGATGTGTGTGTCGAAGGGCCTGCCGGTGAATCTGGTGGCCAGGGAGGAGGGACCATAGACGCGGGAGTGGGCCGGAACATTAGGGTCATAACGGGAGGGGCAGATATGGCGGGAACTTTAGGGCGAGCCATTACCGGGGAAGGAGGGTTCCCTACGTCATAAGGATCCCTCCTTCCAGCCCTTTTAGTTCCACTCCAAGGCCAGATGGTGTGAGTAGTCAGGACCCTGGTCTCAGGTTGTTGTTGCTAAACGCCAGGTCTGTGGTTCACAAGGCTCCCCTCGTCCAGGACCTAATTTTAGACGAGGGGGCAGACCTGGCATGTATTACTGAAACCTGGCTGGGCCCAGAGGGAGGAGTCCCCCTCACTGAAATGTGCCCAGAGGGTTTTCAGGTGCTTCATCAACCGTGACCCCAGAAAGGGGCGGGGGAGTGGCCATTGTTATACGGAAGTCCTTGGTTCCTCGTAGGATCCCTGCTCCAGAGCTTATCGGGTGTGAGTCCTTGCTGGTGAAGTTGGACCTTGCAGGTCACGTGGACTTGTTATTAACGTACCTGCCTCCCAGCAGCATGACAACAGCCCTCCCCTCGCTTTTCGAGTCAGTAGCTGAGCTGGCAGTTGAGTTCCCCAGGCTTATTTAGTGATTTTTTTAGTGATTTTATTGACATTTGTAGGCCGCCCTTTTCCCTGAGGGGACTCAGGGCGGCTCACATAAAATCGGGGAAGGGGAAATACAGACAATAACAAAGACACATATAATAAAAACAGTAACCAACATGCATTCATCATTCGGGAGGGGCAACTATCTTCATCCCCAGGCCTGACGGGCTAGCCAGTTCTTCAAGGCTGTGCGGAAGGCCTGGACGGTGGTGAGAGCACGAATCTCCACGGGGAGTTCGTTCCAAAGGGTCGGGGCGACTACTGAGAAGGCCCTCCTCCTTGTAGTTGCCAGCCGACACTGGCTGGCCGATGGAATACGGAGGAGGCCCAATCTGTGTGATCTTATTGGTCGCAGGGAGGTAATTGGCAGAAGGCGGTCTCTCAAGTATCCAGATCCACTACCATGTAGGGCTTTATGGGTGATTAACAGCACCTTGAAGCGCATCCGGAAATCGACAGGTAGCCAGCGCAGCTCGCGGAGGATAGGTGTAATGTGGGTGAACCGCGGTGCACCCACAATCGCTCGCGCGGCTGCGTTCTGAACCAGCTGAAGACGCCGGATGCTCTTCAAGGGCAGCCCCATGTAGAGCACATTGCAGTATTCCAGCCTAGAGGTCACGAGGGCCCGAGTGACTGTTGTGAGTGCCTCCCGATTCAGGTAGGGTCGCAACTGGCGCACCAGGCGTACCTGGGCGAATGCCCCCCTAGCCACAGCCGTCAAATGGTGGTCGAATGATAGCTGTGGATCTAGGAGGACTCCCAAGTTGCGGACCCTCTCTGAGGGGTATAGAGTTTGACCCCCCAGCCTGAGAGATGGAATATTGGTGGAATCCTTGGGAGGGAAACACAACAGCCACTCGGTCTTTTCTGGGTTGAGCACAAGCTTGTTAGCCCTCATCCAGTCCATAACCGCCTCCAGGCCCCGGTTCATCACGTCTACCGCTTCATTGAGTTGGCACGGGGCGGACAGATACAGTTGAGTATCGTCCGCATATTGATGGTATCTGATCCCGTGCCTGCGGATGATCTCTCCCAGCGGTTTCATGTAGATGTTGAATAGTAGGGGCTCCAATTGCGCTTATGGTCCTGGGGGACTTCAATCTGCCTTCGCTCAGCGAGCACTCTGATGGAGCGCAGGAGTTCATGGCTTCCATGACAGTCATGGGCTTGACTCAAGTAATTCGGGGCCCAACTCACTCAGCGGGTCACACGCTCGACCTCGTATTTCTCTCAGAGCAGTGGAGTTGTGATCTTGGTTTGAGGGGTAGTGAGATCTTGCCCCTGTCATGGTCGGACCACTTCCTACTGAGGCTCGACTTTTGGAGGCCAATCCCCCACTGTAGGGAGGAGGAACCGATTAGGTGGTTCCACCCCAGGCGCCTTATGGATCCTCAGGGTTTCCAGACGGTGCTTGGTGTTGTGCCTGATACTCTCGCCCACAGTCCGGCGGAGACTTTAGTTGCTGCTTGGAACTCAGCAGCGTCTGAGGCTCTCCACCGGATTGCGCCTTTACGGCCGATCCAAGGCAGTGGATCCAGGAGGGCTCCTTGGTTCAGATGAAGCGCCAAAAGAGATGCCTAGAGCGCCGCTGGAGGTCCAGTAAATCTGAGTCAGACCGAGCACTATTAAAAGCCTGCATTGGAGCTTACCTTCTGGCAATTCGGACAGCTAAGAACACCTATATTGCCGCTCTGATTGCATCCGCTGAGTCGCGCCCAGTCGCCTTGTTTAGGGTAACCCGCTCCCTCCTGAATGGGAGGGTTGCGGGCAATCCTTTACGAGGTAGAGCTGAGGAGTTTGTCCAGTTCCTCGCGGACAAAGTTGCTCGGCTTCGGACAGACCTGGACTCCAATTGCGCAGAGCCAGCCGAGGTAGCGGGGGAGGGTCTTGAGCGACATCTCTGGATTGATTTTCAACTTGTTACTCCTGAGGAAGTGGACAAGGCCATGGGAGCGATAAGTGCCTCCATGTGTGCACTGGACGCGTGCCCCTCCTGGCTGGTCACGAACAGCAAGGAGGTGACACGGGGCTGGATCCAGGCGATAGTGAACGCCTCCCTTCGGGAGGGCTTCTTTCCCCCTCTATTAAAGACAGTGGTGGTGAGACCCCTCCTGAAGAAGCCATCTCTAGATCCAGACATTTTAAATAACTATCATCCAGTCTCAAACCTTCCCTTTGTTGGGAAGATTGTTGAGAAAGTGGTGGCCTTTCAGCTCCGACGGTCCTTGGATGAAACTGATTATCTGGATCCCTTTCAGTCTGGATTCAGGCCTGGCTACAGTGCTTTGGTCGCACTGACTGGTGATCTCTGGAGAGCCAGGGATGGACGTCATGCCTCCGTTCTAGTGCTTCTTGACCTCTCAGGGGCCTTCGATACCATCAACCATGGTATCCTTCTGCGGCGGTTACGGGAGGTGGGGGTGGGAGGCACTGTTCTTCAGTGGTTCTCCTCCTACCTCTCGGACAGGTTGCAGTCGGTGTTGGTTGGGGGGCAGAGGTCGATCCCTAGGCCCCTGAAATACGGGGTGCCGCAGGGTTTGGTCCTGTCCCCCCTCCTGTTTAACATCTACATGAAGCCGTTGGGCAAGATCATTCGGCGGCACGGGATAAAATATCACTAGTATGCAGACGATACCCAGTTGTATCTGTCCGCCCCATGCCAACTCAGTGAAGCGGTTGACGTGATGTGTCAGTCCCTGGAGGCTGTTAGGGTCTGGATGGGGGTAAACAAGCTTGCACTCAATCCAGACAAGACCGAGTGGCTTGTGTGTTTTCCTCCCAAAAATTGGCTAAGTATTCCATCGCTCAGACTGGGGGGTGAAATTCTACGCCCCTCAGACAGGGTTCGCAATTTTGGAGTCCTCCTGGATCCACAGCTGACCTTAGAACATCACTTTTCGGCTGTGACCAGGGGGGCATTTGCCCAGGTTCGCCTGATGCACCAATTGCGTCCCTACCTGAACCGGGAGGCACTCGCAACAGTCACTCATGCCCTTGTGACCTCAAGACTGGACTACTGCAATGCGCTCTACATGGGGCAGCCCTTGAAGAGCATTCGGAGACTTCAGCTCGTCCAGAATGCAGCCGCGCGAGCGATTGTGGGTGCACCTCGGTACACCCACGTTACACCTATCCTCCGCGAGCTGCATTGGCTACCTCTTGGTCTCCGGATACGCTTCAAGGTGTTAGTCCTCACTTATAAAGCCCTTCATGGTATTGGACCTGGGTACTTGAGAGACCGCCTGCTGCCAATTACCTCCCAAAGGCCCATTAGATCCCACAGATTAGGCCTCCTCCGGGTTCTATCTACTGGCCAATATCATCTGGCTACTACCCGGAGGAGGGCCTTCTCTGTGGCTGCTCCGGCCCTTTGGAACGAACTCCCCGCGGAGATTTGGACCCTCACCTCCCTCCAGGCTTTCCGCAAAGCCGTTAAAACCTGGCTGTGCCGGCAGGCCTGGGGTTGACGAGTTCCCTTCCCCTCTCGAATTGTGTGACTGTTGATCATCTTTTTAAATTCTCTTGTACTTTGCTTGTTGTATTCCCTTCTTGTTTTACCCCCCCCCTTGGGTTTGTTAGCCGCCCTGAGTCCCTCCGGCATATAAATACAATAAACCTTCAACCTTCAATCACTTAAATATGAGCCAGCAGTATACTGCAGCTTCCAAAAAAAGTCAACACAATTCTAGGCTGTATTAACAGGTGATAGAATCACGTTCATGTGAAATGTTAGTACCACTTTATAATGCCTTAGTAAGACCACACTTGGATTATTGTATCCAGTTTGGGTTGCCACATTATAAAAAAGAATGTTGACATGCTAGAAAGAGTTCAGAGAAAAGGTGATTAAGGCACTGGAAGCTAAAACATATGAAGAATGGTTGCAGGAATTAGGTATGTCTTATTTAATGAAAAGAACTAGGGGAGACATGATATCAATGTTCCAATATCTAAGGGATTACCTCAAAAAAGAGGAGGTCAGCCTGTTCTCCAAAACACATGAAGGCAGCAGAAGAATCAATGGATGTAAACTAATCTAGGAAGGAGCCAAGATAGAATTAAGGATAAATTTAATTGATTTATAATTAATTAATTAAATTAATTAATCAGTGGAACAATTTGCAACCCAGAGGTTGTGGCTGCCTCCTACCAATTACCTCCCAAAGACTGATTAGATCCCACAGAATAGGTCTCCTCCGAATCCCATCTGCCGGCCAATGTCGGCTGGCAACTCCCCGGGGAAGGGCCTTCTCTGTGGCTGCTCCGGCCCTCTGGAACGATCTCTCTGTCGAGCTCCGGACCCTTACCACCCTTCCAGCTTTCCGCAAAGCTACTAAGATCTGGTTGTTCCGGCAGGCCTGGGGCTGTTGAATCTTCCAGCCCCATCCGAGGTATGAATGTTGCTGTATTTTTAAATTGTTTGTCTTTTTACTTTTATTTTGTACCCCCTTCCCCCCAGATTGTTAGCCGCCCTGAGTCTCGGGAATAGGGCACCATACAAATTAAATAAACCTTAACCTTAACCTTAAACCGTTTTCCAACACTGGAGGATTTAAGAAGAGATTGAACAACTATTTGTCTGAAATAGTATGCAGTTTCTTGCTTGAGCAGTGAGGTTGGACTAAAGACCTTCAAAATCTCTTCCAACTCTGTTATTCTGATATTCCTATATCTGCTTTGTTCAGACAATAGTAATTAATTGGTTTCTATGCAACAGCATCTTTCTGTGCTAAGCATACCTATCAGGATCTTTTTATTATGTGCTAATTGAATTCATTATTAGTACACATAATGATTTCAGATTCTTATCAAACATTTTAACAATGCAACATGCTTGACTGTTCTTTTCTCTTCATAATAAATAAGCAGACAATTGGTCTATTTTAGGGATAGAAAACTGAAATTGAGAAGGTAACCCTTTAAAGATACTCAATTAATCTATTAATTACACCAGAGCAGTAAGCTCTCAATCTTTTGGGCACTAGGGACTGGTTCCATGGAGAGAAGTTTTTCTGTGGACTAGTGGGGGGCGTGGTTTCATGCACTCTGTGCATATCACAAATAGGGCTTCACTTGTTTGCGGGGCCCAGTTACTGGCACACCGCGGACCCCTGCTGGTTCACCCACCAGGGGTTGGGGATCCCTGCACTAAAATTTTGAAAAAGACAATGCCCCCAATGTTACACAATATTCTAACATTATGACTCCAATATTTTAGTTATATTTTAATACGTTGTGCAGAATTTACTGGTGGACTATAATTTCTGAAATGTGTTGAGTAGGGAATAAATTTAATAATTTTATTGGGTCTGCAACCTTAAACACTCAAAGAGCCATTTCCCATAGAAAAGAAATCACTAGGAGCAACAAAACCTGGATGGGTGTGCCCAACTTGACATCACTCACTCCCACCCAGCCACATGACATACACCCCAGCCACACCTACCCATGTTTTGTGGCCCTCGGTGTTTTCTTTTCTATGGGAAACAGATATGCCTCTTTCTACCTTTCTACCTCTCTCTCTCTCTCTCTCTCACTCTTGCTCTCGCTCTTTCTCCCTCCCGTACTTGTTGTTATTGTTTTTGCAGAGGATGTTCTTTCTTTTTCTTTGGGTACTTTTTACCATTTGATTTAAATCAAGAGTCATTTCAGGTTCCAGATAAATGAAGTTCTTTCGTCTCCCTGCTGTGGCTCCCTGTCAGTTGAACCCACCACTGGCTAGCCCTGTCCCTCACTCTCTTCTCCCAGTCACTCCTTGCCTGGCCTGAGAAGGTAAGGGTGACGTCGGGGGAAGGAGACTCACTCCATATTCCAGAGCAGGAGTGAAGCATCCCTGTA
The DNA here is from genome assembly GCF_051295495.1 of Thamnophis sirtalis. Classification (NCBI taxonomy): domain Eukaryota; kingdom Metazoa; phylum Chordata; class Lepidosauria; order Squamata; family Natricidae; genus Thamnophis; species Thamnophis sirtalis. The sequence continues at coordinate 48,015,686 of NW_028261384.1, forward strand.
CTTACAGAAGGACGAAAGAACCACATGCGGCTCAGGAGCTGCAGGTTGCAGACTCCCAGGATAAACAGTTCATTTTGAATAGGAATGTAGTTAACAATCTCAATCTAGCCTTCCCAAGTTACTATTTAAATTTATATATTTCAGAATTTTGTAATACTGCTCTCCAAGGAGAAATAGAATACAAAAGTATCATAAGTCAGGTGAATTTTTGGAACAAAATTGTAAGCAAAATTGAATGCCAAAATACATACGTTAGAAATATATTTGTATGTGTGCCTCAACTGATACAGGAAACACTGAACCAAACTGGAAGTTGGAAAAAATAATCCAAAAATTAACAGAATAAAAGGCATTGCTTTTGGCAGTTGTGTAGCACCAGAATTTCTCAAATAAAACATTACTCCATATTAGGTATACATGATACATTCTCAGACCTGAGAAATTTTTATAAGAAGGAATTACTGCATTTTTCGCCTCATAAGATGCACTTTTTTTCCTTCCAAAAGTGGGTGGAAATGTCTATGTGTCTTATAAAGTGAATGGGTGACAGGCAGCAGTTGCAAATGAAGGCAGTGATCCCTGCCCTAGAACAGCTGATCAGGGGTATTCTGGGAGGCCAAACCAACCACCGATCAACTGCTCGGAGATGAAGGCGCCAGTGTTTCCCAGCGGAGGCAGCAGACACAGAAGAGGCAGATGGTGGAGTACTAGCAAACAATGGTTTGTTTTATAATTTAAAAAGTCAGGCCTGGAACTTTTAATTTACTTATATGTATCCGTAGGTGACATTTCAAAGTATCTACAATCCAGCGCAATGCAGGCTGTCACCCTCCATTAAGTGCAACAATACTCTGTGTTAATAAAGATGGGCAGGAATGAGCGCACCCATATGCAATCTACAAGAAAAACTAGCTGTCTTTAAAGATAGAGCTACCATGTTTTCCCAAAAATAAGATCTAGTCTTATATTTTGGGGGCTCCAAAAAGCATTAGGGCCCATTTTTTGGGAAACATGATATCAGGGTAATCAGCCTGGCTGGTTGCCCCACCCCTTGCCACATGCACAAAAGGCAGCGAGGGCTGATGGTGTCCAGTTGCAGCCTGCCCTATCCTTGGTCAATGTATTCTGGGGCTGTGCACCCATTCAGCTCTTCAAAGGTGAGGTACCAAAGGTACCTATCCAAGCAGGAGACGGAGGCAGAGGCACGGAGGGTGGGGAGTCATGTGACCTGGACATGCTGTGTGGTGAGAGTTGGTGGACTGGTCACGGGAGGCTCGTCTTTGTGCAGCAGCAGGCAGAGGCAGAGGCATGGGGGGAAGGCAGGCGATCCGGACACTAAGAGATGCAAAGACAAGAATCCTTCAGCCGCCCGCTTAATCCGTCATACCATTTCTTGACTTGCCTGTAGCCCATGCGGTGTATCTCACTGCCTCTAGTGCTGACAATGCCCACCTACATCCGGGATGATAACGACATTAACTGGGGCTTATTTTTGGGCTAGGGCTTATATTAAGAGCATGCTAAAAATCAAACTAGGGCTTATTTTCTGGTTAGGTTTTATTTTCGAGGAAACACGGGAGGTTAGTGATTTATATTTCAGTATATGTTTGCATACATTGATATATTTATACATCACTTTAATCTATTGTGTAATGACAATATTTGGACATTTTCCTGTAATTTCGGCAGGAGGGGCTACAGCTGGGTTTAGTTACAGCCTGATTGGTCCAGAGACTGAGGGATTTTTCTTAAGTATCTTCCTTTCCCTCTAGGCTCCCAGCTTCTCTCAGTCTTTGGTCCAAGCACTAGCTGTGGCTCCAGTGAAGTACTTATTGAGATTTATAATTCTTAATTCGGTTGATTGGTTATTCTAAAATTTATTATACAAAAAGAAAAACTCAGACTGCTGGCCAAGGAGACTGCTGGCCTCCTATCCTGGGCTGGATAAGGGGCTTGCCCAATTCCTGGGTAAGGGGTTGCAGGCTCCTATTGCAGTCTCATGTATTACAGGCTCGGCGGGCAGCGTCGATTGTTAAAACTGTTGTGACCTGAAGCCGTGAGCCTTGTCACGGCTTTAACAACCGTCGCCCTTGCAATGTCTTGCTGCTGCCAGAGCCTCATCTCGCTTTAAAGATCCACCGTAGCTTGAATACGCTAGAGAGGTGCGCCTTTGCTGAGTTGTCTTGAAAGGTGCGGCATGGCCCATTAAGGAGAGTGAAGAGTGGGCAAATGGATTTGTCGCCGCAAGAATCCTTGGGGCTCGGCTCGTCATGAGGCTGCAACCTCAGAGCCTTTAAGTCTGCACGCCTTCTCTCTCGCTCCACGAGGTGCGGTGGCCATTTTGGTGCGACCTCATGGTGGCCATTTTCTAAGGCAGCGGCCTGCATCGGGGCTGCTAATCAAGGCCCACAGACATCTTCTCCTCAGGTGCACTGCCAATATCGTGGCCATTAATCAAGGTTGTTAGACCTTCTCCTCTGCCCAGCTGCAGTGTGGCCGTACATTGAGGCGGCAGGTTTGCCGCAGTCAATCCAGGCACAGGCCACATGAGTGAGGCATGGCCTCCACAGTCCCTGAATCTGTGCAGACCCAAGGAGAAATGGCAGAGGAAGGCCAAGTCAGGCTCAGGCCCAGGGCAGCAGCCTCCAGGCCTGCAGCTGACCAGCGCCCTTCCAGAGCATCCCAGAGCAGCTGCTAGGGATGAGTCAAGGAGATAAAAGGCAGGTGGCCAAGGCGGAGAGGCTAGCGCAGGTGGTTAAGCCTGAATTCCCTTGCAGATCCAGATCTCCAATAGGGTTCAGCTCTCACCATTCTGGCTCGTCCCCCAGAGGTTTCAGCCCTTCTTTGCCTTCTATTTCACCTGCAAGGCCCCACAGATAGTTGGCTTCTCCTTCACCTCCCATATCCCCTAGATCATATAGGGAGGGGGGAGATGATCCAGGAGAAAGGGAATCTCGGGACTACCTGCCAGCCGGCCAGCTTGCCCCCCAGTCTCCTCTTCCCGGAGCCCATCTGAGGAGGATTTGGAGGATCTGCTGCCTGCCTGCCTGACTGCTTGCCTGACTCATCTCCACCACTATGGTAAAGGCACCGTTTCTGGCCTGTCCCAAAGGGAGAATGCCCCTCCCAAAGAATAGCAAGGCCTCACTCTGTCCCCAGACACAGATCTCCATTTCCTCCAGGGGGCAGGATTCACCTCAGCCTCCTTCCCCTTCGGTAGTCAGTGAGGGCTCTATCTTAGGGGAGGTGGCCCATCCGGACACAGGGTTCTTGGAAGATGAGGACTCAGTTCCTCCTGCCCCCCCGGCATTTCCAGGTCTCTTTCCTCCCCCGGCCTTCAAACCTTTTCTACACAAGGCCAAAAAGATTGGTAGGGGGCCCCTCAAGTGTCCCAACACAGGGATCCCAACCTAGCCATGTTTATAAATCCCAATACAGATAAGGAGGAAGTTCCAGCCTCCCCTCTTTTCTTAGAAGTGGTCAAGAACCAGTGGTTTCAACTTTCTTCTTTACCCAACCCTGGGAGTAATGATAGGCGCTTCTACAACATGGAGCAGGCCTTCTCCTAGGCCCTACAATTGCCTACAGTAGATGCCCTCATCACCCTCCTTGCTAATGCTTCCACCGTAGTCTCAGGCGATGTGGCCGACAAGCTATAGCCCGAGGACAAGTGTGCGGAACGTACCCTCCGTAAGAATTTCATCGCTTCGGCTTGGGCCATTAAATCATCTGCAGCAGCTTCCTACTTCACTCACACGCGGTCATGTGGCTGCGGCAATTGCAGGACTGCATCCCACTGCAGGATGAGCGTCTTCATCAAGATCTCACCAAGATCATCTCAGCCACCCAGTTCTCCACAGACACCATCCTGGATTCCATAAAATTCACCTCTGTAACATCAAGGCGCCTCTTGTGGCCCTGCAATTGGCAAATGGACAACAAGTCCAAATGGAATCTGGCAGCGGCCCCCTTCACCAGTCCCAACCTCTTCGGGGCTTCCCTTGACCCAATCCTTGTGGAGAACAAGGATAAGAAGAAGGTCCTTCTTTCTAACATTAAGAAGACAGAGTCCTGTCCGTCTCCATACCATAGACCTTCTTCCTTCAGGCTCCCTGACCAGGACTATCGGCAGCAGTGGTATGCCCCCTACAGATATGACAGGCAGGGTCAGCGCCCTTTCTACCAGGATAGGGGTAGATATCAAGGTCAATCCAAGCAGCCCTTTCGCGGAGGGGGCGGCTGCCCCTTCCACAGAGGGAAATGACTTCAACCCGAGTCAACCCATAGGCGGATGCCTTACATCCTTCGCGGATCAGTGGGACCAGATAACATCGGATGCCTGGGTCAGGTCAACAGTTAGGGACAGCCTTCACCTGGAATTTCTCTCCCTTCCCCCAATGCTCTTCAGGACCTTTCCACTGTCCAGGGGTCAGGAACGGTGACACCTAATGCTCCTAGCAATCCAACACCTGCTGGACATCCGGGCTGTCCCGCCAGAAGAGCATGGGTTGGGCCTATATTCCAAACTGATTGTCATCCAGAAGAACTCCAGGGGATGGAGGGTGATCCTGGACCTGAAGCGCCTGAATTCTTAACTAGTCTACCAGTGCTTCAAAATGTCCCCCCTCAAGTCCATTCTCCTGGGGATCCAACGGGGTGACTTTATAGCTTCAAGAGACTTGACAGAGGCGTATCTGCATATTCCAATTCGGGCAGCCCATTGCAGATTCCTCCGCTTCTTCCACGGGGGATGCCACTTTCAATACAGGGCTCTCCCATTTGGTCTGGCCTCTGGCCTCCCCCCATGTTCACGAAGGTCCTGCAGCCATTGGCGGCTCACCTGCGATCACTCCCGGTGAGACTCCATTGCTACCTCAATGACGTGCTCGTCCTAGCCCAGTCCTGAGCACAGGCAATTCGCGACCTGAACCTAACCATCCGAGCTCTACAGTCTCTGGGGTTTTCCATCAACTTCCCAAAGTGCCATCTCTCTCCCCTGACGAGAACTCTCCATCTGGGAACAGTGATAGATTCGAGAACGGAACTAGTTCGTCTTTCCCCACAATGCTTGACAAGCCTTCAAGCCTTGGCACGACACGTCTGCACAAGTTGGTCAGTTTCCATCCTGACCTTGGCCCGCTTGCTGGGCAAGATGGTGTCATGCATAGGGATTGTTCCATGGGCCCGCCTCCACTCTTGGACTCTCCAGTGGGCACTCATCCCCTTCCAACGTCAACGCATGAGCAACTCTCCACGTTTGGTCCCCCTGTCGCTGGGGCTTCGCTGGTCCCTGAAGTGGTGGCTGTCCCCAGCCTTGAGCCGCGGATCCGAGTTTTGGGAGTCGGATCACATCTCCATTATGACAGATGCAAGACTTTTTGGCTGGCGGGGCCTTGATGGAATCCAAACTGGTGCAGGGTCGCTGGTCAAGATCTGACCTGCGCCACAATATAAACTGGCTGGAGTTGAAGGCAGCTCGCCTGGCCCTACTTCATTTTTGAGACTCAATAGCCAACCATCATGTGCTCCTCCCGACAGACAATGTTGCCACAAAAGCCCACATAAATCATCATGGGGGGACCCATGCCAAGAGCCTATGGTTGGAAGCCCAGAAACTTGGGCTCTGGGCAGAGAGAAATCTGGCGTCAATAACGTCAGAACACATCTCGGGCATAGCCAACCATCAGGCTGACAGGCTGAGTCGGACAACGGTTAACCATGGTGAGTGGCAGCTGATTCCAGAACACTTCCAGAGAATTTATCTCAGCTTTGGCAATCCATTGGTGGACTTCTTCACCAGCCCAACCAATACCCAGCTGCCCTGGTTCTTCTTCCGCTTCCCAGCATGCAACACAGAAGGAACGGATGCCCTCGGAAGCCCATGGCCTCCAGTCCTCCTTTATGCCTTCCCTCTCCCTCTAATCCAGGGGACCCTGAGGAAAATAGTGATAGAGAGGGCACACATCATTCTGGTAGCTTCATGCTGGCCGAGGCGGCCTTGGTTCATGGACCTGTTCCAGCCATCCATATGTCCCCTCTGGAGGATCCCCCAGGAGGAGATTGGCCTGTGCCAGGGGGTCCTGGTCCACGCAGAGCCCCAGTGGCTTCAACTGACTCCCTGGCACTTGAGTGGCACCTTCTAAGGGACACCAATCTGTCCGCCAAAATCATCTCCACCATCGAGGCCTCCAGGCGACCATTGACCACACGGATTTATAATTCGACGTGGTCGATGTTTGCTTCCTGGTGTGGAAGATTCCACCTATCTCCGACCAATGCCTTGGTTGGCCAGGTCCTTGAGTTTCTGCAACACAGCCTAAATCGGGGTCTCTCCCATAACACCTTGCAGAGACAGATGGCTGCCCTCTCCTCAGCCCTGGCAGGGGAGGGCCATTTATCCCTAGCCCAGTCCCCTCTGGTCTAGGTTTCTAAAAGGGGCAACAAACCTGTGCCTGTCCCCAGTGCACAGGTTTCCAACGTGAGAATTCTCCCTTGTACTTAGGGCTCTCACAGGACCCCCCTTTGAGCCACTAAGGACGGTATATCTCAGGTACCTACCTCATCACCGTTACCTTGGCTAGACGGATATCCTAGTTGGGTGCCTTATCGTCCAAAGATGACTTGTGCCAATTCCACCAAGACAGGGTCATCCTGCGACTCGACCTGACCTTTCTCCCAAAGATCAACTCCCTGTTCCATAGATTGCAGGAGGTCATTTTCCCTAACTTCTGTCCCACTCCCTCCCATGAGAGGGAAATCCTTTGGCATAGACTAGATGTCCACCGCACCTTGTCACATTTATCTCAGGCGCACATCCCCTTTTAGGTGCTCGGAGGCTCTGTTTCTGTCCTTCCAGCCCAGTACCCTAGGTGCCAAGGTGTCTTCAGCTACCATAGGCAGGTGGTAATGACAGACCATCATGGTGGCCTATGAAGCCTTAGGTCAGGTTCCACCGCAGGGAATTATGGCCCACTCCACTAGGAGCGCGTCTATTACGGCCACGTGGGCCACCAGGGCTCCTCTAGAAGACATCTGTAAGGCGGCCACTTGGGCCTCCCCGACTCCCTTTATCTGACACTATCATTTAGATCGTTTCACTTGGGTGGACATGGCCTTTGGCCATCGGGTGCTCCAACAGGTAGCGACCTCCCCTCCCCCGGAGTCAACATCCTGACCTGGGACTTAGCTTGGGTATGTTCCAGCTGTAGCCCCTCCCGCCGAAACTACAGGAAAAAGAACGCTGGTCTTTACCTGAACATTTCTTTTCTGTAGTAAGGTGGGGGGGCTACATCCCACCCATGCCATTGGTCAGCCGGGGGCGGTCGCAAGTCTGTGTGTATGTACATTGGCTTTCCTTGCATACTACTCGCAGCTTTTTCCATTCAACCTCATGAAACTGGCAGCCTAGAGGGAAAGGAGAATACTTAAGAAAAATCTCTCAGTCTCTGGACCAATCAGGCTGTGACTAAACCCAGCTGTAGCCCTCTAGCCCTCCCGTCTTACTACAGAAAAGAAATGTTCAGATAAGGACCAACATTCTTTTTCTTTCAGAAATAGGGTTCATGTATAAGAAATCCTTTTAGTTCAGTAACTTCAAATAAGTGCTATGGATTCCTATTTTCCTGCAATAGATAGAATTAAATAGCTTACTCTACACTTAGTTTTCTTAGGTGGATACTTCTTTGAATCTTATCAGTTTGAAAGCTACTTAACAGCTAGCTCTTTTTTTTAAATATCAGCAGTTTGAACATTAATTGGAGGGCATTGAAATGTTATTTGGGTGAGAAAATTTATTTATTTATTTATTATTTGTCTCCTATCGTTATCATAAAAATAGCTTTTGAGAGCAATACAGAAATTGAATAGCTTTCAAAGTGAAATATTTTATCTTCTTTTCACTAATTTGGGAATAACATGTGTGAATGAAATAAAAAGAACATAATGCTTTGAGGCTTCTCAAGGGAATTTGATGAATCTAATTTTAATTTAAGGGGACTAATAGATTATTGATCTAAGTAGAAACACTCTCCTGCAATCGATTCTCAGAGCACTTCGTGTCTATCTTAAATAGCAACAAAAATTACTGTAGAGAATATTGTACTCCTACCTTTCTTTCATAAGGAAGTGTAATTGTAAAGCTTGGAGTTGGGCTTAGATATTTAAATTTGAATTGGATGGTTGATTGATAAATATGACATTTTGTTGAAACACGTGCTCCATAATTTTCCTCTTCTCCCACCAATAAATAGTATTCACTAAAAGCTAAAATAGTATATTTGTATCTCCAGAAATAATAAGAAAAATGGATTGTGACTACTTTTATAAGTAATTCAATTTCATATTGGATTTTCCTTTTCACCACAAACAGAGCTGTCTAATTTTACTTGCTTTATTTAGTAATTTCTGCATTGCCAAGAATAAATATATATTAGGTTTTAGAATACATGCAAAAATCCAAAGATTTCTTTAAACATTTCAAAATTCTAAATTTTCCTTGGGTTTGGGAACAAGCTAAAGTTGTTTAAAGGATTGTATAGACTAGTTGCCTATACTATGTAGAACAGCTCTGATAGAAGAGCTTAGATAATGCTTGCACAGCCAATTAAAATCAATTTAAATGGTCATGCTGCCACTCCTATTTTGTTACCAAGTTGATACTGATTTGTTCTTTGACACAACTTGGTCACACCACCACGCTAAACCTTTCACTGTGAATTCAAAAGCTAGATTGTTTCTAACCCATTGGCTCAAATATGTTATATATAACATAAAGAATTGGGCTAAAACAGTATGGAAAATTTAAAGATAGGGAACGTTCTTTTGTGTGGAACAAATTGCTTAGCTTGATCTCCTAAGGTCCATGTGCAGCAGTACGTGAAATAGAAAAGTTGAGTCATTTCTGTCTCTTTCTTATTTGTTTGCCATCGCCTTTCTCACTCGTAACATTCAGAAGTTGTTGAAGATGGAACACGGCTGGAGCACTAAAAATGAAATAAGTTTATGAAAATGGATTACCTTCAATTATTTCAGTATCAAAGTTTGTATTGTACTCCTTATTTTGAATAAAAGCATAACTTCTAAAACTATTCATGAATAATTTAATAAAGAATTATAAATGACTTCAATGAGATGATAGAAGGGGAGCTCATCATTTGCAGACAACACCAAGCTGAGTGGAATAGCCAGTACTTTACAAAATAGACTCAAGATCCAGAGGGATCTTGACAGACTTGAACAATGGGTCCTATCCAACAAAATGAATATCAGTACTGAGAAAAGTAAGAAAAACCAAATGCACAGATGTAGAATAGGTGGTACCTAGCTCAGTAGCTGATACTATGAGAAGGATCTATAAATCCTAGTTGCCAACCACTTAAATATGAGCCAGCAGGGTGTTGCAGTGGCCAAAAAGGTTCTAGGCTGCATCAATAGAGATATAATATCAAGATCATATCAAGTGGGTTAGTACTGCTTTGTACTGCTTTAGTAAGACCAAACTTGCAATACTGCACTCAGTTTTGGCAACTGAATGTTAAAATATGTGATGAATAGTTGCAGGAACTGGCTATGTCTACTTTGATGATGAGAAGGATTGGGATAAAAAAATAGCAATCTTCCAATATTTGAGGAGCTGTCCCAGAGGAGAAGAGGTCAACCTATTCTCCAAAGCACCTGAAGGCAGGACAGGAAGCAATGGATGGAAACTAATCAAGGAGAGATCCAACCTAGAATTATGGAGAAATTACCTGATAGTAAGAAGAATTAACCTCTGGAAGGACTTGCTTCTAGAAGTTGCATTATAAGTTTTTAAGAATAGAGTGGACAGCCATTTGTCTGAATGGTATAAGGTCTCCTGTTTTCCAAGGTCCCTCCCAACTCTGTTATTCTCTATTCTGTATTATATATCAGAGTGGGCATAGTGTAACTATTTTGAGACAACCCAGGAGCAAAATACAGTAAGCAGGTTTGTCTTTCAAATAGTGGTTTATCTACAAAGAATATATACATACATGTACTAGACAAGTCAGATAATCAATCATCAACTACAGCATAGAAATACACATGGAGAGAGATGCTGTCACAGGACCTTTCTTATAAAATAGCCTCTTAAAGTGGTAAAGATTCAAATAACTCCGCTAACTCATTGCTACCATTGCATCAGTGTTAGAGTATTACAACATTACAGCAGCTGGTCAGCTATTAAATCATCATTAACCTGACATAATAACTTATCAAGGAGGCAAGAATTGGACAACGTGGGACCATTAAATTCCATTTTTGTGATTTCAGAAGACTATAACCATTATTTACAAAAAATGGAAGTGGAATTCCTATCATTTTGAGACAGGAAACAAATGAAAACCATAACATAAGCTCTACAATAGTTCCCCCCCCTCTCCATTTATGTCTAAGATAACAACAACCAATTCCCCAAACATTCCCAACAAAACAGAAAAGTGAGAAATTCCAGCCGTGCCATATATATAGTCTTCCATATTAGCTCCCCTTCCATAGGTATCATTTTTTATATTTCCATCTACTTGCATCTTTTCCCTACCCATTCAGGTTCTCATTAAATTTGCACATCATTGTTATCATCTTTACTGTGGGGAACAAAAAAACTTTGATAATATTTCACAATTCAAAGAGTTAAAATTTTTGAAGAATAAAAATATGGGGCCAAGGTTAAGAAACATGGAAAATATTCCGTATAATATATCTGAAACAGTAAGCTGTTTTTTTTCTCTAGAAGACTGTTTTGAGCTTTTATGACCATGTCCTCCCTCCTATCTTCCACTAATTCAAAGGCTTTCTCATTTCCCAAAGTGCCAGAGAAAAGTAGGAACCTTTGCCTAAGGATGTTTTATTTCATGCTTGAGTTTTACATCAATTTGTGATTATATCATTGTATAATGCAGGTGTAAAATATGCTAGAATATATAGTATACCTAGTTATCTTTCATATTTACATGATACCTGTTTGGCAAAATAACTTCAAATGTTGCTCAAATGTTGCTTTTACTATGAAATAGGAATACAATAACCAGATAAAAATAGATGTTTTATTATAATGTAATGTAATATAATATAATATAATATAATATAATATAATATAATATAATATAATATAATATAATATAATTAATATAATATAATATAATATAATATAATATAATATAATATAATATAATATAATATAATATAATGTAATATAATATAATATAATATAATATAATATAATATAATATAATATAATATAATATAATATAATATAATATAATATAATATAATTAATATAATATAATTAATATAATATAATTAATATAATATAATATAATATAATTAATTTAATAATAATATAAATATAATAAATATAATATAATATATTAAAAGAGCTATAAAGTCTACTAGAATATAGATTCCACATGACATAGGATAGGCATATGATAGGATAGGATATGCTTCAATATATAAATAATATAATTTTATTAACTTTAGATATTTGTACTCTGCTCTTTAGAATTTGTGCTTTTTTGCAACATTATCTTTAATTAATGGACCTGTTCTAGAGAGGATAAAATAATTATTAGCAAAGAGGATTTTCTATATATTTTGATAGGTTTTTAAAAAAGTGGTGTATTTACATGTTTTTCCTTTAAATTGCAGGAAAAGAAGTCCCAAAGAAGGAGATCACTTAGGGAAAACAGCTAAAATACATGGTTGACTTAATTATTTATGATTGTTGAAGGCACTCATATTTCTATTCTTCTCTACACCGGAGTGCTTGAAAGAAATATCTGAATATTCTAATGTATTGTGCCTCTAGACTCAGACCTCTAACTTTTAACTTCTTATGACAGATCATTCATTGGTATGGGGTGAAGAATGATCAATATGCAAATTATATCAAGTTTTACATCCCTATACTGGGTTGAATAGGAGATGCTGTGGAGATCTTGATGTCATATCTGAAATTGTGAGATACTGGATGGGATAAATAGGCTTAGGATGAATGCCAATAGGATAAAATGGGTGTTCCTGGAACATCCTTTCAGGATGTTCTTCTTTAGTTCTTGCTGGGATTCCAAAACACCTGAAAGAGCAGGTAGGCAATTTGGGATTCTCCTGGACTTGCAGCTTCTTTTTGATCACTAGATGGAAGCTGTAGTTAGGAAATCTTTTGCTCAGGTTCAGATATTGCCTAGGTTTGTTTCTTCTACACTTGTAAGTCATGCTTTCATTTATTATTTTGTTTGTTTCAATTCATTTTAGATGGTGCTGTCCTTGAATCTATTTAGAAGTTGCAGCTGACTCAGCATTCTCTCAGGAGGAATCTATTTACTAAAGTACCATCAGTTTTTTTGAATGTTGCCAGTTAGCTTCTGGTAGCAGTTCAAAGTATTGGTACCAGATAGTTGTTACTCAAAAAATCCATTAGGCTTGGGTCCTTATCAGCTTCAAGCCCCCTTGTTCCAGGTAGAATCAACCCATACAGTATGTTCTGCTATGGTTATGAAGATATGCTGGGGATACTTCCTTCTTTTCTTATGCTTCCCTATTATCCCTTATGCTGGGAATACTTCCCTCTTTTACTTTTCTTTTTATATATATATATAAATTATTTTTATTTTTTGTTACATAGACAACAATGGGAAAGGGAGAGGATGGAAAGAAAAAAGGGGGGGGAGGGAAAACCCATCTTCACATACAATATGTCGTTTAATCACAGGTGCATCCCTACTAAGTTTATACATCCCGTATCTCTCTATTGTATATTTAATAAGCACCACAATAAGCTACGGTTTAAAAAACAAAAAACAACAAAATAAAACAAGGGAGAGAGGAAGAAAAAAAAAGGGGGTGGGGGAAGGGGGGGAGGCCAAAAAGGACAAAAAAAAGGTTCAAGAAGGAAAGGGGGGGAAAAGGGGTGGGGGGAGGGGGGGAGGCCAAAAAGGACAAAAAAAAGGTCCAAGAAGGAAAGGGGAAAAAACAAAACAAAAACAAAAACAAAAAAGAAAAAAAACCATCATCACATGCAGCATGTCGTTTGATTACGGTTGTTTTAACATCTACATCTTCAAATAATGTTTACCATCTCAGATATTTCCTCTAATGTAACTAAAGGTCTCCTTTTCCTTCTACCATATATATTCAGTTAACATTAGCATTGTTTTCCCCCAGAAAATATACTTCTATTCATTGTTAATCTTGCATTTCATACCTTCAAACAGAGATCTTATTCCTTCATTGTTCAACAAGGCATCGCTGCCTATATATACCAGTTTTCATTTGTTCCCCTATTAGAATTGCCTTATCAGCAGCGAAATATCATTATAGTAAGTTCTTAACCTTATACATTATATCACCAGACCTTATATTAGTACTTCCTTATATCATTGTTGAATTATTTCACAGCATAATTATATCATCATTTACTTTTTCCAATTAGGGCATAAGTGTATCATTTTTCATTTCCAAAATTTTGTTTTTTTCCCCTTAGCCATTGATAAAACAAGTCCCATATCTTATAAAATTGTTCATCCTCTTGCTCTCTAATTTCAAATGTCAATTTACTCATTTCGGCACAGTCCATTATTTTTCGAATGATTTCTTCCTCTTTTGGTATTGTTTCATTTTTCCAGTTTTTTGCAAATACAATTCTGGCTGCTGTTACAACATTTACAATCAAATATTTTAAGTCTTTGTTGTAGGTTTCTGGTAAAATTCCCAATAAAAAGACCTCTGGTTTAAAGTCTATTTGTTTGTGTATCATTTTCTCCAACCACATGTGGATTTTAGTCCAGTATCTTTTAGCTTCAGTGCAAGTCCACCACATGTGGTAGTATGAGCCAGGTATCTGGTGACATTTCCAACACTTTTCTGATTTATTCTTGAACATTCTTGCGATTCTGGTCGGGGGTAGATGCCACCTGTAAAACATCTTATACAAGTTTTCTCTATATGCAGTAGACATTGTCATTTTGTAATTTTGAGACCACAATTTCTGCCAATTCTCTAAATCAATCCCATACTTAAAAATTTTCCCCCAAGCAATCATAGTTTCTTTAACTTGTTCTTCATGCAATTTAAACTCCAATAAATATCCATATAGTTTTTTAATTACTTTTTCATCGGTACCTGTTAGAATTTTGTCTAGCTCAGTCATTTTATTATAGAGACCTTTAGTTTTTCTATCTTCATTATATCTAGATTGTATCTGTACATATGAATACCAGTTCATTTCCATCCCTCTTGCTTCAACTCTTGACTAGATTTGAGCTCACCCTCTGCATTCAATAATTCTATATATCTAACTGTTTGTTCCTTTTTATGTATTATCGGATACGAGAATGCTTCAATTGTTGATGTCCAGACTGGAATTTTTAAATAATGTAATTTTTTAATCTTTTCCCAATTTAACAACAACGCCTCCCTTATATAATGTCTTCTAAAATAACCATGTGGTTTAGTTCCCTTATACCATAAGAAAGCATGCCATCCCAACAGCAAATCGTGACCTTCTACGTTCAATAATCTAGAGTTTTTTAATGATATCCACTCCTTAATCCACATCAGGTTTGCTGCCTGATAGTATAGCTCCCAATCGGGTAAACCAAAACCTCCTCTTGATCTAACATCTTGTAGTAATTTAAGCTTTATTCTAGCTTTTTTCCCTTGCCAAATAAATTTCAAAACTATTTTATTTAAGTCTAGAAAAAAATCCTTACCCAGTCTAATTGGGATTGTCTGAAACAGATATAGAATTCTAGGTAGAATGTTCATTTTAATTGTGGAAATTCTTCCCATCATTGATAAATGCAAGTTCCCACATTTCTCCAAATCGATTGCTATTTGTCGTTTTAATCTGGTATAATTATCCTCTTTAAGAGTGCTACATCTAGGTGATAAATGTATCCCCAAATATTTAATCTTACTTGTGTTTTGAATCTGCAACATTTCTGACAACTGATCCTTTTGTGTAGCTGGGATATTCTTTGTCATGATCTTTGTTTTATCTTTGTTTATTTTCAAGCCTGCTACTTCTCCATATTCCTCTATTCTTTCTAACAATTTGGGTGCGGTTTCTAATGGATCTTCAAGAATGAAAACTAAGTCGTCTGCGAACGCTTGCAGTTTATACTCTTCTCTCTTAATTTTCATTCCTCTTATTTCTTCTTCTTCTCTGATCTTTCTATTTAAGACCTCTAGTGTTAGGACAAAGAGTAGCGGTGATAGTGGGCAGCCTTGTCTTGTACCTCTCTTTATTTCAATCGGTTCTGTTAGTTCTCCATTTACCATTATCTTTGCTGCTTGTTTCTGGTATATCGTTCGTATACTTTGAGTGAATTTCTTGCCAAAGTTCATCTGCTCCAGTTGCAAAAACATAAACTGCCAATTCACATTATCAAAGGCCTTCTGTGCATCGAGGAACATCAGTGCCAATTGTTTTTCTGGGTGGGCCTCATAGTATTCCAAGGTATTCAAAATTATTCTCATATTGTCTTTGATTTGTCTTTTAGGTAAAAAGCCATTTTGATCTGAATGGATGAAGCCATTTAAGTATTTTTTAAGTCTCTCAGCTAGTATAGATGCAAATAGCTTGTAGTCTGAGTTTAATAAAGAAATTGGTCTATAATTCTTGATTTGTGTTGAATCAGTCTCTTCCTTGGGTAGTAATGTGATATACGCTTCTGACCATGACTTCGGTATTTGGTTCTCAGTCATCACTTCATTCATGACTTGTAAGAGTGGGAGGGTCAATATTTCTTCAAATGTTCTGTAGAATTCCACGGGTAGACCGTCTGGTCCTGGGGCTTTCCCATTATTTTGTTTTTTAAGTGCCTCTGTTAGTTCCATCATTGTTATTTTTCTTTCTAGCATTGTTCTAGTTTCATCTGGTACCTGGGGGAGATTGGCATCTTGTAGATACTTTTTGACTCGTCCCTCCTCCACCTTCTCTTGTTCATAGAGTTTAACGTAGTAATCATGTATAATATTTTTTTTTCGGTATTTCCATATTGAATTTCTCCTTGTTTGTCTCTTAGTTGTAGTATTTTCTTTGTTTCTCTCTCTTTTTTCATCTTATATGCTAACCACCTGCCTGGTTTGTTCGCATTTTCAAAATAATTCTGTTTCAAGAGCCAAGGTGGCGCAGTGGTTAAAAAGCAGCACTGCAGGCTACTGCTAGATCAGCAGGTCAGCGGTTCAAATCTCACCGGCTCAGGGTTGACTCAGCCTTCCATCCTTCCGAGGTGGGTAAAATGAGGACCCAGATTGTTGGGGGCAATATGCTGACTCTCTGTAAACCGCTTAGAGAGGCCTGAAAGGCCTATGAAGCGGTATATAAGTCTACTGCTATTGCTATATTGCTATTGGCACCTCTAATTTTTTGTGCCAGTTCTTCCTTTTCTAATAGGTCCATTTTGTGTTTAATTATGTCCATCTTTATTTTAACATCTTTTTTTTGTGGTGCTCTCTGTAGGTCTCTTTCAAGTATTTTATAGTCATTGTCTAAGGCTTTATGCATTTGTCTTTTTTTTGAGTTTCTCTTCCTTATGTAGTCTATTGTCAAACCTCTGATAACAGCCTTCATTGTGTCCCAGAGATTCTGCAACGACGTATCTTCTTTCCTATTTTCTTTAAAAAAAAAGGACTAGCTCTTTTTCCATTTTTTGTACAAACTCTTTTTCTTTCAATATAGTGTTATTTAGTGTCCATCTAGATCTTGCCCTTTGTCCTTTCCATTTAATTAAGATTGGATTGTGGTCCGCCCAGGTGCTAGCTTCGATCTCAATTTCTTTTATGTTGGAGCTCAACTCCGCTGAGACCCATATCATATCTATTCTAGAGAGTGAAGAATGTCTATTTGAGTAGAAGGTATATTGTTCTTTTTTAACGTTTCTTTCTCTCCATATATCTTTTAAATTTAGTTCATCTGTCATCCTAAAAAAAGATTTCGGCAGAGGCTTCCTATTTATTTTTTTTGTTTTATGTGTTTTATAGTCCATATTTTGATTCACAATGCCATTAAAGTCTCCCATCATACAAATATCAGCATAGTCTAGTTCCAAAACTTTTTTGTGTAGTTTTTTGTAGAATTCATCTTGTTTTTCATTAGGGGCGTAGATTCCAATTAGGAGTGTCTTTTTGGTATCCATAATTTCCACCATCAAAATTCTTCCCTCTTCTTCTGCGTATACTACTTTTGTTGGGATGTTGCCTTTAATATAGAAGACCACTCCTCTTTTCTTACAATTTGCCAATGATGAAAACATTTTCCCAAGCTTTGGTTGAGTTAGTAAATGTTCATATTTCTTTTGAATATGTACTTCTTGCAGACAGATTATGTCAAGTTGTAACTTCTCTAATTTATGGAATACTTTCTTCCTTTTAGTTACCGAATTGAGTCCATTAATGTTAATTGTAATCATTTTTCTTTCTTCCATGTTTATACTTTATATACAGGGTTTATCGCTCTAGTGGATCTAGGTTCTCGTTTTTCTTTGCGGCTCCCATTCCCTATCTCCCCTTCTTTCTCACTTCCACCTACTGCTCCTTCTATTTTTTCGGTCGCGGTTACAGGTGGTTCCAGTATTTGTATCACTGCATCGTCTTTCCCAGCTTTCTCCGCCGTTTCTCTAAAGTATTCTTCGTAGAAAGCTTCTGCCTTCTCAGTTGTATCTATCCTGTGTCTTTGTCCTTGCCAAGTACATAATAAACCTTCCGGTATGAGCCATCTGTAGTTAACACCTTTTTTTATCAATACTTTGGTCAGAAATTGGTATTCTCTTCTCCTCTCTCTCACCTCTCTTGGGATTTGTTTGAGTACTACAATCTCCTTTCCTTTATATTCTAATTTTCTATCTCTCATTTTCTGTAGGATTTGTGATTTAATTGTTTTCTTAGTGAATCTTACATGCACTTCCCTTGGAAGAGCATTTCTCATTGCATACCTTGTGTATACTCTAAAAGTCTCATCGATTGTTTCTTTTATTTGGTCCTGGGACATCCCCAGAACATCTATCAAAATATTTGAAATTATCTGAACTAAGTCCTCTCCTTTTTCTTCTTCTATGTTTTGGAATCTTAAAAAAAATTCAGACCTGTCCATTTCCCATCTTAATATTCCACTGCTCTCTCTTTCTACATCACTTAGTCTGATCTCTAGCTTTTCAGTTTTCTTCTCTCCTTCTTGAATCTTATTTTCAATTTTTTGAATCCTATTTTCATATTTCAGCATCCAGTTGTGTATACTTTCTACTTTTCCTTCCATATTATCAACTTTTTGCACTATGCTTTGATTTTGTTGTTCCATTGCCTCCATTTTTTTTACAAGGGTATCGTTTCCTGCTTGCATTTTCTGCATCATTTGTATAAGTGTTTCAAAGTTGGCTTCCTTCTCTTTTTCCTGATGGGACATCATCTGTGTTGTCCTCTGGCCTCCCGCAGGTGAGGGGGCAGGGGTTGATGTAAAGCCAGAGGCAACTGCTTTTCTACTCATAGCCAATTAGTATTAAAGGGTGGAGGGTTATAAGTATAGTGGATTAAGTACGTAAAGTACACAGAGGAGAGGGGGGGAGATAAGAAAGGGGGGGGAAGAGAAAGGGAAGGAAAAGAGAGAAGGGAGAGAAAAGGAAGGAAAGAAGAGGAAACTTTTTTTTTTGTTTCAAGGATGAAATGCAGTAGAGTGGAATAAAATATATATATATAAGTAAGAGAGTATGAAATAGTAATAAAAAAAAGGAAGATACCCCCCCTCCAAAAAGGGGAGAAGGGGTGCTTCAGTTACAAGTAAGAAAAGAAAGAAGCAGAAAAAATGTAAATAGTCAAGAGGTGATCCAAAGGTTAAAAAGAATAATCAAAACAGAGAAGAAAAAAAAGTGTAAAAGATCAAAAGGTCGATGGTGATGATCAAAAAAGAAAAACTCGGTGTCGATATCTCCACAGCCGGTAATATGAGAATGGTGTTGGGAGATGAAAGGATGCCAACAAGCTAAAACAAATGATTTTTTCCGGACTCTTTTTTTCCCCCCCTAAGATAAGAGTCTCTTCAAGGTCACGCTCCGCTTTGCTGTTTTATCTCAGTTTCCCAGCTGCGTAAACACGTAAATCAAGTGCATTACAGGGGGGATTTTAATAACAAAGTTCGAGTCCACAAGATGGCAGTGTTGGCTTGTAGTTTGTAATTTACAGCTTGTTTTAGTCCGTTCCGTTTGTTAATTACTAATTGTTAAAAAAAAAGACAAACATCAAAAGGGCTAAAAGGCAACGAAGAAAAACAAACCAAAAAAAAAAACCCCCAGATCTTCAAAGCACTTTAAGTTTAAGATTTAGTGCCCCAATAGATTCAAAGTTAAAGGTGTCGACAACAAAGAGAAGGAACGCAAAAAGCCGATTCAAATTACAGGAAAGTCCAGCCCGGCTTCCAGGAATTAAAAAAAAAAGGAACAGAAAAATAAACTTCCAAATGGCAAACATTTATCACCGCCGCTTTTCTCACTTATCAGCCTTATTTTAAACTAAGTTTCCAAATTTAGGGTGTTCTCTTTCCAACAAAAAAAAGGATTTAAAACTCACATCAAACGACATGCTCATATTCAGCTCTCTCTCTGGGTCTTTGCAGTTGTAGTCGGCATTGAGCCGATCCGGAAGTCACTGGATTAGGAAGGCTTTCCTTAGGTTCCCAGAGATTTTGCGAACATCTCTGGGACCACTGGAGTTCCTCCCACGTCACTGTCTCTTCGGGACAGCTTAGATTCAAAAGAATCCTCCAAAAAAGACTCCGGTATAGATGGTCATTCAGGAAATGCCTGAAAGTCCGTCTTCTCACTGCTAAGCCCTGCCTTCTCTCCCTCTTTTACTTTTCTATTCTTAGATTCATTGCTTTCAGCATCGTGCCCCAAGACCAGGTTGTCCCATTTCTTGGACCATTTCTCAAAATGTGTTTAAACAGTGCTAATCCAAATAGCCTGAAGTGCAGGGAATGCTACTTATCTGGAAGCAGCTGCTATGTGGGGATTGGTTAAGAAGTTTTATATTACTGTGACTGTTAATTTTCAATTAATTACACCCTGAGACACATAGAATCTATAATACATTGGGTAGCATTTATATGAAGAAGGTAGGGTCCCTTGAATTGAGTTCAGTTTGTGGTGCTTATATGATCATGTTCAGTAGATTCCTTGGCAATAATTTTATTCCAGGTTATTTTATATTACAAAGAGAAATAGAAATAGGAAATTAGAGGAAGGAAAAAGAAAGGGGAGGAGTTGTAAGATACAAGGGAAAAAAGAAAAAAAGGTGTTGACTTCCGATTCTTCCTAGTTTAGTACAAGTTAAAAACACTTTAGCCTTAATGTTTGCTTTTACACATTAGTATATAACTAGCCATTTCCATAACAACAAATCTATCTAATTAACAAAACCAAGGTCAAGGTTTCTTTCTTTTTTTCATTACAAGCACAAAAATCAGGAGTGATATCCAAAGAATAACTTACTGAAATATTTTCTCCTCTTTGAATAAAATAATCAATTTAACAATTTCTGTTTTATTTTCCTTGCTATGGAAATAATATATTTCTATTTGCACATAATAATCTTAGCAAACTATTACCATTTATAGCAGTTAGACTTATATACCGCTTCATAGGGCTTTCAGCCCTCTCTAAGCGGTTTACAGAGTCAGCATATCGCCCCCACAGTCTGGGTCCTCATTTCACCCACCTCAGAAGGATGGAAGGCTGAGTCAACCTTGAGCCGGTGAGATTAGAACCGCTGAACTGCAGATAACAGTCAGCTGAAGTGGCCTGCAGTACTGCACCCTAACCACTGCACCACCTTGGCTCATTAACAAGGTTCACTGTATTCTTTCAGATTCTTTGACCTTACTTTTTTTTCATCCTTTTTAAAATGCTAAACTTTTCTTTAAACACATTTCAAAACTTTCTACTACATCTTTTTCTTTTAACTCCTTTACATACATGCTATGAAATTCAGTATTAAATTTAGGTCCCTTTCTCCAAACTACCATCATAGAATAATATTTTTTTTCTTTTATATACATCCTTTTTAAAAGTCTCAATTTTTATTTAAACTAGTATATCATTTTAACTTTTTCTTTTAACACAAATACCCTCAAATATATTTTCATAACATTTTGCATACTTTAGGAATTATTTAGGCACTATATATAAAAAAGATTACATTTTCAAATTTTAGATTACCTTTTTTTCCATTACAAATATCCAACAGATAGAAATTCATCCTAATTCCAATTAACTCATTAAGTCACTTCTTCTCCTATGTGCTGCTTGGAGAGTCCAAGCTTGGGTTAAATTAGTCTGATTGCCCAAGGGCTGAGATAATTATTTTCTTTAACCATGCCCCCTGGTCCTCCTTAATCCCAGTTTTTCCTCAGTCTGGCTCATTAAGGACTAATTTAGTGAGCTCCAGTTATTAATTTAGCACAGGCTTGGACTCTCAACTTAAATTCTCAACTTTTTGTTTTACCTGATTTCTTTTTTTCTTTTTGGCTCTTTCCAGTGATTTGGAATTTGAATTGAGGTAGGAGTGGACATTGGGAGGTGCTCTGCCTGTCATGCCACTCACAGTGGGCAGCAGATGTCAGTTCGGCTGCCTTGATAGCCAAAACGTGTAGCTGAGATCCCGGGAGCTGCTGGCGAGCCAGTGGGGTTCCCTTTGAAATCTTTTGCGCTCTGCTGAGCCGCGAGGAGAATTCCGGCCGCCATTGTGCCTACAGCTGCCATTTTGCCTTCTCCCCCCCCCAAACAGAGTGGCGGTCATTTTTAGATGCCGTTCGCGTGCCCTTTCAGTCGCAATTTTGCCGCTTGTCTGTCTCCATGCAGATCGCCACTGAGTTGCCCGCTGACTCTTTTTGGGGCTCTGGCAGGGTCGCTGCCACTTACCTTTATTGTCGTGGTGGCACTGGTGTCATTGGCTGCCATGCAGTCATACATCAGCTTCAGAGGAGTGCCACTATTTTTTTCCCCCCTCAAGTGATCTGC
Source organism: Thamnophis sirtalis (assembly GCF_051295495.1). Classification (NCBI taxonomy): domain Eukaryota; kingdom Metazoa; phylum Chordata; class Lepidosauria; order Squamata; family Natricidae; genus Thamnophis; species Thamnophis sirtalis. Next base: position 48,037,711 of record NW_028261384.1, read on the forward strand.
GAGGCTGTGCAACCATCTCAGGTCATGCCTGCTTACATTTTTGTTTTGCTTTTCAAGGCCTTCAACAATTTAAGGCTTCCTCTTCAGCAGTCCTCTGCAGCGAACAGCAACTACACCACCAAGGCTCTGGTTCTGCTTTACACCATTCTAGCCGGTTCTTGCTGAATTTGAACAGAGGCCTAGATCCTCAATTGCCTCATGCACAGCTCAGGATGGCTGAGGCATCTGTGCCTGTGGATCTGGAGCAGCCGGGCCCTTCCACCAGCAACTATGGTATACCAAGCCCCTCTCAGACCCCAATTCAGATCAGGGCTTCAGGAAGGGACAGGAAGACAAGGAAGGACAACCCCCTGGACCCTGACCAAAATTCTCTCTGTCATTGTGGCACACCTCAGGTGCAGACCCGTAAAACTCCAGTGTTACCTAGATGACATACTAATCCAGTCATCATCCAGGAAACAGCCTTATGGGATCTCCAGTCCACCATGAGGGCCCTACAGAACCACGGGTTCTCTGTGAACCTGGAGAAAAGTCATCTAAGCCCAACCGCCAGGCTTCTCCACATAGGGGTGGTGATCGATACCTCAATCTGCAGGGTGTTCCTGTCTCAGGACAGATTAGCCTGGGGGCCCTAGTGCGCAAGATTCAGCGAATGAGGCAGGTTCCTGTGCTGTTCCTCTCGCAATTATTAGGAAAAATGATATAGTGCATCTCAATAGTTCTGTGGCACAACTTCATTCCCGAGAGCTTCAATGGTTCCTGCTGCCAACACAGCCAACAGAAGCACTCCACAGCAAAGAAACGATTCTCCCTGAAGGTGAAGAGGTCCCTCCGATGGTGGCGATTACCAGCCATGATGAAAAGTCACCTCTTCAAGGAACCAAAGCAAGTAGTTATCACAAAAGACACTAGCTGTTTGGCTGAGGCGCCCACCTGGAACATCAAGTGACACAGGGCAGGTGATCTCAGGACCAATCAGCTCACAACATCAACTGGCTAGAGCTGAGAGCAGGAAAACTCATCCTACGTCACTTCAAGCAGGACATTCATGCCAACATGTGCTGTTGATGATGGACAATGTGGTTACCAAGGCACATATTAACCGCCAAGGAGGCATGAGATCCAGGGTCCTCATGGTGGAAGCAGAAACTAGACAGGTGGGCGGAGTATTACATCTAATCCATCCGAGCCAATCACATCTCAGGGGCAGACAACACCCAGGCGGACTGGTTGAGTAGCACCACCATAGACCACGCAGAGTGGCACCTGCATCCGGTTCTGTTCTGCCAGTTATTGCAGAAATTCGGCACCCCTGTGATCGACCTGCTCACCACCCAAGAGAACACGCAACTGCATCACTTCTCCCGCTTTCACTTGCCCCGGGCAGAGGGGACAGATGCCCTTTGCTGTAAATGGCCTCTGGGACTTTTGTACACATTTCCGCCTCTACTTTTTCTATCACAAGTGATCCGCAAGATCATTGCGGAGGTGGCGGAGGTGGCATCCCATTGGCCCAGGAGGTCCTGATATGTCGACCTTGTCAGACTCTGTGTGACCAAACCTTGGTGAATCTGTCAGTGTCAGGTGTCCCTCAGCCAGGGGGCCATTGTTTGCCCAGACCCCCAGTGGTTCCATTTGACTGTCTGGCACTTGAGGGGACCTCTTGAGGAGAGACAGTTTCTCGGATAAGGTGACCAATACCATCCTGGTGACCTTCCACTACCAGAATTTACAATTCAACATGGGTCATGTTTGCCAGGTGGTGTGAGACTCATCATATTGATCTGGTCACAGTGGACTTTCTGCAGGAGGGTCGTGACAAGGGGTTAGCTCCCAACACCCTCCATCGTCAGGTCGCTTCCCTGTCCACTGTTTGGTCTGGATATTCAACACAGCCTCTCCGCAGACTTCCGAAGGTCTGGAGTTTCCTCAAAGACACCTTGAACCTATGCCTTCTGGTGGTTCACCATTACCCAACCTGGCAACTATCGGTAGTTCTTCAGACACTGACTTCAGCTCCCTTCGACTCTCTTCACGCAGCCTCCCTCTGACTCTTCACACTCAAAATAGTTTTTCTCATTGTTATAACTTTGGCAAGGAAAATATCAGGACCTCTCGGTCCAGGAGGACTTATGTATTACACATCCAGACAGAGTTGTGTTTCGCCTGGATCCGGCATTTATCCCAAAAATTAACTCCTGGTTTCACAGGGCGCATGAGGAAATTTGCCAAACTTTTGCCCACGCAAAAGACATCTGAGGGAAAGGGTCTGGCATACTCTGGATGTCAGGTGTGTCCTTCGTAGATATATTAAACGAACAGCAGAATTACGCAGGTCTGAGGCTCTTTTCATGTCCTTTTCATGTCCTTCCATCTGGGGTCCCTGGGGCGAAAGGTAACATCCTCAATTATCGGCAGATGGCTGAGGGCGTGCATCATGTCAGCGTATGAGCACCAGTCTAAGGCAGTTCCTCGCCATATCATTGCTCATTCTACAAGGAGCGTGGCTACCATCGCTGCCTCGGCAACCCAAGCAACAATAGACAAGCTCTGCAGAGCAGCAACATGGTTGTCCCCATCACCATTTGTCAGAAACTATAGATTGGACACATTTGCCTCCGCTGAGGCATCATTCGACAGAACAGTCTTGCAGGGAGTTATGTCCATGACCGACACCCTGTACTGACCTTCTTCCCGCCTAGTGACAGTTAACTTGGGTGTGTCCCATGCTTGGACACTCTAAGCAGTACACAGGAGAATGACCATTGGCTTACCTGAAGAGTCATTCTCTGGTTTCATCAGAGGCAACAGAGACAATCTGGCTTTCATCTCATCATCATCCTTCTCCAGTTCCAGATCTTCTAAAAAAACCTAGCATTAATGAGGACCAGGAGGTGTGGTTAAAGAAAATAATTACCTCAGTCCTTGAGCATTGAGACTAATTTAACCCATGCTTGGACTCTCCCACAATGCACAGAGAACGACCCTTCAGGTAAGCAAATGGTCATTCCAGTTTGTCTTCATGAAATAAAATATATTTCTTTTCTGGAACTTTATCAAGTAGTTATAAGCAGAGGTGGGCTTCAGCCAGTTCATCCTGGTTTGGGTGAACTGGTTGTTAAAATTCTACCCAGTTTGGTGAACTGGCTAATTCCACCACTGGCTAGCCCCACCCCCACCCATTTTTGGGCCATTTTTGGATGTTCAGTAGTAGTAAATAAATAGAGAGGAAAATTGAGTCAAAGGCCACAACAAGGTACAATTCCCCCTCTGTTTATTTACTACTACTGAACATCCAAAATGGCCTGAAAATGTCCAAAAACAGCCTGAAAAACAACCTGAAAATAGCTGAAAAACGGCTGTAAATGGCCTGAAAAAAACACGGCCAAAAGACAGGCTGAATAATGAAGATTTTAAATCTTCAATTATCTCTCTTGAAGCTGTATAGCAATCTGGATTTGAAAGGGGAAAATTAATTCGTAGGTTGTGTGGGCACACACTTCAGAGCTCTCAATACCTCAATCCATTGTACTTTTTCCTGCCCTGCTGCAGAAATCTTTTAAACATTTTCTGGGAAACACAAAGTGAGCCTTATCCCAAAACATATTCCATCCTCAGAATTTGAATTATTACATAACCATATGAAATATATAAAATCGCACTACTCAGCACAGTAACATCTGGACTATAGCAAAACTTGGTGAAAAAAATGATATAAGTTCCCATACTCTATGTACGGATTATGTTGAACTAATGTATTGTCTTTGGGTTGATTTAAAGCCAATATATAAGGAAAACAAGAAAACTTCATCAAAAACTTGAATTGCCATAATGCTGTCTTCCTAAAGCCTCCTGCTTCCTTCTTTGTTCCAATTACAATTTCTGTTCTAATAAACTTTATGTCCGGTTATAGAACCAATTTTGAAAAAATAAACTTGAAAAAGGGTCAAAATTCCTTCCACCCACTTGGACCTTTTCCTCATATCAGTACATATCTTTGCAAAACAGTTTGTGCTTTAAAACAAACATCTGTCTTTAGCACATTTAGTTGGACAACAAGTTTGGAAAAAAATCAAGGAAAGGAGGGAGGAAAACCAAGAGACCCCCCCTCCGCAAAAATAATGGAGTAGGATAGGGAAGGAATCTTAAGTATCAGTGTAAAACAGCACAGCTCCTGTAGTTATTTGCAAACCTCAGTGGAGGATCTGAGGATCTTGAGGAGTAATTCTAAGACTCTCCCTAAACCAGGAGAATCATAAATTGAAAGAATGCCCATTCCTTCCATTAGTAGTTGAAGATCTATAGCCTAGGGAAAAACCTTTCAGGGATCCCACCCTAGGTTTGAATTCAGTTGCCGTCTCAATTTTATTCCAGGTTATTTTTGATTCTCAATCTTGGGATTTCCCACTAGGAATTTTCTGTGCTTTTGAAGTGTAAACCAAGTTTAATTCTGCATATATATATATATATATATTTTCCGATATCACTATGGTGAGATAGGTGTCAGCAATAGGTGTTTCTGCTTGCTTACAGCTGTATCTTTATTAGGGCCAATCATACTATACATACATATTATATAACATAATATGTAACAGAGATTTTGCTTATGTTGCTTTTCATCTAGGAGCTCAATGTGATAGTTCACAAATGATAATTCTCCTAGGAGGGAAAAGTACTATAAGGTACTGGGAACTCTATAATGTGACTAGTACTATAGATCAGAGGTGGTATTCAGCAGGTTTTGATCAGTTCAGGGGGGGAAATGGAGATTTTACAGTATCCTTCCCCTGGAGTGTGTTGGGAATGGAGATTTTACAATATCCTTCCCCTGCTATGCCCACCAAGCCATGCCCACAGAACCGGTAGTAAAAAAAAATTGAACCCCACCACTGCTATAGATATAAATCTATTTTTTTCCTCTTTTGAAATATCTTTTGAGATATTTCCTTGAAATTTGCAATGTTGTTAGGATTTTTTCTTTCATTATAAGTCTCTTTCCTAGTTATACATCTCACAGGAAGAGTTTGTTTTCCATGGGAAAAAATTCTCTCTTTCTCTCCGTAATGGACTTGCCTGGGAAAGAACATGGTACATTTGCAAATATTATATTTTCTGAACATCCGCACATTCCTCTTTTATTCAGAACTCTTTCCCTCACTACATGAACAGGTGGATAGCAAGAAATCTCCATTCTAAATGTGTGTTAAAATAAATATATCAGATCACTAAATTTCTGTAATCTAAATCCATTTTTCCTTTTCAGTGTATCCACTTAATAAGATATGAGAATTTAGCTGTTTGGTGGTAAGCAGTTGCTTTGAGTTGACTCCATCTTATAGTTCCTGTACTTAGGTTCAGGCTCTTCTTTCCAGTTCAAACCAGAATGGTAACTTGTCTCTGTCATATCCCATAGATTTGACAGGTTATTCATCCAAATAAGAAAAGCAGAGAGGACAAGGAGACAAATCATCAAGTTTATACCTTTTCAGAAGAGACTGAGTTGAGAATTGTTTCTGTGCCACCACATGATTTTAAAAAAACAGCCACACAGAGTGGCTTCTATATGCACTATAGTTTATAATGTACCACTCCTCACAGTATTGTTTTCAATAGTTTTTACTCCTTTTTTATATTAGCAGAGATATTTTGGCAAATTAAGGTGGAGGAAAGAGCGATACAAGCAAATTATCATATTTAACTTTTTGTATATGAAATATTTTATTCACTCAGATTCTTTGCCGAATTGTGATTAAATGAAAATTAAGGCAGCCTTGGTGGTGTAATGCACATTTGAAAAGGAAAAGCTTTGATGCACCATTAGATGGGCCATTTTGACATTTTTTTTACTATACTGGATATCGCTAAATCGATGGGATCAATGTGGATTCATTTCTTGATCAGTTTGAGGTAGTCTGGGATTATGTTGATTGAATGATATTGTTTGTCTGTCTGTCTGTCTCTCTCTCTATGTATGTGTGTGGTTATAGTGCTATAAATGTCAGCATACATAAAAAGATAAAAAACTTCAGATATTCTCTGAATTTATTATGTGTATTTGGGACTTGGGAAAAGGACAGGCATTTAATGCAAGTCTTAACCTCTCTGCTATTAGCACTGTACTACAGCAATGTCAATAGTTAAATGCACTAAAATTCTCTTTCTCTTTCTCTCTCTCTTTCTCTCTTTTTAGCAATTGAAACTCAGAGCACCAGTTCTGAGGAGCTTGTTCCCAGTCCACCTTCCCCGCTTCCTCCCCCTCGTGTTTACAAGCCCTGTTTTGTTTGTCAGGACAAATCTTCTGGATATCACTATGGTGTCAGTGCTTGTGAGGGGTGTAAGGTGAGTGCCCAAACATTTCAGTTAAATGTTGCTGTTTGTATTCCTTTCATGGCGACAAAAGCCTAATAACAGGATTACACTCAAAATACGCAATCATACAGAAGCAATGGGAGGGATTGGAAACAGAGAAATATGTAGCAGAAATATATAACAGAAATATATAATAGTGAAGCCATTTAATAATAATATAATGTATATGGCTAAAAGGATGTGAATTCCAGCTTAAGTGAATATGTTATATGCAATAGGTATTTTAAGCAGTTAAGGAAGAGGGAGTCAGTAGTTTTACAGTAGTACTATATTTATGCCATGTATGACAGCAAACAACGGTGACCATAGAGAAGTTTGTAAATAGATAACAGGAGAAATGAAAAAGACACTTTGAAGCAGACAGACCTTGTTTATAGATAAGATTCCTATGGAATATTGTTATCTTTTACATTATATAGTTAGCAATCAACTTTAAAGAATATGTTCTCATAGCTGAAGTGCTGATTTTTCTTAGTAATCAATTTTGTTATGGCTTTTCATGTTTTTTTTAAGGATTTAATATTGTACTTCCATCCTGCTTGATATAGTGAATCACTATATGACATAATTAGTTAAATTATTTCAGAGTCAATGCTGTTGAAATTATGCAGACTCAGAGGCTCCATTAGACCTTTGTTTTGTACAATACACAGAATTTGGCAGAACACATGAATAAATCCACAACTTGAAGTCTTGTGGCAGCTGAAAAAGAACCACTTAAAATATCACAATGCAGCCCGAATGGTTTAGTGTCTCAAAAAATACTTTGAAAATTACACATGAAGGAAACTGATAACAAAGAATGATGCTTTCATTTTCTTCAAATGTTACCTATGATATTGCTTTTTACTTTATTAATAGTTTTTCAATGCTAAATTGCATCTCTGTGTAGGCCTATCTGCTTATACAGTATGTATGTTGACCCACAGTTGTTCTTCAAAGTTGATTTTAGCCTCCACATGGACTAAATTATTATATTTGTGAACTTTTTTAAAAGTAAAGTTCTGATTGGGATTTTACAATATCCAATTATTTCAGTGAATAGAAAACTATAGTCTTACTAAAGATTTCTTTAATTTTTCAATATTGGAAGTATACATGGATTTGATTGATGACTGATTGACCTTAAGGTGAACCTGAGTATTATGTAATCGTTTTTCACTAATCTATAAAGAAGTAAAGGAGACAGATCTCAGGCTATTTTTTTCAGACCTCCATTATGCTGTGAAGACCTCCATTATACCAAAGTAGCAACCTAGAACATCACTTAGAAAAAAATAACAAAATGAAGGAGATAGGACACCTTTTGGATTTAGTGATCAACCGATCTGCCTTCAAATTAAAGTAACTGAAATCAGTCTACCTTTGGTTATCACGATCAATTTATTGTGGGTTGAGCTGATTTGGGGAGTGTGAATGATTCTTACTATTTATTTTATCACCTCATTTGCTCAGTGGTTTGAAGCAATATTTTTATGCTCCTTTATCTCCATAAAGTAGCTGAGAAGTCTGTTTCGTTTTATAAAAACCTCCTCCCCTAGTGAATTAATCCTTTATCATTCTTTTTAAAAAATCATTAATAATCAGCTGCATAATATTAACGAATGGACAATATAGGATTTATATTAAAATAACTGAATAGCTCTAAAGATCAGAAAACGTCCCCTACCAATTTTTAGGTCATCAAGGAAACCATCATGTTTTCATCACTTTGATTTCACAAACTTTACCCTAATTTTACAGTAGTCTGGTCTTGGTTAATGATCTGCATGTTTTCTTTTTGACTACTTATCTTTAGATGCTTAAGATGGTAGTTGAATTATGCATGCATCAGTTCTAAATATCCAGTGGAACATACTTATACAACAACCATTCTAATCTCAGGCATAAACATGTTATTTCTATCATTTATTTATTTTGATTTATCTTGAGTTCCTGCCCATCCTTTTCCACTGCTTAGTTTGATAATGATGATTCTTTATCTGGTAAATCAAATTTAGCTTGATAGTCCTTCCTATCCAGCTTGTAGAGTTGTTGAGAATTGGAAGGCATGCAAGCTTAATAAATTATTGTTATTATTCTCTATAAAGTCATTATCCTCCTTCAAATCCAAGACTTTTGCGCATGTGCAAGATGAGAAATGGTTGCCAAGCTTTACTGCTCTGGCTTCGGAAGACAAAAAGCGTTTGAAAACTTATGGAACTAACCCTGGAAGCTGTGCGGAAAGGGGCTCCTGTAGGAGATCGGGATTCAGGGCACCCAGAGAGACAGCTATCTGGGGGGTCGCCGCATTCGGGCGGCTCCTCGTCGGTGTTGCCGCCCTTGGTGGTTTTCGTGCTGGTCGGTAGCGCTGGTCGGCGGCGGTGTCGGATGGCATTGCGCTAGCAGCGTTTTCGGCCTCGTTTCTTCGGCCCTGGGAAGCCCCTGGACCTGTGCCGGACTATTCATCGCCCCATGGAGGGGTTGGTCAGCCTGTGACGGTACTGGGCGAGATTGGGCAACTGGTTCTATCTGCTGCCACTGCGGCTCTCCTGGGTGTCCCCCTCCCTTTCTACTTGACTCGGTCTTTCCTCTCAGCACGGCCTCTCTTCTACTCTGCCGTCGCCGCTACGGGGCCTCTTGTTACTCGACACCTGGCTCCTTTTAAACGCGGTTTCTGGACTTTCAACCTCGGCTCCATCTATTGCGACCATCGCCACCCTTCTCCTCCGTTTCCTCCTCCGCTTTATCTTTTCGAAAAATACCATCGCTGCAGCGAGTATGAAAATCCTCTGGTGTACCAGCAACACCTGCAGCTTGTTCTCCATTACATTCTTCAGTGGAATGGGGTGATGGAAGATGGTGAAGATGCAGGTGGGGGACTTAACGCCCTCTCAGCCGACGCATGCCCCCCCTTCAATCCACCTCAGCCACCCCAGACTTTAGCCCCCTTTTTCTGCACCATTCCAGGTTCACAGGAGAAAGGGGAAGATTAGACACTCTTCTGCTACATCATCACTGGTTTCCAGCTATTTGAACTGCATGAACCGCTTGCACAAAATTAACACCTGCGCAAATTTTATTTGTATGCGGAATGTTTGTATGTATGAAGATGAATGATCCCACGTTTTAAATTAATTTAATTTTATATTTTTGTATTATTGTACTATTATATGTTCTTAACAGTTACAGTGGGTTATGTATGAGGAGAACGCCTGTGCGGTATACATGAGAGGCCTGAGAGTGTGGCCTGGAGCCCCCTCCACTGAGTGCAGAAGCAGAAGTGGATGGGAGCCCAGACCCACCTCTTGTCCTAGAGTGAATGGCCTGCCAAGAAGAACGGGGGCCGTGAGAGGTGAGGAGGGGTCTACGGGATGGAGGTGGGGCGGAGCATCTCGGTTACGACCAGGAGGGGCAGGTATGACGGGAGCTACAGGGCTGGCCATTACCGGGGAAGGAGGGTCTGCTACATCACAGCGATCCCTTGAGCCCTGTAAGCTCAACTCAAGGACCTGGTGACAAGAGAAGTCAGGGCCATGGTCTTAGGTTGCTGCTGCTAAATGCCAGGTCTGTGATTCATAAAGCTCCCCTTGTCCAGGACTTAATATTAGACGAGGGGGCAGACCTGGCATGTATTACTGAAACCTGGCTGGGCCACGAGGGAGGAGTCCCCCTCTCAGAAGGGTTTCAGGTGCTCCACCAACCACGACACCAGTGAAGGGGTGGGGGAGTGGCAGCTATTATCCGAGAGTCATTAGTTCCTTGCAGGATCCCTGCTCCAGAGACTGTCGGGTGTGAGTCTCTTCTCGTGAAGTTGGACCTAGGGGGTCAAGTGGGCTTGTTTTTGATGTACCTACCTCCCAGCTGCGTCACAACAGCCCTGCCTGCGCTCCTAGAGTCAGTAGCCGGACTGGCGGTTGAGTTCCCCAGACTGATAGTACTGGGGGACTTCAACCTGCTATCTCTAGGCGAACGCTCTGATGGGCTCAGGAGTTCATGGCTTCCATGACAACCATGGACTTGACCCAGGTAATTCAGGGTCCGACTCATACAGCAGGACACACACTCGACCTCGTATTTCTCTCGGGGCAGTGGAGACGTGATCTTGAACTAAGGGGAATAGAGATCTCGCCCTTGTCATGGTCAGATCACTTCCTGCTGAGGCTTGACTTCTGGAAGCTACTCCCCCACTGCAGGGAGGTGGAACCGATTAAATGGTTCCGCCCCAGGCGCCTGATGGACTCATTGGGATTTCAGAAGGAGCTTGGAGAGATACCTGACTCCCTTGCCCACAATCCAACAGAGTCCTTGGTCGCCGCCTGGAATACAGCGGCGACTGAGGCACTAGATCGAATTGTGCCTTTGCAGCCTCTCCGCAGCAGTGGATCCAGGAGGGCATCTTGGTTTACCGAGGAACTCTGGGAGATGAAGCACCAAAAGAGACGCCTAGAGCGACATTGGAGGGCTAACAACTCCGAATCCGATCGAATACAACTAAGAGCCTTTATTAGGACTTATTTAGTGGGGATACGGGTGGCAAAATGTACACATTTTCCGCTCTTATTGCATCCGCAGAATCTCGCCCGGCCACCCTGTTTAGGATAACCCGCTCCCTCCTGAAAGGGGAGGACGCGAGGGAGCCCTTATAGGGAAGGGCTGAGGAATTTGCTCAGTTTCTGTCGGACAAAATCACTCAGATTCGGACAGACCTTGACTCCACTTGGACAGTACCAGCGACGATGCTGAGGGAGGGCCTTGATCAGACTTCTTGGAATGAGTTCCAGCTTGTCACCCCTGAGGAAGTGGACAAGGCCATGGGAGTGATGAGTGCCTCCACCTGTTTACTGGACCCATGCCCCTCCTGGTTGGTCTCGACCAGCAGGGAGGTAACACGAGGCTGGCTCCAGAGGATCACGAACACGTCTCTGCAGGAGGGATCTTTCCCGCAATCTTTGAAGGAAGCGGTGGTAAGACCCCTCCTTAAGAAGCCTTCTCTGGACCCAGCTATGCTTATAAACTATCATCCAGTCTCCAACCTCCCTTTTTTGGGGAAGGTTGTTGAGAAGGTGGTGGTCCTTCAACTCCAATGGACCTTGGATGAAGCAGATTATCTAGACTCCTTTCAGTCTGGTTTCAGGCCTGGATACTGTACCGAAACCGCCTTGGTCGCGCTGACTGATGATCTCTGGCGGGCCAGGGATAGAGGACATTCCTCTATCCTGGTGCTCCTTGACCTCTCAGTGGCCTTCGATACCATCGACCATGGTATCCTTCTGCGACGGCTGGAAGAGGTGGGAGTGGGAGGCACCGTTTTACGGTTGTTCTCCTCTTATCTCTCCGGCAGGTCGCAGTCGGTGTTGGTTGGAGGACAAAGGTCGACCCCTAGGCCCCTTAAATATGGTGTGCCGCAGGGCTCGGTCCTGTCCCCCCTCCTATTCAATATCTACATGAAGCCACTGGGTGAGATCATTCGCTGGCACGGGATTAAATACCATCAATACGCGGATGATACTCAGTTGTATCTCTCCGCCCCGTGCCAACTCAGTGTAGTGGTGGAAGTAATGTGCCAGTGCCTGGAAGCTGTCAGGGTCTGGATCCCAGTGAACAAACTTGCACTCAATCCTAACAAGACCAAGTGGTTGTGGATGTTGCCCCCCAAAGACATCCAGATATTCCATCCCTAAGCCTGGGGGGGTGAAACTTTACACCCCTCAGAGAGGGTCCGCAACTTGGGTGTCCTCCTGGACCCGCAGCTGACATTAGAACATCACCTTTGCCCAGGTCCGCCTGGTACACCAGTCCCTACCTGGATCGGGAGGCACTTCAAATGGTCACTCACGCCCTCGTCACCTCAAGACCTGACTACTGTAACGCGCTCTACATGGGGCTGCCCCTGAAAAGCGTTCGGAGACTACAATTGGTCCAGAATGCAGTCGCGCGAGCGATATTTGGTGTACCAAGATACACCCATGTTACACCTATCCTCCGCAAGCTGCACTGGCTTCCTATCAGTCTCCAAACACGTTTCAAGGTGCTGGTTATTACCTTTAAAGCCCTACATGGCCTAGGACCCGGATATCTGCAAGACCGTCTTCTGCCGCATACCTACCAACAGCCGATAAGATCAATAGCAATAGCAATAGCAATAGCAGTAGACTTATATACCGCTTCATAGGCCTTTCAGGCCTCTCTAAGCGGTTTACAGAGAGTCAGCATATTGCCCCCAACAATCTGGGTCCTCATTTTACCCACCTCGGAAGGATGGAAGGCTGAGTCAACCCTGAGCCGGTGAGATTTGAACCGCTGACCTGCTGATCTAGCAGTAGCCTGCAGTGCTGCATTTAACCACTGCGCCACACAGGGTGGGCCTTCTCCGGGTGCCGTCGACCAGACAATGCCGTCTGGCGGCTCCCCGGGGGAGAGCCTTCTCTGTAGCCTCTCTGACCCTATGGAATGATCTACCCCCAGAGATCCAGATCCTTCTCACTCTCACGGCCTTCTGAAAAGCTACCAAAATCTGGCTATTCCGGAAGGCCTGGGGCTGTTGACCTCATGAATGAGGTCCAGCCCCACCTAGATTGAGTGCATGAAGTGATCTTTTAATCTGTTTTAATCTGGTTTTTTTCCTCTATTTTTAATTCTTTATTTTTTTAAAAAAAATGTATTTCTGTAAACCGCCTGGAATCCTTCGGGATTGGGCGGCCTATAAATTTATTAAATACTTAAATACTTAATACTTAAATATACACCAGTGAACATCTATAAGGACTTGGTGCCTTGAGGCAGTATTTTCCAGAAGCTCTGAGGCTCGACTTCCGGAGGCCAAACCCCCACCGTAGGGAGGAGGAACCGACCAGGTGGTTCCGCCCCAGGCGACTTATGGACCCGTTGAGGTTCCAGACGGAGCTTGGGGTCATTCCTGATACTCTCGCCCACAGTTCGGCGGAGACTCTGGCTGCCGCCTGGCATTCAGCGGCGTCGGAGTCTCTTGATCGGATTGCGCCACTACGGCCCCTCCGGGTCAGTGGATCCCGGAGGCCTCCTTGGTTTACCGAGGAGCTCCGGGAGAAGAAACGCCGGAGGAGATGCCTAGAGCACCTGTGGAGGTCCGATAAGTCCGAGGCGAACCGAGCACTTTTAACTACCTGCACCAAGGACTATGTCCGAGCATTAAGAACTGCAAAAAGATCATACATTTCTGCCTTGGTTGCGTCCGCCGAGTCACGCCCAGCCGCCCTGTTTAGGATAACCCGCTCCCTCCTAAATAGGAGGGATGCGGGAGACCCCTTGCAGGGTAGGGCTGAGGACTATGCTCAATTCTTGGCGGACAAAGTAGCTCGGTTTCGGTCGGACTTGGACTCCACCGCAGTAGATCCAGCCGAGACACAGGAGGACCACTTGGCAAACCATCTCTGGGTTGAGTTCCAGGATGTTGCCTCTGGGGATGTGGACAAGGCCATTCGAGCTGTAAGTGCCTCCACCTGTATTCTGGACCCGTGTCCCTCCTGGCTGGTTGCCAACAGCAGGGAGGTGACACATGGCTGGATCCAGGCGGTCGTCACCGCCTCCCTTCGGGAGGGGCACTTCCCCGCCGTACTTAAAACGGCGGTGGTGAGACCCCTCCTGAAGAAACCATCCTTGGATCCAGCCATTTTAAACAACTTTCGTCCTGTCTCCAACCTCCCCTTTATTGGGAAGGTTGTCGAGAAGGTGGTGGCCTTCCAGCTTCAACGGGCCTTGGAGGAAGCTAGTTATCTTGACCCCTTCCAGTCTGGCTTCAGACCTGGTTACAGCACAGAAACCGCTTTGGTCGCATTGACCGATGATCTCTGGAGGGCCAGAGATGGAGGCTATGCGTCCATCCTGGTTCTCCTTGACCTCTCAGCGGCTTTCGATACCATCGACCATGGTATCCTTCTGCGACGACTGCGGGAGGTGGGAGTGGGAGGCACTGTTTTACGGTGGTTCTCCTCCTACCTCTCGGACAGGTCGCAGTCGGTTTTGGTCGGGGGGCAGAGATCGTCCCTGAGGCCCCTAACATGTGGGGTGCCGCAGGGCTCGGTCTTATCCCCCCTACTATTTAACATATACATGAAACCGCTGGGCGAGATCATTCGGAGGCATGGGATAAAATACCACCAATATGCGGACGATACGCAGCTGTATCTGTCCGCCCCGTGCCAACTCAATGAAGCGGTGGACGTGATGAACCAGGGTCTAGAGGCCGTTAAGAACTGGATGAGCGCTAACAAACTGGTACTCAACCCGGACAAGACCGAGTGGCTGTTGTGCTTCCCTCCCAATAATTTGGCTAATGTACCAACGCTTAGGCTGGGGGGTCAAATTTTATACCCCTCAGATAGGGTCCGCAACTTAGGAGTCCTCCTGGACCCACAGCTGACTTTTGACCACCAGCTGTCAGCTGTGACCAGGGGGGCATTTGCCCAGGTTCGCCTGGTCCGCCAGTTGCGGCCCTACCTAGATCGGGAGGCTCTCACAACAGTCACTCGAGCCCTTGTGATCTCTAGGCTGGAATACTGCAATGGGCTCTACATGGGGTTGCCCTTGAAGTGCATCCGGCGACTACAGCTAGTCCAGAATGCAGCCGCGCGAGTGATAGTGGGCGCACCACGGTTTGCCCACGTTACACCCGTCCTCCGCGAGCTGCACTGGCTACCTGTTGGTCTCCGGGTGCGCTTCAGGGTACTGATGACCACCTTTAAAGCACTCCATGGTAGTGGATCTGGGTACTTGAGAGACCGCCTTCTGCCGATCACCTCCCTACGACCAATTAGATTGCACAGACTGGGCCTCCTCCGAATCCCATCTGCCAGTCAATGCCGACTGGCGACTACACGGAGGAGAGCCTTTTCTGTTGCAGCTCCAACCCTGTGGAACGATCTCCCCGTTGAGATCCGTACCCTCACCACCATCCAGACCTTCCGCGCAGCCCTCAAGATCTGGCTCTCCCAGCAGGCCTGGGGATAGGTTCCCAATTCACCCGCCCGAGTGTTTGATTGCTGAACGAAAGTTGTGTTTTTACTATTTTTCTTTGTTCACATTTTTTTTTTTTTTTGACATTGCACCCCCCTCCCTTGTGGTTGTAAGCTGCCCTGAGTCCCCTCAGGGAAAAGGGCGGCCTATAAATCCCAATAAACTCAAACTCAAACTCAAACTCAAACTGTTTGGCCCTGATTTTTCTATTGAGAAAGACAAAGAAGCATGAAGTTATATCACTGAGAAGCTGCAACTTCAAAGTACTTCTGATATTCTTTACTCACACACTATCCAATCTTTAGATGTAATGAGTAATCAAATTTACTTTCCCTGGGAACTGCTTAACCAGAGAGTATACTTGAATGGACAGGATGTATATACTAAGTTTAAGGTTATGAATACCAGCAATGTAATAGATCTGTGCCATTGTCATATGACTTTACTCACAAGTGATAGAAGACTCCAATTTGCTTGTTCAGAGTAGAATCTTCTCTTTCAGCTTAGCATTAATACCATCATTCCAGAAATTCTTACTCTAAACCAGACATGTCAAACTCGAGGCCCGTGGTTAGATCTGGCCTGTAGGATTGCCCTGGAGTCAATAATGGGCTACCCCCACCTCCCCGACCCACCCCAGCCCAATTGGGTGCATACACAGCAGGTGGCAAGCAGCAGGGACTGATGCAAAGCTGATATGCAATGAGCACTGTCGCCACAAAGCTGTAGTAGACTAGTGCATAGAGCTCCATCAGCAGCATTGTGCCCACCAACAGTGCCACAATCACCTCCATGGCTGGACCTACAGCCAGTGAATGCTTCCTGTTCACTGGGACAGCCCCCGTCCCATCTCCTGCCTTGCTCCCATATGGGAATGTCACGGGCACAATCAGTGTTGCCACCCTCTGCCCTCCCTCATCCTTTCCTAGGTGCGGAGGGAGGGAGGGAGGAAGAAAGGAAGGAAATGAGAATGGGAGGGAGGGAGGGAGGCAGGAAGGATGGGGATGGGAGGGAGAGAGACAGGCAGGCAGGCAGGCAGGCAGGAAGGAAGGAAGGAAGGAAGGAAGGAGATGGGAATGAAAAGAACAGAGGTAGGGAAGGAAGGAAAAAGTTGGGAAAGAAAAGGAATGGGAGAAAAAAGGGATGAAGGAAGGAAGGAGATGGGAATGAGTGAGGGAGGGTGTGAAGGAAGTCCTGCCTTAGCACTTGGCCACCACCAATCCTGCTGCCCTCTTGCCACGCCCCTTGCTACCTCCTCCTAGCCTCTCCTGGTACTCTCTCATCCTATCTCTGAGGATGCTTTGTTTACAAAGCCAGGTCTCCTCGTATGGAGATGGAGTGGGTCTCCCTCTGACCACCACATTTTGCTTTCTGCTGCCACATGTTCCCAGCCCGCAAGGCCAGGGATAGGCAGGAGGCCAGCATTGAATCAGGACCTGTGTGGGGACCTCCAGGAAGCCACCATGAGCAAGCTGATCAAGGACAGTGAGCACAGCAGCAGCAGTCTGGAGGAAGTAAGTGTGGCCAGGTGCCTCCTCGGGGAAGCAGAGCTGGGATGAGCTGCAAGGTCCTGTGTCCCGGAAGCTCAAAGACTGGGCTGTGCACTTTCCCTCCGCTGCGTGGCATAAGAAGGATGGCAAGGCTCCTGATGAATGATGCTTTGATGCTCGCCCTAGTTTGTCTTTCCTCCACTGGAAACCTCTGGATCCCCCAACCAGCCTTGCACCCTCCCACAGGAAGCCGAGCAGTACTGAGTGTGGAAGCACAAAGGAGAAAGTTTGCAGGAAGCAGTTTCCTCTGAATCCAACTTCTGACTTGACAGATCTCTAGAAAGAAGGAGGGGTTGGAGAGGGAGCTGCATGAGGGAATGCAAGCCAGCATGTTTACTACACATAATTGGAAATGGGGATTACACACACACACACACACACACACACACAAGGCTTGGGGAGAAGGCCCTCTTCTTCCTCTGAATAAAAGTCCCCAAACATGGAATGCTGTGTGTGTACACACACCTGGCTGCCAGCAGTTTGGGAGACAAACTTGTGTGGCAGCAAATTGTCTCCACAGCAAGTTAACTGGTGCAACTTGTTCAATCCCAACACAGGTCAATAGTGCCCAGTGAGCAGCGTCGACCTGGCCATGCCCACCAAGCACCAGGTTATGATGACCCGACTCTGACCACTCAGCCAAGCTATCTGCCATGCCCACCTGGCTGCTGTGAGTCATCATAGTCTTATATGCTACTGGTCCTTTGAGGGCAACCATAATACTAATGGGCTCCCAATGAAATTGAGTTTGATTCCCGTGCTCTGAACTGATTCAGCTCACTGTGCCTGTTCATACTTATAGGTGGATTCCCAACTTTTTACAGATAGAAAGTAACGTGAAGCTAGGGAAAGTTACATCTAATACCCAGGAAATTAGCACAAGGCGGTGTACTCTCTCCATTGTACGTGCGTACGTACATACATACATACATGCATACATACATACATACATACATACATGTATATACACACACATATATACATACATACCTGTTCTGTCTGTTACACGTTACTCTCTGGGCAGCTTGACATGTATCTAAACCCACCTATCCTCCAATAAAACAGACGATGTGTGTAGATCTGGATGCTTTATTGAAGGAGCAGCTCTTGCTATATTTGACAGCATAGTATCAGGAGTAGGGTAGAGAATAACTGATTCTCACAGTGCTGCCTAATGTCTATATGTATTTGGGTGTAGTATTATTACTTTTTCTTATTATCTTCTTTACTCCCCCCTCCCTCTGGTATTATTGTTGTTAATTGTTAAACTTCAATTTGATTCATAGTCTGGGACTGGTAAAAACTTATTATCTCTGTTGCACTGAGAGCTTTTTGCACTGGAGATGAATTCCCAGTGTGTCTAATCACACTTGACCAAAGAAAGTATTTTAAAAAGGACCTCCGAACTGGTTTCTCTGAGTATGATGGATCTTACATAAAGGAATTCTCAAAAACCTGATTTTGCTTGTTTACCTTTGCACATTTTATATCATGTAGCCAACCTTCTATGTGTAATATACACTCTTTACACTTTTATATATAGATAATTTATGTATAAATAACCACTAAAAAAACCTAATTCTTGGTTTTGATTTTTGCAGAGAATTCTATTAGCTTTTCTCCTTGTCAGCCTTGTAGTTTTATTGATATACACCTGTAATTACCTTTAAAACCTAGTGCAATGTTTATTGTTTGACTACATGTAATCACCGTTTCCTCTTACTCTTTATTATCAAATCTTTCTAAACTGAACCTCTTGACTAAAGTAGTTAGTTAGTAACATAACTAAATATATTACCTCTCTTCTTGATAAACTTTTAAATATTTGTTTTTTTCCCTATAATTTTTTCTAAGAGTCTTCATTTTGGAGTCTTCCCTAATAGAGAATTTCCTTCTTCTCCTTCAGCCTTTCTTAATCCCATATTGGCCAATCAACATCTTCCTCAGTTGACCTCTATTATTCTTTGCAATCTGATTTTTTGCATTTCAAATTTTCAAGCTTGGGTACTTGTTGTGGCCCAGCAGGAGCCATTGGAACTGCCACCAGACTCCGACAGCGAGGAGCCCTATGAATTGGCTCTGGAGGATGTGGAGGACCCTGGACGGGGTTCTGACTCCGAGCAGGGCGCAGAGAGGCTGGTTGGCCACCAGGAGGCGCCTGAGCCTTGGACCAGTGGGGAGGAGACAAGGCAGAGTGAGCCGGATGCCAGCAGTGAGTTATTCCTGGATGCTCGGCACCGAAGCTAATAGGCGTAAGGAACAGTTGCGCAGTTACAGGAGGTAATTGCCCTCAGCTGGTGGTCATTAGGCTCCTCCCCAGACTATAAAAAGACTGCTTGTGCACACGCTCCTCTTACAGAAGTCAACACAGGAATTAATGTCGGAGAACATTATTGTGAGTTTGGTAGGCTGGATTGCTGCCAAGCCTTATCTGTGCTGGATTGCTGCCCAAGGTTGTCTGTGCCGGTTTGCTGCCAAGGACCTGTCTGTCTGTTAATTAAATGCCGTAACTTATCTTTGGCTCAGAGTGTGTGTTGGTGTGGGACGAGGGGGGTCAGAACAGGTACTTATTGTAATTTTGATTATATTATGGTGATATTATTTACTTAAATATATAATAATATTTACACACCATGTTTATATACATTTGGGTGGATAACAAATTTTTCAGTTCCTTGGGGAAGATAAAAGCTATATTTCAGTTAGGACTCCCATCAGTACAGCAAGCTGGAAGAAGGGAAGTTTTGGTGAGTTGCTATGTACATTATGTAGTTTCATCTTATGCTGTTTATTAAAAATGTGAAAGTATGCCCATATGACAAAACTGTTGTATTATCAATCTTGTTCACAGTCACAGTGTTGCACATTGACAGATAGGTCCTTCTAATCATTATTTACCAGATAGTATGTTGATTGTGCCATGAATCAAAACTGTTCAGACTAACCTCATAGGGTACATTAGTATAAGGACTTCACATTCATCTCTGGTATCTCATCGTGCTATGATTAGACAAGTTAAACTGCGATTTTGGCTGAAGTCTCAGTTGAAAAGCCGATGACCTTGAGGAGAAGAAAATCAGAAACCTTGGTGGTTTAAACTGAATTTTAATTTTTAACGATATTCAGGTGCAATAATTCTATGACAAATGTTGCAGCCACTATACGGTGTAAATGAATGCACTATAAAGAAAAGAATGGCTTTCTGAAATTTATGATGAAATCTTATGAAGGACTAATTAATCAAAATAAAAAATAACTTTAAACTGTAATTAATATAAGAATAATCTTAATATTTACAAGCATAATTTCTTTTCACTAAAATTATGTTTTTCCTGATCTGTTTCTTGACTTTCAGCTTGCAGTATATGCTAGACTCAACAATTCTAATGTTGTTGCTTAAAACTCTGGCTTTTTGGTACTACTTTGTCTTCTTTCTAACATAGCCTGCGAAAGATTTATGGGGCAGGAAAGAGTATACCAAGCACTTACCCCAAATAATGCTGGTATTGTGCTGGTAAATAGAAAAAAACAAGTTTTTTGGCACATATAGCCATCTATTAGAGACTTGTCTCGTGTTCTAAACATTTAGAAGGCTTTTGGTACTGAAACATGATGCACATTTCTGGCATAAAATATGTAGCAAACATGACTTGAAGAAATTCAGACCAAAAAATGAAAGATTTACCCATTCACTTGTTCTCTGTCTCTGTCTCTGTCTCTCTCTCTCGCCTCCTCTCTCTCACACACACAAGTGTGTGTGTGTACATGTGTATGTTTGCTTCTTTGTGGATTAATAAATGTTTTAGTTTGGAAACAAATTCATTTCGAAAGTAAAAGATATAAATATTCAGAAAAGAGAGCGCATGTTCAACTCAAATTTATACTTTTATAGTTATTTATTTTTGACAAAGACACTAGAAGAATTGAGTAAGTTTAATTTAATTTGACTTAACCTTAAAACTTTCAAAATCTTCTCACTCTTATCCTATTGATTTTAGTGGATCTACAGTCTACTTTTCATAGCAAAATATAAATATTTGTATTCCTCCACGTTTAATCCACATTTCACATAGCATTAGAAATTTTGTGTGCGGGTGGTGGTGGTGGTGGTTTCCATCATAGTTTGCATTTCCCTGAAGGTAATATGGTGGAGTTGTTTTGGGGAGCTAACAGTGTTTGATTTAGGAGTTTAAAGAAAGGGTAAAGTTCCTCCTATCCAATTATGTCCAACTTTAGGGGGCAGTGCTCATCTCTGTTTCTTAGCCAAAGGAGCCAACATTGTCCAAAGACATTTCTGTGGTCATGTGGTCAGCATGATGGTATACTGGAACTCTGTTACCTTCTCATCAAAATGTACCTATTAACATTTGTATGTTTTCAAACACGACCTGGGGCAAGTAACAGGCAGGATCCGGGGAAAGTAATGGGAGCTCACCTCATTGCGTGTCACTTATATCTCAAACCTGGACTGTCAGCTATCCTCCTTTTATTTTTGGCCATCTTTGTCATATACTGACGTGACAAAATGATTTAAATTTTCTGACAATAATATGTTTAATTGTTTCTTGGGGATGAAAGAAAGTGATCCTGCTGCTTTTTATACAAAAGGCATCCCAAAAGTTTGGAGCTCAACCAAGAACTGAAGAACTATTTTTTTTTGCCATGTTCTTTGTTCCTATGTGATGCTTTATCTGGATCTACAAATTACATTGGAAGCTTCTTTTTTCTTTGTTATTTTGAACAGATTAGCATTTATATCTTTTACATATTTTTTCATAAATTGTCAGTTTTTCAAATCAAAAGTCTGATTTCTCAAACATGGACAAACTTTACATTTGTGCCTTGATAATGTTACTCAACTCATTCAACCATTTGATTTCAAACTGCAGAAATTGCAATTTTTGAAATTGATTGCATATTTTCCTCTCGGGTTCCAGTTTTTCATTTCCTTAACAAAATGTATTTCAAAGAATCCAGAAATAAGCAATGTGCTGTTTATTCTTTTCTTATGGTGCCATTGAAACTGAAGTAATCTAATTTGTTCACATTAATTTTCCCATAAATAATTACCAGTTTAGCTTGGATAAATTTAGACCAAAATAAGTCAAAATTAAACAACAATTTCCAGGTTGTGATGTTATAAAGCAATGGTTCCCAAACTTGGCAACTTTAAGACTTGTGGACTTCAACTCCCAGAATTCTCCAGCCAGCAGAGTCCACAAGTCTTAAAGTTGCCAAGTTTGGGAACCACTGTTATAAAGCATGTAAATAATCTGAAGCTGATCACATATGAAAAAGAAGAAGGGCTGAGATTATAACACTAGAGCCATTATTTTTTAGTTTATTTTTGTTCTTGTTCTATTTTCAGAAATTTTATTATGTATTACATACCACTTGGAAACAAGAGTTGAAGCCTGACAAAACAATATTATTTCATGGTGCACATTATTTTTCTTCCTTTCAAAAGGAGTGTTTGAATCACAATAATATTGGGATAAATATATATTTGCAGATTACTTTCTCTGGCCATGAAAAGGACTCTTAAAGTAAGACTGGGTGTCATTTTCTGTCATTTCACACTGCCAGATCAGTTTAGAAAAAGCCATAAGTTGCAATTCACAAGTCACTGTGATAGTGCAGGCTCCATTAGTTTTAATGGGGCTTATGACAGAACACACTTTGAGGATTGAAGCTGTTAACATAAATAGCTTTTCTCATGACCAGACATGGCAACTTTATTTGCATTTGAAATCCATCTTAAATAGCAACAAATCTAAGTGTTTGAAATGTATTTGGTGGCTTTCTTCTAAATCAGTGAAGCTGAATTATTTTACAAGTGGCCATAATTATATGTTTCAGCTTACTAAAGGTTTTGCCTTAAAAAGTTAAAGAGGAAGAAAATAAGAGTTAAATGTAGCTGAATATGGTTGTACTTTGTCTATCTGTCTGTAACATTTGTATTACATTTCTATCCTATTCTTCCAACAGAGAATTCAACCACATAAATTCCCATTTTGGGACTGGCAAAAACATGGCCTGAGGCAACAAATTATATCCTTTCTTCCCAGGGGTATAACACTTTTCCATCCTGGCATTCTTCAAATACATTGTAATCCAGCTCTTGGGATTTTTAGCCAACATTCTGTACAAAGAATAAAATACTAAATGACTACTATGAATAATGAGAGCCAGTTGGTCTAGTGGTAAGATACTAGTCTAGAAAGCAGAAGAATGTGAGTTCTTGTCTTCACTTAGCCATGAAAGCCAGCTGGATAACTTTGGACCAGTCACTCTCTCAGCCCAATTCATTTCATAGGGTTGTTGTTGTTGAGAAAATAGAAGGTGGAAGATGTATTGGATGTGCTTGCTGCCATCAGTTATTTGTAAAAATAATAAAGACAGAATATAAACAAATATACCACCTACCTACTACTAATAGTTCATCTGGAATGCTCTTAAAGAGCAACAAATTATTAGTTTGTTACAGTTTGTTATTGCTGGATTTTTACTGGCAATGTGTAAAAGATGTGTGATGCGGGAGGAGGATATCGTCAAAACCTGATTGGTCCAAAGACTGAGGGAAATTCTTTAATACACCTCTTCCTCCCCTTGGCTCCCCAGTTTCCTCTCAGTTTTTGGTCCAAAAAGACTCTTCAATTGGCTCCATTCGAGGAAATAATTACAATTTGACTAATTGGCTTGTTAAACAAAATTTCTAAATTAACTGAGCTGCTGGTGTTAAAGGGACCATCGAAGTGTTGTCTCTGGGCAGGGTTGGAGTGCCAGTTTGGCTCCTGGCTCTTACCCCTGTGGCCACATGGAGATCTGTCCGGTCCCTGTACATATAGGGGTGACAGGCTCCATCCTTTGCAGCTCTCTGGGGGCAGCTGCACGGTGGTGAGGCTTGGCTCATGAACAGCTATATTGGCGAGGCGAGGCTCGACAAAAGTGGCTGTCAGCATGACCGGCAGAGTGCCGCACCGCGTTTCATTTGCGGCGGCCGTTTTGACTGCGTGAGACTGCCCACAAGATGGGACCATTTTGGAATCCTGAGTGCTGCACTGACGAGCCCTGCATTGCAGACAGAGATCAAGGTCGGCAAGGAATAGATAGACAGCGCTGGAGGCAGCCTTCTTGTTCCCCCGTTGTCCCAACACCGGCTGGTGTTAAAGTGGAGTTTGCAGCGGCTCTTGTCAATGCAGTAGAGGCATGAGTAGAAACAGAATGGTGGCTGCCAGGCCTGACACCAGGCTAGCCTTTCCAGAGACCCACCATGCCACGGGGTGGGGGAGGATGATCCCAGGACAAGAGCGGTGGTTTCCAAACCTTTGGCTGCCCAGCACCGATCTAGAGCTGCCGTGTGCGATGAACAATGCCGGCAGCACACATTAGAGAAGAGAATTGCCAGGGCCGAGAGGCAAGCCCAAGCCATTAGGCCCAGCCCTCACAGGTTCAGATCCCCAGTTAGTCCTAGCCCGATTCTAGCTCTCCACCCAGAAGCTTCAGTCCTTCCTTGCCTTACATTTCTTCAGCCAGATTTCGTAGGCAGTCCAGACTACAATTCTCTCCTTCCCCTTCCATCTCCCCTAGAGTTATCAGGATGTGATGGGGGACCCATTGTAAGATACTTTCTGGGATTTCCTTCCCACAGCTCTTGCTTCTCAAGAGCCTGATCTACTGGGGCTCTGTCAGCACCTCTCCATTTAATAATTAGGAAAGAAAGACCATGAGACTCCATACGTGGAAAATCAAATGTACTTTTACTAATTAAAAATGGTTAAAGAGCGGTTGCATAGCGAAGTCTGATTAATTAGGCGCGAAAGCAGTTGATATATAGAATAGCCCATTCCACACCCCCTGGCATCATAGGCCTAGTCCAATCATAAGTCCTTCAAGTGTCAGGTGTGAGATAACTTCAAAAGGCATCACGAAGATGGAATGTCGGTGCCGTTAGTCCAGGCGGGAAACACCCACGCATGCGTAGTCTGACCATCCAGAGAACTCCAGAACATTCCTCCAGCACAACGAGTAACCCCACCCAAAAATACTATGCCCTCCCTCCCCGTTTCATGGCAACTGAAGCAACAGCAAAGCAGAAGCTGACAGGCTCACAGAGGAAGACCTAGATGACCTGGAGCTGTGTTTGTGTGTTTGTGTTTATTAGGATTTATATGCCGCCCACTCTCGAGAGACTC
This sequence comes from Thamnophis sirtalis, assembly GCF_051295495.1. Lineage (NCBI taxonomy): Eukaryota > Metazoa > Chordata > Lepidosauria > Squamata > Natricidae > Thamnophis > Thamnophis sirtalis. Next base: position 48,062,798 of record NW_028261384.1, read on the forward strand.
AGGGCGGCTTACAGATAAAAGCAGGAAGGGGGAACATATAAAAATTAAAAAACAGACATTAAAATTTCACAACATTCATAGCTCAGAATGGGGCTGGATAAATCAACAGCCCCAGGCCTGCCGGAACAGCCAAGTCTTAATCGCTTTGCGGAAGGCCGGAAGAGTAGTAAGGGTCCGGATCTCCACGGGGAGATCGTTCCATAGGGCTGGAGCTGCTACAGAGAAGGCCCTCCCCCGGGGAGTCGCCAGCCGACATTAACCGGCAAATGGAATCCAGAGGAGGCCTAGTCTGTGGGATCTTATAGGTCTCTGGGAGGTAAATGGCAGGAGGCAGTCTATCAAGTAGCCAGGTCCTAAACCATGTAGGGCTTTAAAAGTAACAACTAGCACCTTGAAATGTGTCCGGAGACCAATGGGAAGCCAGTGCAGCTCGGGGAGGATAGGTGTAATGTGGGTGTACCTAGGTACACCCACTATTGCTTGTGCGGCTGCATTCTGGACTAGCTGAAGTCTTCGAACACTCTTCAAGGGCAGCCCCATGTAGAGCGTGTTACAGTAATCGAGTCTTGAGGTCACAAGGGCATGAGTGACTATCTGAAGGGCCTCCCGATCCAGATAGGGTCACAACTGGTGCACCAGGCGAACCTGGGCAAAGGTCCCCCTGTTCACAGCTGACAAGTGATGTTCTAACGTCAGCTGCTAATCCAGGAGGACTCCCAAATTGCGAGCCCTCTCTGAGGGGTGTATAATTTCACCCCCCAGGCTAAGAGATGGAATAGCTTGACCATCCTTGGGAGGGAGCATCAATAGCCACTCAGTCTTGTCGGGATTGAGTGCAAGCTTGTTCGCTCCCATCCGGACCCTGACAGCCTCCAGGCACTGGCACATTACTTCTACCGCTTCGCTGAGTTGGCATGGGGCGGACAGATACAGTTGCGTATCGTCCGCGTATTGGTGGTATTTAATCCCATGCCGGCGTATGATCTCACCCAGCGGCTTCATGTAGATGTTAAATAGGAGGGGGGACAGGACCGAGCCCTGCGGCACCCCAAAATTGAGGGGCCTAGGGGTCGATCTCTGCCCTCCAACCAACACCAACTGCGACCTGTCCAAGAGGTAGGAGGAGAACCACCGTAAAACGGTGCCTCCCACTCCCACCTCTTGCAACCATTGCAGAAGGATACCATGGTCAATGGTATCAAAGGCCGCTGAGAGGTCAAGAAGCACTCCGATAGAGTGCCAGAGATCATCGATCAGCGTGACCAAAGCAGTTTCCGTGCTGTAACCAGGCCTGAAATCCGACTGAAAAGGATCCAGATAATCAGTTTCATCCAAGGGTCCGTCGGAGTTGAAAGGCCACCACCTTCTCAACAACCTTCCCTAAGAAGGGGGGGACTGGACGATAGTTGTTCAAAATGGCTGGGTCCAGAGAAGGTTTCTTCAGGAGGGGTCTCACCACTGCATCCTTTAGGAGGTGTGGGAAGGATCCATCCCGGAGAGAGGTGTTGACAATCGTCTGGAGCCAGCCACGTGTCACCTTCCTGCTGGTCGAGACCAGCCAGGAGGGGCACGGGTCCAGTATACAGGTGGAGGCACTCACTGCTCCCATGGCCTTGTCCACTTCCTCAGGAGCGACAAGTTGAAACTCGCTCCATAAAATCCCGCTCAAGACCTTCCCCCGGTACCTCGGCTGGTACCGTGCAATTGGAGTCCATGTCCGTCCTAATCCGAGCGACTTTATCTGCCAGAAACTGGACAAATTCCTCAGCTCTACCCTGTAAAGGGTCGTCCGCATCCCTCCCTTTCAAGAGGGAGCGGGCTATTCTAAACAAAGCAGCTGGGCACGATTCTGCGGATGCAATAAGAGCGGAAAAATGCGCACATTTTGCCGCCCGTATTGCCACGAGATAGGTCCTGATATAGGCTCTCATCAGTGCTCGGTCAGTCCTTTTACCAGAAAGCATCCGGAGGCTTATTTCTATCAGCCATTACCAAGGGCATTGTCATAGGCTTGAGCCAGCAAGGGGGCAAGTCTGAAGGAGACAAAGGGCCCCAGATGGGGTCCCATGTCAGGCTCTCTAGCACCAAAGGCCTGACACAACCTCCATACTTCCCTCACCTTCTATGGTCGGTGAAGACTCTGTCTTGGAGGAGGAGGCCCAACACAAAATGCAACTATCCAAGGACAAGGAAGCCCTTCTCCCGATCCTCCAGCTTTTTCTGGGCTCTTCATTCCCTCCATGTTTAAACCGTTCTTCTGAGCAACTCATTAATGACAATCCTTCTGCCAGCAGATGTGCAGCTTTCCCTGCAGTGTCGGCGCTTCTTTGCGGCTCCAAGTTCAGAGAGCCAGAGTGGATTACAATAACAATGGATGCAAGACTATTTGGTTGGGGGCCTCTTATGGGCTCCCAGCTGGTGCAGGGTCGGTGGACAGTCTCAGTCCTGTGCCACAATATAAACTGGCTAGAGCTGAAGGCTGCTCGCTTGGCACTTCACCAATTCCAGGACTCCCTAATCGAACTGCACGTTTTCTCCTGACGAACATTGTCGCCACAAAGGCACACGTGAACCGTCAGGGGGACACGCACTCCAGGAGCCTTGAAGGCTCGAAGCTCTGAAACTGGAGTCATGGGTGGAGAGACATGTGTCATCAATAGTGGCAGAACACATATCAGGCACAGCCAATCACCAGGCCGATTGGCAAGGTGGCGCAGTGGTTAAATGCAGCACTGCAGGCTACTGCTAGATCAGCAGGTCAGCGGTTCAAATCTCACCGGCTCAGGGTTGACTCAGCCTTCCATCCTTCCGAGGTGGGTAAAATGAGGACCCAGATTGTTGGGGGCAATATGCTGACTCTCTGTAAACCGCTTAGAGAGGCCTGAAAGGCCTATGAAGCGGTATATAAGTCTACTGCTATTGCTATAAGTCTACTGCTATTGGCAGAGCCGAGTGACAATAGACCGTGGGGAGTGGCAGCTCCACCCCAGACTGTTCCACAAGATTTGTCATCTATTCAGTACACCGTTGGTGGACCTATTTGCGACATTGGCAAACGCGCAGCTCCTGTGCTTCTTCTCAAAGTTTCCAACTTGGACCGCAGAAGGGACGGATGTCGTGAGCAGCAGATGGCCGAAAGGCCTACTCTACACCTCCCTCTGATTCGGTGACCCTGAGCAAGGTAGAGACAAAGGAAGTAGTGCTAATTCTGCTAGCACCACACTGGCCCAGACGGCCATGGTTTGCGGACTTGATCCAGATGTACGTCTCCGCCCCATGGCGGATTCCTCAGGAGGAGATCTCTTTGTGCCAGGGTGTCCTAATCCACCTGGACCCCCAGTGGCTCCACTTGAACGCTTGGCACTTGAGTGGAGCCCCCTGAAGAATGCAAATATTTCTGCTAGGGTCAACACAACCATTGAGGTGTCTAGGCCCCCGTCAACCATGAGGATATATAATTCCACATGGTTGGCATTCACCAGGAGGTGCTCCTCCTTCAACATTTCTCAAACTATGGCCTCTGTTCCCCAAGTTCTCGATTTTTTGCAGGACTGCCTGGACAAAAGCCTGTCCCACAACACCCTTCGGCGACAGATGGCGGTGCTGTCTTCAGTGCTCTCCGGGGAAGGTACCACCCCCTGTTGCTACTCCCTAATGTCAGGAGATTCCTACAGGGAGCAGCTAACCAGCATCCGCCAATGGTCCATAGGTTCCCCACATGGGACCTCCCCTTAGTCCTTAGAGTCTTGATGTGCTCCCCCTTCGAACCATTAAGGACAATCCACCTCAGGCTTCTATCTCTGAAGGTTGCATTCCTGATGGCCATAATTTCCACCAGGCGCATTTTGGAACTGGGGGCACTGTCATCTAAAGGGAACCTATGCGTATTCCACCAGGATTGGGTGGTCCTTAGGTTGGATCCAACATTCTTTCCAAAGATTAATTCTACCTTCCATAGAACGCAGAGAATCATACTCCCAAACTTTTGCCCAGCACCTTCCCACGAGAAGTATTTATCTCCGACACACGGCAGCATTTCATAAATCTGAGACACTATTTGCCTCATTCCAACCCACCACCATGGGAGCTAGGGTCTCTTCCACGACCATTTGCAGGTGGCTCAGGCAGTCCATTGTCACAGCGTACAAAGCCTCAGGCCAGACTCCTCCTCCAGGGATCATAGCTCAGTCCACATGGAGTGCAGCGACTATGGCAGCATGGGCTACTAGAGCCCAATTCAAGGACATCTGCAGGCCAGCCACATGAACAACTCTGATGACCTTTATTCAACACTATCGGCTGGATGCCTTTGCATCCACTGAAGCATCCTTTGGATGTAGAGTCCTTCAACAGGTGGTGGCCACCCCACTTCCTACGTCTTAGATCTTCTCACCCTAGGGACTCCAGCTTGGGTACGTCCCACACTTAGCCCCTCCCGCATCACACACTGGAAAACAAACATTGGTCCTTACCTAAATGTTGATTTTCAGTGTGATGCGAGAGGGGCTACATCCCTCCCTGATTAGATGTAGTCAGTCAGATGGAGGGTTAGGGTGGTCTGGTTGTCTTTTATGTCATTTCAGTTGTTTGGCATGTGTTACCTCAAGGAAACTGGGGAGCTGAAGGGAGGAAGACGCGTATTAAAGAATTCCCCTCAGTCTTTGGATCAATCAGGCTTTGACGATATCCCACACTTAGCCCTTCCCGCATCACCTGAAAATCAATGTTCAGATAAGGACCAACATTTGTTCTGCCCAAAGAGACATGTTTATTTAATTATTTAAGCATTTGATACTGTATTTCAGAATTGAAACTACATGTCAAGACTGCACCTTTTGTTTTTGTTCTATTTATTTCATCTGATTTTACATGCTTAATATTCTACCATTCTTTCTACAAATAGGAAAGATCTTGTAATACTGTCAGAGTCATGTCTCCCCGCATTATTAAACATACAGAATGTGTGATTCTGTGTGTTTAATAATATGGACAGAAAACTAAGCAGAACAATTCTGTAAGTATTAGTTGGAAGTAGTTCCAGTTGAATTCAAATAAATTTATTCTTATATGGGATTGAAGTACATCAGTAAGTAGCTCAGTTCAAAAAAATCTCTTTATTCAGGCTGAAAATCTTTTCCAGAAATTGCCTAAGGGGAAAGCAAACTTTTGACTTTTAAATAAGGAAGTATCTGTATATTAAATATTTCATTGGTTCACTGAGTATTTATACAGGAATAAGCCTCTGCTCGGGGCTTCCAGTATTCTTCTAATACATACGTTACGGAACCTTTTTTGAGAGAAACCTACCTTGAACAGAAGATAAGCCCTTCAGTGAATACATGAGACATTGTCATTGTATCATTCAATCAAGCCAGCTATCTTCTCTATACCTTTACATGGTAGGAGGCAAAGTACGGCTGAGCACCATTTATTCTTTCTTTGCCTTTCTTGTAAACTTCTTTATATGCAGATGGAAGAGTTAATATCTAATCAGGATAGATTTTAAAATACTGTTGGAAGAAATGTCCTTCTGGGTTCGGCTCCAAGTGGGGAAAAAGACACTGGAGGCATGGAGGCTGCTTATAAAAATGGTTTAATGTTTTAATGGTGGACAGGACATGGCTGGAGGTTCTGGGGGAAAAAGGTGATCACATGCTTCCAGGTGTTGGGTGAAGAAGAAGAAGGGGTGAGGGAGGGGCTTGCAGGGCTTTTTATAATCTGTTCGGCCCCAACCTATCTGCCTCCTGCTCCTGTGCAAGAAATGTATTCTGATTGGTTGTCCGACTCACATGGGGCCATGAAGGGACAACTCTCTAGGCTGAGTTTTGAGTCCAGGTTTGGTTGAGTTCTCAGATGCCATGTGGTCAGTTGAGTAAAGGGCCAATATTATCATGCCTTAATCCCATGCCCCTGGAGCTGAAGGGGAGAACTCTTTATTATGTAAAGTGAACTAACGCAGGCTTTAATGGCTCATTGACAAAAGGTGGGGGCAGGAAGCTGCAGGGAGAGTTACTTTGTCTTTTTGAAACATGTTTCTTCCTTTTCACATCCAGAGAAACGTAATATTCAGCCTTTTCAATATTTCCTAGGATATTTCATTTTTCTAGGAGTGGGCTGGGTGATAACTTCCTACAGTGCTAAACATAAAACTCTAAACAGTTCTGAAAACGGTTCCCCACTTTCCTCCCGCCCTCTGTCCCACCCTCCCTGTCTCTGTCTCTGTCTTTCTCTTTCTTTTTCTTTCTCTCTTTTACATATTTATTTATATCCTGCCTTTATTATTTTTGTAACTAACTTAAAGTGACAAACATATCCAACATACATTCTACCTCCTATTTTCCTCACAACAGCAACCCTGTGAGGACTGAGAGAAAGTGACTGGTCCAAAGCCACCCAGATGGCTTTCATGACTAAAGCGGGACTAAAATTCACAGTTTCTGTTTTTCATCTTCCCCTTCCTTAGTCATATAGCCCCAGAATTTTTTATCTAAATAGTAGCTAACAATGAACTTGCTTAGCTTTTTCAAGATCAGCTTCCCAAGTGTTTTATGTGTGACTTAGCAAGTATTAGCGCTGCTGAATTTAGACAGAGCTACTTCTTCCTTGGCTTTTGTGTTTGACTGTTTTATCAGGCTAATCTAAATAGGCCTTATCTAAGCACGGTTCTTTGAAAAAGGGTGCCTAAAGTATTTGTGTATTCTTTGTACTAACATTGTAAAAGAGCATATTATATGTCATTTGAATTAGCTTTCTTTTTGGGTAACCACAGAGAAGTCAGTTTGGAAGCTATTTTGTATACAAAAGCTGATACTTACAGTTAATGAAAGCTGGTTGAATGAGCTGTTCCCATAAAAGATCTCAGCTGGCACTGGATCACTTTTTTGTTTCCACTGCTTAACCTAAACTAATTTGCAAGTTTAGTTTTCTACTTATAAATTTGTGCCTTTGTCAATAGGAGGCATGCATATAACCAGGCAATGCTATGTATTCTCATGATTTTAAAAGATACACACTATACTAAACTAAGGCGTTTTCCTTTTGAGAAAACAGTGGTTTATAGTAGATTTCTTTCCAATTTTCTGCAACATTTATTTATTTGTTAGATTTGTTTGCCACCGACCCATTTTTCCTTAAGGCTGAATATAATATGCTGGTATAGATACTTCTCTTTTCATCATGTTGGATAACAAGGCAATATGTTTCAAACATTTATGTTGGTTTAAAGGCCTTTGAATTTTGAGCAAAGAGCTGTTTCGTGTATTATCATAGAGGATGTGATTACAATGACCTCCTTTGTATCCAGGTGGCATTCAAAAGTTCTTTGTGGTGCTAGTTATTAAATCTTTTCAGATCTTCTTGAACAACCTATCTTTGAACTAAACTCTTTCATGTTTGACATAGTAATAGACAACTATTACAAAAGTAAATAATAAGAAGTTTGGTCTTTTTTTCTCTTCTTTTGTTTCTTTTTTAGTGTTGTGCTAGAGTAATATTGTCTAAATGGCATACTCTGGCTTTAAATAGGAACTGTCTTTATTTGTTCTTGGGTACATGTGGTTTCACATACCATTCTCCACTTTCGATGGGGCAGATAAGGTATCAACACAATTAAATGTGAAAAAGAATCCATCTGCTTTGCCAATGGCGAATGCTCAAAGAACACACGTCGATACAGTTGATTTTGAATTATTTAGGTGTTTTTCGTCCCATTGCAATCTGTAAATTAGGACATCTAATGCAACATGACTAAGATGATACTCTATCCAACAACCTTTAAGAGAAATTATTGAGAAGGAATGGGTTGGATAAAGGAGACCAGATATTCTGTTCTGAAGAATTTTGAATTGTAGAGCTTGGGAGGAAAGGATGAAAAGAAAAAGTACCGTGTATATATAAATAAGAATGTAACTAATGAAAGTATTTTTTCAGGAAGTGGGTTGCTGCATCATTCTCTATCTATTAACTAAATTAAAATAGAAATATCCAAATTTCTTTTATAATTTGTTAATGTACATGTCATGCTCAGACAAAGCATTCTCACTGTTTATTCCTCTTCCAAAAGCCTTCTTTAGATGTCAATTAAAACACATGCAGTTTGGGATATACTGGTTTCTGACAATATATTGCCTGGCAAGGGTAATATCTTTCCTGCTTATTTTTATCACTGACTCTCTCATGCTTCTATCACAGAGGATTTATGTAGGTATTGAACAGCCATTAACACTAATGAGAATTGTTCATGTAAATTCCTTATGCCTCACAGGCATTATATGCTCCCTTGTAAGAATACTCAGTGCTAATAAATAGAGTGAAATGTGGGCAAATGAATTCTTGAAAAATAACTTTGATAACTCATACCCTGCTGGCTATTAATTTGAAGTCACTGCATTATTGTTATTAGAGATAATAAATTACATATCATCTTAGGATATGTATAATTCTCTCAGAGGAAAATGCCAAATGTACAAGACTACTCTATTAAAAAAATACTTTTCAAGAAAGATGGGTCTGATTTTAGCCTATATTCTGTTAGTATTTGGTTGTATTTAGATTGGAGAATTATGCATCCTTTATATCAGGGATTAAGATCTCTTTATTTTGAATTAGAAGTTCCTATTAGTCCCAGTCATTATGACCAATTTTAGTACAATTAGTGACAGGAGACCATAAGTTCCAAATTTGAGAAGTCTTCTGGCAAATGTAAGGTTTCCAGCTACATGCTTGTTTTCTAATATTAGTATCGAAATGAGAGCACATTTCCAGGAAAAGCTTAGTTTGTAAGATTATGTGGGTTATTTCCTACTAGTTAATTTTCTGGCATGCGCTTTCTCCACAGCTGCCCCAATTCTTCTAGTGCCCTCTCTTCTAGTAGCTTCTAAGATCTTCAAAATGCCTATATTGTGATGGGCAAGCTTTTTGGGTTGTGAAACCCCCCCCCCACCCCCAAAACTTTATTTTGGGGAAGATGCCAAGACAGGAGTGGGAACAAGGTAAGCATGTACTAATGCATTCCTGTTCTCTTCCTGTAAATGAGAGGGGCCTTCTCATGTTCTTTCTTAGCAGTTGTAATAGGACCCTTGGGTTAAAAGGATTGCCTAGGTTGGTAGCGTAACAGGACAACTGTCAAACAGGTGACCTGTAAATGGAAGTCAAATGGGTAGAGTGTCCTTCCTCGTATTGCAGGTTTTGTTTCTTTCATTCTGTGGATTGGATAGCTTATTTTTTTAAAAAAAAGCATTATTCTTTAATCCCATAATGCCAGTATCTGTATTAATTTGAATTCAGATAGCCCTTTGCACTGCATGGAACTTCTTCTGTGCATGTTATCTCTAATATTTGCTAATTGTCTATCTTTGTTTGTTCTAGCTGCAGCACCGTTAATGTTGGTGTATTTCTTTCTAGAGGAACTTCCAACTTCTAGGAGCTGTCTGGGAAGCCTATTTCCAAAAGTTGAAATTTGTCTGGTATTTTGCATTCAAATAGTGATGGTTATTCAGGATTAAATTCATAATTTTTGCATATCCCTTTCCATTCATAAAACTAACTAATTTAAAATTGGCACCAAGTTCACATAAAGATTGATATATGTGTGTGTGTATGTACACCTCTCACACACATACTCACACAGATGTGCATACACAAATTCACTTAAGGGTTGGGATATACATACACACAGAGAAATAGAGAGCACGCAGAGAACGAACAAGTACATGTGTGTATGTGCGTATGTGCGCATGCACACCACACACACACACACACACACACACCAGTAATCAAGAAAGTCAAGAAAAATCTGAGAATCCAAATATACTTCATTGTATCTTATGTTACGTGACCTCTATCTAACATATTTGGACGGATCCATCTTCTAATGTGATCAATTTTTTTTTAAATTTTCGGTGATGCTTAATTGCAGGTTAAAAATGTTAGAATTCAATTCATTATATTACATTGTGATTTCAATATAGATGCATATTAAGTCCTATGAAGACAGAATTAAGGGTTAGTTATATTTAATCTTCAGAAAATACTATTATTTGATAGCATCTTCAACTAACTATAAGTAATAATGACAGCTTGTATCTTAATATTGAGATAAGTACTGTTTGAAGTTTGAACTGATAAGTACGTAAGAACTAGACTTCCTTGAATATGTACAAGTAGATGACTGGTGATATTTTAATTTGACTTCTCAAATGAGCAGACAAATGTATCAAAACTGTGATTTTATGTATGATTTGTTAATTAATTATTAAAATTAATCAATTAATTTAATTGATGTCTACTGCATTAAGGATACTCTTACTGTTTGGATGACAAAAATACTTATTTGATGCAATGTTAGTTTAAAAGAAAAAGCCAGTCAAGGAAATCAATTTTTTAAAATGCATTTGTCAGATTTATCTTATCTTTTATTCAGGTTCTCAAGTGGTACCCAGGATTCTCTTCACTTATTCTCCACTGTGAGATTCATTGGACTGAAATAGAATATCTTGCACCAACTGACATTTCCATGTTTGTAGGCCTGGATCTTAGTCCAGTCCAACAACTTAAATACTATTCCAGTATATTACTAAATCCTAACCATTATAGCATTATTTCCTTATCATGCCATTCATTGCATAGTATACAATGTGCAGAAAAGGATTGAGAAGTAATGCATACAACACATTGGAGAAATTAAACCCAGTCTACTGTAAACTGGTAGTTGTATTTAAGATGTAGTGATAAGTTGTTAATGTTTCATAAACTTGCTGAAGGGGTAGTTTTTCTCCCCCCTCAACTTTTACCCACATTATGCATTATAATGTGACACTTAACAGAACAATTTGAAATACAATAACAGTTTTCACTTCACTCATTTTTCTTTTTTGCTTGATTGCAGGGTTTTTTCCGCAGGAGCATTCAAAAGAACATGGTTTATACATGTCACCGAGATAAGAACTGTGTTATTAATAAAGTCACTAGGAATCGCTGCCAATACTGCAGACTACAGAAATGCTTTGAAGTGGGAATGTCCAAAGAATGTAAGTAGAAATTGTATCATTTGCTTTATCTTTCTGTTCCGATCATAATAACATTCATGGGAATCTAGCTATGTAATTGGACTAGTTGAGATCAAATGTTGGAGTGAAAACATCAAATGTCTATTTTTTCATAAGGCTGTCATGTATTGTGCATTTTGTTAGCAGTTTCTGCACAAAGTTTAGGTAGCTTGAATTCTTGCAGTTCATTTGCACCTCTCAGTTGCAACTCAGTACTTTATTACTAGGGTCTTTATAATAAGCAATCTAGACTAAAAATTAGGTATAAGTATTTAAAGATCCTTGAAAAGAAAATGGTGAGAAAGATAGAGAACAAAAGACTGCACATGAAGCAGTAAGTGACACAGTAAAACACATACACATACAAAAAAAAATTCCAGAAACTAATTTCACTTGTAAAATAAGAATATATGAATAGTAAAAAGGGAAAAGAAGCTTTAAAAGATATCTCTTAGGTACAAACAGAATATATGCAAATGAGAATAGGCAATGGTAAAAACTGTTAGTAAAAAAATGGCAAGTATAATCAGGTTTAAAAATGAATACAGAAGAAATGGTCAACAAGAGTTTGCGGGAGGTGAGTATTCACAGTTACCTATGTCGCCTTTGATGTTGTTGCAGGATAAGAAAATGTATCCAGTATATTTTTTCCCTGAATTAGAGTTACTTGATAGTTGCAGCAGTACAGAAAAACACAGACATTGGTAACTGGATCTTTCTTATAGCAAATGCAACATTCCCATGTGAACACAAAGGAATCAGAATATTCAATATGTCTGAGTAAATTCTAAGGTATGTTGAAAAAAACTTTGTAACAATCAACACCCTAAACAAAAGGGAACCTGCCTTGTGAAAACCGAGCCTGTTCAATGACTTGTAGGACTCTTGGAATAAATATGATGGTAGAAAAGAATCATGAAGGAGATAGTGAGAAGAGGGAGGATTAGTTTGATTTAGTATTGTACTGTAGTAATATAGATAAAGATACAGTTACCAGGAAAACAATTGCATATAGTAAGAGATTGATAGCATGGTGCTACATTTTGCTTTTTCTCTGTTTTATATATTTATCAAATAACTAATATTTGCACAATTTATGAATTTCAGAAAACCTTCCTATGCCTGACCTTCTCTACTGTTAGTGGGTCAGATAGTGAACATTAAGTAATTAATTGCATTCAATTCTCTTTTGGCTGCCTACTCTTAAACCCATATTTTTCTACATTCAAAAATAAGAAATAAGACTTCTGGGCAAACTGTGACTTACATTAGAAGATTCAATTAAATAGCCAACTTTCTTCAGTTACAATGGAATTTGTAAGTTAATATTCAGTACTTAGATGAGAATGCAAAACAGATAGCTATTTTTTACAAGCATTAGACACAAAAGGAATCTGAAAAGCAAGATGTCCTGAGTGAAATAAGATATTTGTTGTACCTATCACATGAAATGTTTATTAGAGCAGGAATTTCTCATATAAACTACCATATTTTTCGGAGTATAAGACATACCTTTTTCCCTCAAAAAGAGGCTGAAAATCTGGGTGCGTCTTATACATTGAATACAGCATTCTCCAAAGTTGGTGGAGACAGCGGTGCATGGGTTAACTCAGTCAGTAACCAATAGAACTGATTCTACCAAAGTCTACCAAAGTGATGTCATCGCCTCTGAGGAGTGTCGTCCTGCTTTTTTAGACTCAGTTCGATCGGAACTGGCTGTGTTAATTGCTTTCTCCTCAACTTTCTAGTTAAACTTCACAATTGGATACTCTAATTAATTTTAATTGGCTTCTTCTCCAAAAATGTCATCTCTAAATTACTAAAGGAGAACAGATCGGCTTGGATAGTTCATCTCGGAGCAGGGCTCTCAATTAGCCCTAAGCTTCTTGAGGAGAATGGCCAGGGCTTCTTTGAGGCTTCTGCCTCCTGACTTTGCCTGCGGCTTTCAGAGGCTTCCTCGACACAGCGCTACTTAGCATTGGCCATTGGAGGCTCTGTTCAGCGTTGCCACCTCTGCTGGCTCTCCCTGGCTCTCCCTTGCCGCCAATGCTGCCAGAAGCCGCCAAATGCCGCCAGAAGCCACCAGAAGCCACTGCCACTGCCAAGAAGCGCCGCCACTGCTGCACGCTGCCGCCCCTCCTCAGCACTCCCGTCACTGCTAGACCACCGCTGCTGCCGCCCTCATCTCCGCAGCCTCTCCGCAGGCCTCCAAAGCCGTCATTAATCTCGCGGCCTCGGCTATCTCATGGCGCCTGGCCCATAGGCTCTGTAGCCTCAGCGGCCATTTTGTTTTGGCGCAAAGAAGCTCTGGTGGCCATTTTGTCTCCTTCTTCAACGAGCCGTGAGTACAGGCCATGGCCTCCTCTCCTGCCCCTGAGCCATAAGTGCCTCCAAACACCTTGGCCCCTGCTCCCACCAACGAGTCCCCTTCATCAGGGACCCACAGGTGCAGGCCTGCACCAGAGGCTCTCCCACTGACCACCCTTCCAAGACCTCCAGGTCTAGTCATAGGGGCACAACCAATCCATCCTCTCAGGACAATGACAGAACCACCTAGGCTCCTCCTAAAAAGGCCAAGGCCAAGACAAAGAACATGGAATCCCATCTGTTTCAGGCCCAGAGGCTTGTTCATCCTAATCCTCTTCCTGACCTATCTTCTGATTTGGAAGATGATTTCTCCCCTGCTGCATTCATTATCCAATCTGAGGAAGTCAGGAGATCTGGCCAGCAGTGGGGATAAATCTGATCATGGCAGGAGCATCACTCCTGATGAGGAGCACCTTTTCCAGGAGGACATTTCTCCCCCAACCCACTGCCGCCATTCTTACTCACCTGGCATGGCTGATATTATAGCTGAGGCTATCGAACGAGGCATAGCAGCAGGACTTAAACTCAGGTCTTCTAACCATTCTACTCCACGCAGGTCTGCTTCTTGTTCTGGTTCCAGATGCAGGGATAGTAAGCTCTCGGCTTCTTCATTGCATGAGTTACCTGGCATGTCCAGTAAGCAGTCGGTTTTTGGAGTGGAGGAACACCCGGCAAGAGATTCAGATATCTCGGAAGATGAGGGCCTTCCCCCCGACCCACCTACCCTTGTTGGTTTATTTAAATCTGCTATCTTTCGATCTCTCCTTTTTAAGGCCAAGAAGATCACGAGCATCCCTTCTCCCAAAGCACCTCAGGGAACGCAGGTGGACACCACTGACCCCCTCTTCATGCAGCTATGGTGGAAAAGGAGGTGATTCTGCCGCCCAGACTCTTCATAGATGTGGTGCAGAACCAATGGGCCCCACCAGGTACAGGTCCCCTCCCCAATACCTTGGACAAGTGCCTGTATAACGTGGGACCAGAACACACCAAGGCTCTAGAGGTACCTTCTATTGACTTCCCTATAATTGGCCTTTCTTCTCCTAATGCAGCCTCAGTAGCACCTGAGGAGGCTCTTCGCCCTGAGGACAAGAGGATAGAACAAACTCTGGTCAAGGGTCACCAGGTCTCGGCTTGGGCCGTTAGGGCGGGTACCTCTGCTTCTTTCTTTAGTCGCTCTGCTCTCTTATGGCTAAGACAACTTCAAGAAAGGCTTCCAGCCTGGGATTCTAGGGCTTGTAGGGACATTAACAAATTGAAGGTGGCCCTAGAATACACCACAGATGCCTCCTTGGATGCTGCCCGTTTTGTGTCCAAGGCCATTGTATCATCCATCTCCACCCACTGGCTCCTTTGCCTTAGGCAGTGGCAGGCGGAAGCCCGAGCCAAGTGGAGGCTTGCCTCCTCTCCCTATTCTTCCTCCCTTCTCTTTGGCCCTCCATTAGAACTTTTACTAGTGGAGTCCAAGGATAAGCGAAAGATCCTGCAACCGGCCACTAAAAAACAGGAAGGTCGGAATCAGTCCTTTTATCGTAGGCAGCCCTTTCATAGTCAGAATGGGGGTTCCTCCAGCTCCCATCCGCAACTTCAAGTTCCCACCAGGCAGGACCCCTTTTTTTCCAACAGATCAGGCAGAAACAACCAGAGATTCCAGCGCAGAAAGTCTTTTAGGGACAATACCAACCATCCCTATAAGAGGCAGAAGTGACTGCCTGGAGGATCTCCCGATAGGGGGATGTCTGTCAATCTTCGCAGATCGTTGGGATGACATCACCAACAAAGCGTGGGTCAGGTTCACGATCAGATTCGGCCTTCTCTTGGACTTGGGTTCCAGCCCTCCGAACCACTTTGTCACGTGACCAATCTCCAGGGATCCTCAAAAGAGGCTCCTAGTGGAACAGGCCGTCCATCATCTGCTTCACATTCGGGCCATTCAACCTGTGCCTCCAGGCCAGGTGGGACGGGGTTTTTACTCTCGTCTCTTTATCGTGCCAAAATCTTAGGAGGGCTGGAGAGCAATCCTCAATCTCAAATTTCTAAATTGATTCATCAGGTTCAGGAGATTCAAAATGCACTCTCTCCTGTCAATCCTAGAGAGTGTGCGCAGACACAATCTCATGTCAGTGGATCTCGTGGAGGCTTACCTCCACGTGCCCATTCACAAGCAACACAAACAGTTCCTCACTTTGTCCATGCGGGCCGTCACTTTCAGTATCGGGCCCTTCCCTTCGGGCTGTCATCAGCCCCAAGGGTTTTTACCAAACTCCTGTCAGTCATAGCAGCCCGCCAGCAAGCCAGACCCATTCGGATCTTTTGCTACCTGGATGACATTCTCCTGTTGTCCAGGTCTCACAACCAGGTTCTTTGGGATTTCCAGGAAACCTTACAGGTGCTTCAGGAGGTGGGATTCTCCATCAATCAGGAGAAGAGTCACTTTGTCCCCACCTCTTGTCTAGTGCACTTGGGAGACCTTATCGAGTCTTCTCAGGGGAGGGTCTTCCTGTCTTGGAAATGCCAGATCAGCTTCAGGGACTTGGCCATCAAGATATGGAGGAGACAGTGGGTCCCTCTTCTCCAGCTGTCTCAACTGCTGGTGAAGATGGTCTCTTGCTTCTCCATCGTTCCTTGGGCGCAGCTTCATAGCCACTGCCTTCAGTAGTTTCTCCTGCCATTCCAGAAAACCAACAGCAGCTGTTTCCTATTGAAGGTCTGGTTGACTCCAGAGGTAATCTGCTCTCTGGACTAGTGGATCTCCCCGGCCATTTCTCAGGGGTCCCTCTTCAAGGAACTTCCACATCTTGTTACAATGGACGCGAGCTTGATGGGTTGGGGCGCTCACCTGGAAGATCTAGTAGCTCAGGGTCTCTGGTCCGATTCCGACCTTGCCCAGGGCTATCCATCTGGTTCTCATTCATTTCCAATCCTCACTTTGCAACACACATGTGCTGATTCAGACAGACAACACGACGGCCAAGGTGCATGTCAACCACCAGGGGGAGAACAAGAGTGGCATTTCTTATGGAGTCTGCCTTTCGCCTAGGGATCTGGGCAGAAGCCAACCGTCTCTCTCTCCACGCCGAACACATCTTGGGCTCCGACAACACCAGAGCAGACTGGTTGAGCCGCACAACAATCGACCCTGCGGAGTTGAGCTTGAATTGGCGCATCTTCAAATAGCTGTCATCCAGGTATAGGACTACGCTGCTAGATCTCTTTGCAATGGCATCCAACAAGCAGTTGCCCAGGTACCTGTCTTGTTAACTACATCAGGCGTGGAAGGGACGACACTCTAAGATGCAGGTGGCCACATGGTCTCCTGTACTCCTTCCCTGCCTTCCCCCTGATACAGAGGGTGATTCAGAAAATGATAGAGGAGGAGGCCGAGCTCATCCTAATCGCCCCCCACTGGCCGCGCCGACCATGGTTCGCAGATCTGGTCAATCTCTCAGTGGGCCCAGTGTGGCATCTTCCCCTGATAACGTCCCTTCTTCATCAGGGATCCATTCACCATCCCAACCTGGCCTGGCTCCACCTAACCGCATGGAGGCTGAGCGGGCGGTCTTGAGGGCGGCTAACCTTTCTGAAACTGTAATTTGAACTATTCAGGCTTCTCGCCACCCAGCCACTAACAGAATCTATGATTCAATGTGGCAGGCTTTCATTACAGTGCCTTTCTAGAGATGCTACTCCTCTGGAGGCTTGGGTTCCCCTGGTTTTGGAGTTTTTGTAACGGGCTTGATAAAGGACTCTCACCGAACACCCTATGGTGGCAGGTGTTGGCTCTTTCTTTGGTGCTCTCAGTTCACTGGGATGTCTGCTGCTTCATTAAGGGCACGTCTAATCTCTGCCCTCCTGTCATACACTGTTTCCCCTCATGGGATCTCACCAAGGTCCTTGACTTTCCCACTGGACCACCCTTCGAGCCTCTCAGGTCTGCCTCATTGCATCACCTTACACTAAAAACAACCTTTCTGGTGACCATCATGTCTGCATGGCGGGGCTCAGAATTGGCAGCCCTTTCTATCTGATTTGACTTGTGTGTATTTCACTCAGACCATGTGGTCCTTCGCCATCTTTGTTCCAAAGGTAAATTTGGCCTTTCATCAATCAGTAGACCTCACTCTTCCAAATTTCTGCCCTAATCCTTCTCACAATCTTGAACGCAAATGGCACAGGTTAGACGTAAGATGTGCTCTTAAGATCTACATCGCCAAGACAGCCGTCTTCAGGCACACCGAAGGTCTCTTCATGTCTTTCCATCCCCCAAATAAGAGGCTAAAAGCTTCTCCGTTTTGGGTTGGGCGCTGGATCCAGTCTGCCATTTCAAGGGCTTACCTAGCACATCATCTCATGCCTCCATCCAACATCACAGCGTATCTCACGCATAGCACGGCTACGTCAGCAGTGTGGACAAGACAGTGCATGGTGGAAGAGATCTGCAAGGCGACCACCTGGACTACGCCTACTTCCTTTATCCGCCATTATAAGGTGGATAGGTACACGTCTGCGGATGTGGCATTCGGACAGTGGGTCCTTCAACAGGTTCTCCCCTCTTCAAGCTCCTAGCCCAGTCTCATTCCCACCCAGGGACAGGCCCAACTTTGGTATGTTCCATGCATGACCGCTGTCTCCACCAACTGTGGAGAATGAGGCGTTGGTTGTTACCTGATACGCCCCTTCTCTGGGCAGGTGGAGATGGTGGTCATCCTCACCCTTTTAGGCCCTTGCCTAGTTCAGAGAGGGTAATCTGGGAGCGAAACTGGAGCATTACGGGATTAAGAGCAATTGAATAGCACACAGCAGTCTACTTATCCCCTTCGTCAAGAAAAGTAGGAGGACACTCCTCAGAGGTGATGACATCAGTTTGGTAGGCTCAGTTCTATTGGTTACTGGCTGAGTTAACCCATGCTTACCGCTGTCTCCACCTGCCCAGAGAAGGGGAGTATCAGGTAAGAACCAATGCCCCATATTTTGCCTCCTGAAACCCCACTCCTTCACCAAAATGGCCGTGCATAGCTTTTAGGAGGCTTTCAAAGAGCTCCAGGGGGCTGGGAAGGGCAGAAATGAGCAAAGAACAGCTCATTTTTTGCTCAATTTTGCCCCCCCCCCCATTAGCCCTCATGAGCACTCTATAAGCCTCCCAAAAGCTATCCATGCCTCTTTTTTGGACAAAAACTGGGCCATTTTTTGGCCCACCGTGGCATTGGGTGGGGTTTTTTGCCCCCCCCCCCCCCCCGGAGCACTCTACAAGCCTCCTAAGAGCTGTCTATGCTCTTTTTTGGGGGGGAAAACCCAGACCCGTTCTCACAAAAAACGGGCTGTTTTGGGGAGGTTTGCAGAGTGCAAAAACTTTTTTTTTTTTTAAATTGCCTCTTCAAAACCTTGGTGCATATTACACTCTGGTGCAACTTATACTCCGAAAAATACGGTATCTATTCAGATCTTAAGAGTATTGCAACAGAATTTTGAATTGTGGGTGTTAATTGTATTGGCAATGACAAGAATTTGGATAAAACTGAATAATAATATTATACTTAGCACACTATGTAACAGATAAGACTAACATAATATTTGGCTATGAGAAGAAATACAAGACTATAATGACACTACTATAATACTATGCATGGTTACTATGGAAGAATCTTCATTGAATATAGTTGAACTGTGATAATATACAACACAATATTGTATAAGTTCTCTTGGATCTTCAGAATCAAAGCTTTTTGACTGTGCATTTCAATAGCAAATTATCCATTTCACAGAGAAAAACTGAGAAGGCAAACCACTAAGACTCAAAAAATAAATCACATAAGAGACAGGAAGAGATAGGACTGCAATTATCCAATCACATACCTGCTCTGGTGAAAATGCCCATTTTCACAGAAGTAAAACTACAGAATTTTCCTTTGAAAAATAAAAACAAGCAGGCAGAATATTACACATCTCCAATAAAAAAACTTGCTAAAACATTTCAAAATGTAGATTTATCCCCAAGATCCCTAAATGACTTCCAGACCAGATGTTGCTTTTCTGCAGTCTGAATTAGAGCTGCAGACTGAAAACTCAAATGCTTGTTTAAAAGTGGGGTTACACTCAATATAGATAATTCTAGTTAAAGCAAGATTAAGAATAGAGGCAAGATTAAGCAATATATATATATATGTAGATGTAGATGTAGATGTAGAATATATTCTTGATTACCGTATTTTTCAGAGTATAAGACGTACCCCCGCTCAAAACAAAGAGGGTGAAAATCTGGGTGCATCTTATACACTTAATACAGCATTTTTGGCCTCCCAAAATCTCTCAAAGATGGACGTGTGGAGGGTTTGGGAGGCCTGCAAAGTGCTCCTGGGAGCTAGGGAGGGGAAAAATGAGCAAAATGCTAATTTTTGCCGCCCTAGCCTGCAGGAGTGCTCTACAAGCCTCCCAAAGCCTATGCATGCCCTATTACTTTTTGCAAAAAAAATTTTTTGCAAAATATGGGCTGTTTTTTTGCTCATTTTTGCCCTCCCAACCCCCTAGGAGCACTTTGCAGGCCTCTCAAACTCTCTGCATACCTCACTTTTCACAAAAAATGAAGGTTTGGGAGGCCTGCAGAGTGCAAAAACTTTTTTTTTAATTTACCTCTTGAAAATCTTGATGCGTCTTATACTCCAAAAATAATTACCACAATTGGAACAGACAAAAAAATGGTTTAAAAAGCAATCAGTAAGTGAAACTTCATGATTTTACAATCTTATTTTAGCATTCCTTTGCTAAATGTAAGAATGGTAATTTTTCATAACTATACTACCTGAAAATGGTTGCTAAAAGAGGCAATCACTCTCCATGTACTACTTGTTGTATTATGCCTACATTGACCTCTACTTTCTCTTTAGAAACAGCTTTATCCCTTATTGAAAAGCCTAGGATTTTTTTATCTGTATCTTTTTTATTTAAGTGCATTTATTGGATGCTTCTGTGCATATTTTGGTTTGTGTATGCATTTGGAATGCTTGATTTGTTATGTGCCCAAGTGCCATTTGCTGCACATGGAGAAAAAGATACTCAGAAAGCCATATAAGAAAACAAACTCACACAACTTAGTCAGAATCTAGTGGAAAAATTAATCATAACTAAAATAGCAACTGAAATGCCTGCTCAGAGGGCACAGAAAGAATAAGTACCCATTTGAATACATTTGAGTAATGTGAAATTCTATGTGTATCTATTACTGCTGGGTCTGTGGATGTCTTATAAAAAGGCAAAGTCTGTCTGTCTGTCTGTCTATGTATCCATCCATCCATCCATCCATCCATCCATCCATCCATCCATCCATCCATCCATATCTATCTATCTATCTATCTATCTATCTATCTATCTATCTATCTATCTATCTATCTATCTATCTATCTATCTATCTATCTCCCTATGGCTAAATGCTGTTCTTGTATGAAGTTCTAGCAGAAAACAGCTTTATGTACAAATCTAAGAATGGCATTTCTATGAATGTCATTCATAGGATTTTAAAAATAGTAATGAATACATAATGTGACTCCAAATAACCATTTAAAATTTCAGTTGTGTAACAATAAAATTCAATTAATCCCTAGATTTTAGATAATATTTATGTTCCTGGAACATATACCAGAACCATTTTTGGTATGTATTTCCCCCTTTCTCTGCAGAGTTGCTAACAAATTTATTTTTAAAAAAAATCTTTGTATTAGTTTCTATCAAATTAAATAGCAATACTATTAGGTAAATAGCAGTGGTGCAATTAATTTTTTTTTTACAACTGGTTCTGTGGGCGTGGCTTGGGGGCATGGCACAGGAAGGATACTGCAAAATCTCCATTCCCTCTCCACTCCTCAAAATCTCCATTTCCACCCGACTCTGAGGCCAGCCAGAGGTGATATTTGCTGGTTCTCCAAACTGCTCAAAATTTCCACTAGCGGTTCTCCAGAACCTGCTGAATTTCACCCCTGGTAAATAGGGACTATAATATATGGGAAGAAAGAACAAACCAATCAAGCAGCCTTTGTTCTGTAAGTACTTTCACATATAGGCACAAGAAGCTTTGTATTATCTCCTCCTCTCCTCCCCTCCCCATACTTTGGGTAAAGTATATTATTCATAGTTTGCTTTAAAAAGGCAAAAATTCAGCAGGTTGGCTTTTCTTGGCATTTCTAGGGCATAGAAAGTTGAAAATAATCCCTCATGTAAGGTTCCAGTATGTTCCATATATAAAATGGCAGTCCTACCTTTGATATCACTGTTTGGCAGTATTCAGGGCTTCATCCCATCAAAATGTCTTGTTCATTGATGCCAGTATTTGCAGAGGAATTTGCAGTATTTTGCCTGGGCTACTTGTGCATAGTCTCCACATGCTGACTTGTTGAATGGTGATCTATAAATTCACTTTGAAAAGGGGTTAAAGGAGAAAATAAAAAGCATTTAAGGTACATTAATTTTCCCCCTCATTTGTCCCAGGGGATCCAATTAACGACTCGATCAAGAGCTCTTATGAGTTATAAGACACAGGCAATCATACTCTGTAAGTGTCTCTCTATATTAGAATGGCATTTATCACTCTTGGAACATGCCTTGTCCAGACATGGCTTGGAGATTCTTGATGTAGCATGATATAGAATAATCTGAATTTGGATTCCTTGTTGATTTTCCTAAGATTAAACACCACTGTATTATATTCAGTGCCATCTATAATCTTGCTTTGATTTCTTCTCTCAGATTTCTTTTGTCTTTCTACTTAAAGCATTTAAAAACAGAACAGTGATTTAAAGTATATAATTAATAAATTATATCTATAATTAAGATTGTATAACAGCATCAATTAATCTAATGAGCTTTCCTCCTAACTATGAATCGTACTTCTATAGCCAGTGGAATCATCTATAAGTCACTTTATTTTGGAAAATTGAAACAAATAAGGAAGAAAAGATTGCTGCAACCAGTAGAAATTAACTAAGATTGGGCAACATGATTCCTTTTAGATGATTTTGCCAATATCTGATGAATTGTCAGGTACTATGGAAATTGCAGTCTGGTACAGCTAATCATTTGATCACTTCTGTAATAAACAGAATACTACCAGATCATACTTACACGGTAGCATCACTGCAGATGTCTCCCAGTGACTTTGCAGAATGGTATCTGAAAAAGCTTTGTTTTCCAGATGACATTTGATTGCTGGATAGCTGTAGTGAAGGAAATGTAGGAAAACAGATAAGCCTTCCAACCTTTCATTGATGACTATTCTATATTTTGAATGACTACCACATAGAACTTTTTCTTCAATATCAAACTTTTTATTGGTTTATCAAAATATAAAATGCAAAGAGAAATTCAAAATAGTAATAGAGAACTAGGAGAAGTGGGGAAAAAAAGAAGAAAAGATGATGTAAACAGGGAAAAGGAAAGAAAAAGACACCAACTTCTTTAGCATAAGAGAAGATAACAGTATTACAATTGCAACCTTTTACTAACACACAGCAGTATATGCAATCATTTTTATAACAATAAACATATCTGACAAGCAAAAACAAAATCAAAGTTTCTTTTTTTTTTCATTGCAAGCACAAAATCTGGAAGCAATTTCAAAATAGAAAAAAGGTTAGATATATTCTCTTCTTTGGATAAAAGAATCAATTTGACCATCTCTTCTTCTCTTTGCTGTGGTGAATAATATGTGCTTCTGTTAATTCATTAATCTTTGTCACAATTCATATTAAGAGAATCCTTTATATTATTTTGATTTTTTTTAACCATAAAGGGAGAAAACACTTTTTCTAGTTTTGATATTTTACTAACTTTAAAAAATACTTAAGTATTATATATGAATGGGAAATTTTATTTGCATTTTAAACCCAGAACCCAAAACACAATACTACATTAGAGCTTTCATTCAATTATAGGTCCAATTAACTCTAATTAGCTCATCGGATTCAAATTTCTCCCTCAAATTTATCTTCATAAAATAGATCTTTTTCTTCTCATATTTCAAGTTTAATCAATAGTAGTTTACAAACTCATTGTATATACACAAAACTACTTAAAGCTCAATATACATATATCAAACTTATAAAAATCCATCCTAACTAATGAAGTCATTAAATTTAAATCAATCCCTCCAGCTTATCTTTATAGAATGAAATCTTCTCTGAATGCCTATCGAGTCCCTTAACTTCAAGAAATTGTCAGCGTTATTTATATCCATGAAAAAAATTTCCAAAGTTGTATTGTTAGACGCTGTAGATTAACCTCAAACAAATCCTCATAGAATAAAGTTTCCTTCTCTAAGATATCTTATATCTTTTTTTTCTTCAAAAGAATTCTTCGCCTCGTTAGTATCTATGAAGAAAATGTTTCAGGCTCCGGAGGATTAAAAACAGCCCTACGAGCAAACTGGAAGTGACAGAAGTGGCTCCTGAAGCTTCCAGAGGGCCACTCGTAAGGCGGGGCAGGCTGTTTTCACTCTCCCCAGGCTCCTATAAAGCCTCTGGAGCCTGGGGAGGGTGAAAAATGGCTTTTAAAAAGGCTGAATTTAGCTGGCCAGTGCGCACATGCGCGCTGGCCAGATGACAGGGCAACGCCTTGTGTGCCCTGACAAATGACTCCGCGTGCCACCAGTGGCACACGTGCCATAGGTTCACCATCCCGGTCATATAGTTTTATTCCCTGTTTTCCTAGGTCATATGGCAGAAAGCTAACTTTATGGGTCAGTGCTAAAAATAACATCTCACTGAGTGTTTTTGACTCTTGAACTGTTTTATTTTAGATCTCATTTTAACAAATTTATTTTTAAGTTCCATTTTTTGAAATAAAAGTGGATTTGTAGTTCTTATTTTTACAAAAAAGTGTAATAAATGAATGAAATAACCAGAAGCGAAGCAATAGAAGGGCCTTAATTAAGATATTCATTTAATTATGTTCTAAAGCCTTAAAGTTCTGATCAAAAATCTATTCAATTTGGGCTTGATCCAATTATCACTGTATAATGTCCAAGCCAAGAGGATGTAAAATATATTCTATTCCAATCAGAAAAACAGCTTATAGTATCTGGAGAGATATACGTCTACCTAATTATCTTACCCATATATGCTTTTGTATGTAGTTTTAAATTTAAGTATTCTTGCATATTTCAAATTCTCAGGAATGTCTAGGCAATTTGTAATAAAAATGTGAAATTTATAAAAAATTTAACTTTGACCAGTTCATATTCAGAAACTTTAATTCAAAAATTGCCTCTAAAAGGAGGTTGAAAAATAGTTCATTTCTTGTAAATTGAGACATTGCATATGGATTTTTAATCTGTAACACCATTTGCAAAAGTGAAATTATCACAAGACAATTATTTTTACATTGCATAATTTTTTAGAAATAATAAAAAGTGAGATTACATTAACTATAAATTAAGGAACAAAAATTAAAATATGTGTGTATGTTATGTCTTTAAAACCTGTTTTGTCTCTTGCCTTGACATTTTTAAATGTATCTAATTTTATCTCACTACAAAAAAAATGTATTTTTGTTTATTCATTAAATCCAGTACTAGTGAAAAAATATGAGATGTTAATCTTGGCACAATTACTTGGGTTTATATTCCATTGAACTTCCTTTGATTTATTTTTAAGTAAGGAGGTACATGATTGTATTATTATGAAATATAAAGCAAAGTTTGAATCATATTTAAGTTGAACAATGCCTATATTTTATGTACAGACTTGCTGTACATTTTTTATAAACACATATTTTTATGAACACTTGCTTTTCATAAAACTGAAAAATAATAAATTTTATCAATTTATTTCTCAAATTTATACATCTGCCCATCTCACGAAAAGTGACTGAGTGAGATACAATAGTTATGTCCTAATATTCACATTAATTTGAGGTATAAAATCATGTCAGATTATTTTCTGATATGGATTGGATAAAAATTTCAATATCATAATGTTATGTGTTGTGACTCAGCAGAAGCTTGCTGTGAGTTGCGTCGGGATGCAGGAATAATGAGCAGCTGTTGCTCGTTAGGGTCGTCTTCTGCAGATAAAAGACGGATGGTGCCATGCCTTCATGGCAGAAGTCAACATTCGTGGTTCGTCGTTCGTCGTATGTGGTTCATCGTTTCGAGATTCAAAGAGGCACTTGGATAAGTGATTTGCTTTCTGTAAACCTGGTTTGCTGTAAGAGCTTTTTGTTTTTGCTTTTGCTGTGTAACTTTTTGCCAGATACTTTATCTACGTTTATTTTTTGGCTCGCAGTCAGCTTGAGCCAGGACTGATAAAGACATTTCCTTTGAAGTTCTGTCTGACTGTCATTTGTGAACGAGCGAAGAGGGGGGTCAGAACAGTTATACATAATATTTTATTTACTTCATGTTGTATATCCAAACTCTTTTTAAAGGACATAATTTCCTTAATAAAAAAGTAGTACTTTCCAGTTGCAGTGGAGTGGCAAAATTATCTTGTCTTGACAAGCCATATGTTCTTCTGTGAGAGTATAAACCAGCTATGTCACTTTATACAAACTATGCACAATTATTTGTAATGTAAATTTTAGTAAGCTTGGGCCTCCCTAAGGGCCACTGCACTCATCTAATGAGAAACAATTTGTTGAAACCAGACAGAGAGACGGAGGCCTGCCTTCAGCAAGCTGGAACACCCAGGCCTTTCCTTTCAGATCCATATAATATACACGTTTCATCCTTTGTTTCCCATTCAAGAGTCTGGAAAAACTGGGTCAGTTAATCCAAGTAGAAAACATTTTATTGAATTAACTCTATGATGAACTGCTGTTATTTTGCCTTATTGGAGGAACTCCTTAATGTACTGTAATTCTTGACATAGAAGTTATACAGCATCTCTAGCAATTATTTTGATTTGAAAGCATCAGAGCCATACTTTGTTCTTTACAGAGAACAGTGTTTTTGAGGAACAAATGTTCTCTGTTTCCCTGCCTTTTGCTAATTCTTCTATCATTAGACAGACCTGCATGGTACAAAATCATTTACTGAATACAGCATCTTTGGCTTCCCATTTAGTAGGTGTTATACAAGGTATCTGTAGGAGGAAATTAAAAAAAACACAAAGTGTTGGCTTTGACTGTGTGATTACAAGACCAACCCTCTTTTTCCACACATTGTTTATATCTGCGTGTATGAGATGCACATAGAAAGTGGAGGAACATCAGTGGATGCACATCCATGGATGCCATCCTGACTGTAGAATGTTGTAAAGTGATGAATGGCATGAGATTACAACTTGGTGTATGTGTTTTTCCTATATAGAAAAATATTTTTTAAATGATGCAATAATTATTGGTTTGACTTATTCTTTAAGAATCAGTTCAATCATAATAATATGATAACATAAATATTAATGTAGTTACTTGTCAAGCACATCTAAATTATTTTAAAGTAACCAAAATACCTTTACAATCTTCAAGGCATGTCACAACATTTGAGCCTTCCAATTGTTTGGAAATTGAAAGTTGAAAAATTTGACACATCCTACCAGTATTTATTTGCATTAACAGTTTACTGTGTTCAGATATAGATGGAATTCAAAAAGAATGCATAACACTACACTAGATTTAATTTATTAAATTACGTAAGATATTTTATGTTCCTTTATGTAGTCAATACAGGATTTTACAAAATAACTTGTTTTAAAAAGTTCATAAGGAAAGGAACCTGGGTGACAACACTAGGCTACTTGAGACTGACAAATATTTGCTGGCAATATGGACAAAATTGGGTTCAAATACACTGCATTTAAAATTCTTTAAATTGCTGATAATAGAATTGTGCAAAGCATTCTGCATTTTTAAAAAGATTATTGCCAACTAGTCTAGCAATCTGAAATCTACTTCCTTGTTATTAACCATTTTTTATTATGTTTTATTACTTTTGAAGAATGACTTTTGGAAAAAATTGGTAGATTTTACCTGAAGCTTAAAACAGAGAAATATAGAAAAGATGTTAAGTTTTTGAGCTTAAAGCAATAAGAATTATAAAATCTCAACGATAATTTAAAACATGTGACTATATGTGCTATATAATAACCAATGAATTGCAAACTATACAGAAAACATAGTGGCTATTTCAATGCCATTTAAAATAAAATGGGATATAAAGCAAGGGCTTCCATTTTTAAGTCTTATATTGTGTGCTTATTTGAATTTTTATTTTATTGGTAAAATATAACAACTATATCAACAAAATACCTAAATGATTAGACAGTAAAAATCCTACATACATTATAGTAATTAAAATAAATTAGACATACAGGAAGAAAAAGAAAGTTAATATTAAGTGGGGAAATGATCCATGTATTATCAATATGAAATTAATGCTAATCACTACAGATTAGTGGCTGTGGTGCTGTAGAAATAAATAATTAAAATACAGCAATATGAAAAACAAACAAGCCTTGTTTGGTTTTATGGTTAAATCATTAGAAACCAAGAAAGAGTCCTAGTCCTGCCTTAAGCATGAAAACTGGCTGGGTTATTTTAGACCAATAACTTTGTCTCAGTCCAACTCATTTTAAAGGAGGAGGAAGATGAAATAATATTAGGTATGTTCACTGCTATGAGTTATTTATTAAAATAATAAAAGCAGAATAAAAAATATTTTAAAAACAAAGTAAATACGTAAATAGATTTTTTCCATGATGATCGATCCCTAATCTTTCAGGTCCCAACCTGCACTCATTGCCATTGCCATCTATTTGCTGCAGGTGATTATTCTGTTCTTCCCCTTTTTTCACTTTTAGAATCTTTTCCATAGAGTTGGGTCTTTACATTAATAATTTGAGTCTGGCTATTTGTGCATCAAATGAGAAGAGGGTTGATTTGTTTGATGATCCATTTATTTTTATTTTAGTTCTTCTACTGTATAAATGGCAATTTCTTCAATTATTTTTAAAACAATATTAAAGTATTATAAATATTTTACTCCAAAACAGATAGTATTGTTAAATGCTATTCATAGATGGTGTTTTAATGATCTTTGGAGCTGTGTATTTTACACCATCAATATTTTCCTTTTTTTTAAAACCAAAAATATCTCCGAAAAACCTAATTTCTCTACATTATGAACTTTTTCATACAACATTAATGCAATATGTATATTTTCTTAAATGATTAATTTCTAAGGTTATAGGTCATATATAAACTATTTATTTTTGTAATAATCTGTCTAAAGGAATTATTGTTACAAATTCCAAGGCCCCATCCCTAAAGGTCACTTGTTTCAAGAAATTAGTTCTCAAGAACATTTATACATCTGGAATAAGATGACACAATTTAAATATCATCTTTTAGTGATCTCTGTCTGAAGGTTTAAAATTGATACTCAGATATTTCAAAATTACAATAGAAATCTTTGTTTTTCTATTAAGTTGATAATTCTTTAAGAGGAAAATAATGTTTTTTTCCAGGCTAGTAAAGAGTTGTTACGTGTTGCAATATGTGTTGATATTGCAGTTAAAAATTATTCCAAATAACAAATTATACCTCTATGTAGATTTCTGGACCCAGAATAGGAAAATAAAAATTAATTTTATGAAACTTATTTTTTACATTATGTTAGCCCAGTTGTCTTATAAAATTTACTAAAGAACAATTACCAATTTCTTTTAAGATTATAAAAATTATAAGCAAAAATGATGGTTGGCCAAAAGTGAACAGAAAACGATTAAGGCCCATAAAGGCATAAATGTACATTACTGTAAAAAAATCGGACTTATGTTGAATCCTTTGGATAATTGAGTTAAGACACTATTTAAATTTCCCATTATATCATACCTTTTTACAGTACTAGGAAAAATTAAAATAGTGGCTGCTCAGTGCTGGACAACATTCCCTGACCTTTCTTTGCCAATATTTCTTGGTAAAGGAACAGGCTGATTAAAAGTATTCTCAGAAATTGGCTTGAAGTTTTTTTTTTAACTTTGGGTAATGCTGTCTGAAAGCAGATGCAAAACAATACACTTATTTTAATGGTCACTGAAGAGCAGTGCAGAAAATATATAAATCATTATTGCTTTATTTAATCTTTTATATACTTTTTTAATTGCAGAAAACGTGACCAGATTTTGATCAGAAGTTCAGAGAATCTAATACCTCAGCTATTAAAAAACAAAACACTCTTCTATGCATTCACATAGTCTTTAAAATTGAACAATTGAGGATTACATTGTTGAGAGAGATTCAAACTATGACATGTTTTCTTACAATTAAGGTAAAAATCTCAGAAATAGAGCAAGATTATATACATTTGGATGCAAAAATAAAGTCCATATATCTAAGCCTTTAGGCAGGTTTATCATCATATTTCAGAATCCACATTTTATTTTTAATAATTAGATTCACCTCCTAGAAAAAGCACTATAATAAAGAAGACCTTCCCAATGCACGCAGTGCTGCAAAAGTATCCCGGATACAGCTTAGCTACCCAAATTTTGTGTATCTGAATATGAAACTCTTTATTTAAGAATAAAAATGATGTTTAATATTACTTATCTTTTCAAACATATAAAAAATATGTAGTCTGTGAAAGAGATGAAACTGCTTATGTTCCTTTTCCGTTCCCTGAGGATGGAATCAATCACTGTAGTAGAAAAGGCTGGCATTTAGAGAAGGAAACTCTTAAAGAAAATATCATACTTAAAAAACTAGATTTAAGTGCACTGGTTCCTGATTGATTTTTATTGCCCACAGATGCATACAGTGATTGATTATAAGACTTACAGATGTTTAGCACCTTTTTTTGTTTCTCTGATAATAAGAATAATCTAATTTTTGATATCATTCAATGTACAGTATCAAAGGTTACAATAGATCATATTTATAGTGATAGCAACAATTATGTAATGTATATTGAAGCAGGCATAGTTCAAACTCTCACACTGTTGTTGGATTAATCTAGAAATGATTATTCCAGTAATAATCCGAACTGCCAAATGCAGTACAATGTGTAATTGGTCTTAAAATATTGTGAAACTTTTAGGATACCTTTTAAACCAAATAGTGTATTCCCAGAGAATGGTTGAGATCCTAAAGGAAAGTGATTAATTTATCAGCATTTGGTACTTGCAAGAAATAGTTATATTTTATTTTACTTTGATTTGCTGTGTACATTTCTTTCCATTAGCCATAAAATGAACAGTAGGGAAATAGTCTTAATATTTTGTTTTATTTTCTATTGATTGATACTATATCAATTATATATAAATTTGAATGTATTCATTAGAAAGTCATTTAAAATTGCTGAATGTATAAAAATTACAGATAGTCCTCAGCTTAAAATCATAATTGAACCTTGAGTCATGTTTGTAAGTTATATCAGTTCATTGTTTGCAATGGGCATTTTTTTATTGAAATCAGAAGGAAATGCCATTTCAACCAAAAACTTAAATTGTAGTCCCCTGACCACATGGCACTTTACAGCCATTGCCAAGTGCCCAGAATGTGATCGTAGGTGGGGAAAGGTATGGGGATTTGGATTTCAGGTCCTGAATACCTTTTTTTATGTCCAATATAACTTTGAATGATCACTAAGCAACCAATCATAAATCAAGGACTACTTGTACTTTTTGAAAGTCTAATTATTTATATGAAATAATAAAAATGTTTACTTTTTAAAAATACTACATACCCTTTTTATTTTCCTAGTAGCCAGAAAAGGCAACCTGGTAAGTAATTATGATGACACTATGTTAGCCATTTTTTAAAGTTTTTAATTTTATTTTACATATACATATCAATGCGGGAACAGTGTAGCACCTGGGTGTCATACATTATAATATAAATAAAACTAGTAAAATTGGTCATAATTATTACATTCAACCAATGTATATATTTCTAATAATAATACACATTTATATTAAATTATAGTCTATTGTTATTTAATTATTCCATGTTTTAATATATTGCTCTAATGCCACTCACCATATTATTTAATCATACTACATAATACTGCTATTCAATTTCTAAACTTCCCTCTTGTTATTGCTTTTATTTTATTATGTAAAAATTTGTAAACTAATATTTCCCTTTCTCTTATTTCTATCTCTATGCTAACTTTTTATCATGTCACCCTTTTATTAAAAGACATTTTCTTTCTATCCTACCTAACTGCTAATCATGCCACCATTCTAAAAAGAAGGGAAAGAAAGTGGAGAAGAAAAGCAAATCAGTACAACAACAACAAAAAAATTCTTTCCTTTCTATCCATCATCTGTCTGCTTCAATTCTTTGGTTGCTATGCTTGTTTTTAACTTGCCTCCCATATTCCTTTCTTGGATTTTTATCTCTGCCTGCATCTAGTTCTTGGCTATTCAGTCTAAGTATTTCTCCCATCTCTACCCTCTTCCACTTCCAAAATATCTGCCACTATCTCCCTTTCAAAAGTATCTCCCTGTATCTCCAATTTTCTTTTCAACTGTCTTAAAATATTTTCCCCCTGATTTAATTCATCAATCGTTGTTATTTTTATTATTATATCCTTGTTGTCATCTTTTATTTGCTGGTTCTTCGGTTCAGTCTTTTCCTCCATTTCTTCTAAGCTCCTCCCTTTTCTAGGCATCTTGATCTTTATTCATCATCCCTTGTATAGTATTTTCCTTTCCCCCACCCCCATAATCTCCTTAGATCTTTTCTCTGTGATGTCCTTTGTGCATTGGAAAATCAATGTCATTTCCTTCCAAGTTCCACTCATTTCTTCCTTTTGAAACATCTTATTTTGTTTTAAAAAGTCCTACTTTTGTCCAGTAGTCCAAGAACCATTTATTCAAATCTAAAGTTGCCCTTCAAGAAGTACACTCATCACAGTTCTTTGTATCCCAAAGGTAATCAATTAGTTGCGTTTCAGAAGTCCCAGAAGTTATCAAAAGCTTCTTTACATCCTCTTTACAGCATCAAACTTTAGGGGTCATTTTAATTAAATAGCTTCCTTTTTCTCATATTTTAATTTCCAGTAGTCATGGGGTAGTTAGATATAATCCAATAAATATTTTCACACTCCTTCATATAAGTATTCCCAGACATGTATGTTCATTCTGTCAGCAAGTGACGCTCTCAACTTAAACTTCAGTGTTGTCACTAATCAATCTAATTTTAGTTTTTCAATTGTAATTTTAATTGTAATTCAATTGTAAAAGCAGGCTAAATTTTTTTATATAGATAATTCCAGCATTTTAAAATGACTTCCCATTACCATGTCTTCTCAGTTTAAGAGTCCACTTTTCTGTATTTTTAAAGATTTATTGTTTTTCCCTCTTTGCATCTTTTCCTTCCAGTCTGGTATTTTTCTCAAAATGCTTAATTGCCACTTTAGTAAAAAGTTCTGAGCAAAGAGTTCTAAATTATTCTTTGGGTTAGGTTTTAAGTGAAAAAGAATCCTCTTCCCCAGTTCCAGTCATTGTTCAAGTTCGCTCCAGCACCAGTCTTAATTGTTCCTCAGTTGTCAAAGCTTTGTGGCAGCCATCTTTAGACTGCCTCTTCTCTTTATCATGACTGAGAGGGAAAAAAGAATCCCGGGTCAGACAGAAAAGCTGAGACTCTCCGCAACCTCACAGTGTGTCCCTCTTTGCTTCACTGCCCCTACAGGGCAGCTTTGGTTCCTGTCGGACCCCACCGATGGAGACAACTTGGTATGGGAGCGTGGAGACCTGCTTCACATGTCTGATCCTGCTATGACGTCAACTGGAAGTCATCTATGTTAACTATTTTGTTAAGGGGTAGCATTTCTCAGCAGTTAAGATGGCCAATTACCCAAACATTTTCTCAAGTGTCTAAATATAGCCGTCAGTGCCAAAAGATTAATAATCTGTATTATATTGCAGCGACCTTGTAGTTCAGAACATGTAACATGACTTACAATGGTATATACATACATACACAAACAGTTTTGTGTAATACTTAAATTAAAATATTTCATGAATAAGTGCCAGAGTTCCTCTTTTAATATATTAACATTACAATTGATAATTAATAAGTATATATAAAAGGATGGCATATAGCAACACCTGAGTCTGAATGTTTAAACCTATTATAATTTACAATTTTTCATTGTGGAAGGAAGGTTTTTTTAATCAACATTCCTCCACGCATATTATCTACAATGCTAGAATACATAGATATTATGGCATTATTTAGATTCTATGATCTTATAAATGTGCAAAGACAGAAGTTTCAGAAGATTCATTATGTGTCTATTTCCACATAGTTAGAATCACTTTATACCCTACTTTATAGTATATCTATTTTTTTACTTGTTTACTTAATTTTCTGGTCTGTAAGATCTTAACTATTAAATTTGCACCTAATTAATTATATTACTAAATATGTCCAATGCCTGTACAAGTTCTTTACCATTTAGCAAAGTGCATCACCTTCTTTTTTTCAGCTATGCAGCATATTAAACAGTGTAATCCTAATTAAGTCTGCCTAAAATGGAACAGCAGTTTTCATTAAATTGGAGCATATATATTTAATATTACATGTCTTGATGAAAGCAAGGATTGTATATGGATTGTATATTCCAACACTGGAAAAAACGAGGAACCACCCATTGAAGAAGATGTAATTAAAAAAAAAACTAGATTGGGCAGAAATGGATAGGTTGACATTATAGATAAAGAAGATACAAAATATTTTCAAACATGGGACTTATCAATGATTGGACAATAGAAGTAGAAATTGGAAAATACTATTATGTATTTCTTACATTTAATATATTATTATATTATATATTATTATATAAGCAGATTGAGCCAGACAATGCACTGTTTATAAAGCACTTATGTATATTAAAGTACAATATATAACAAATGGTTTAAAAAAAAGACGCAAAGCTGTCTCACTTTCTGTCTGGATCTAACCTGCAGATGATTTTGCAGCCAACATCTAGCATGCTTAGATTTTTGTAGCTTGTCACATGCAGGATACAAAATTCCCTGTTGAATACTAAATGGAGAGAGAGGAGGAACTATCCATCTGCAAGGAAGATTGTCCCTTGTCTCAAAGAAACCCAGAGTTCCTGCAGATATAAGCAAACTAAAACTCCCATCCGGCCCAACTGGCCTTTGCACAGCTCTGATTCTGTTCTCTGTTAGGAACCAACTCTATTAATCTGTAAATTCTGATTACTCTGCTTATGAAAAGAATATTAACATAAGTGTTCAGCTGCCTGTATCTTCCTATAATAATGGTAAACCCAAAATGCTTTTGAGTTTGTAAACTAAATACTCTTAGAAGTATTGGTGCTGTGTTCTGGATCTGTGACTTGTAGCTGTTTTGATTTTAATTATATATAAAGAATGGAGCATGCCATTACATTTTTCTTCAGTATCCGCCATCTCAAAATGCTGGGTTGCCAGCAGTGTGCCTAATGAAAACAGTATATTCTTATTTGAAAGCAATCACAGTTTTTAGCCCAGACAAGCTTGTCTTGTCAGTGTCTGCCTAAGAGTGCCGAGTAATAGCATTGACCTAACAGTGTGCGGAGAGAAGGAAAATTTGTATTAAATTTATGCACATTGAAGGTCTTATAAAGCATGAACCTAACTATATGCCTTAAATGTTCTTTCCAGTCACAATGAACTTCATTAAAGACTAATTAGTTACAAATTTTACCTGCAAAAACATATGGAGTATTTTTTGGAAGAACTTTCAACATTCCCAATAGTTCTAGTGAAATCTACAAAAACTTCTTCCCTCTCCTTTTCTTAATGACTATAGATTTGGACCTTCCACTATACAGCCCCTGCTGCCTTAACTCCCTTTTCCCAGATTCTTCCTCTGACTGATGATCAAGCACTCCTTTTGTGAGACAGCTATTGGCCATACAAGGTTTTATGTGATGCACTGCTGGGGCTTCCTGAATCCTATTTGTCTGTGGTAAAATTCAAATTTTTTTACTACTGGTTCTGTGGATGTGACTTGGTGGGCATGGCAGGGGAAGGATACTCTAAAATCTCCATTCCCACCCCATTCTGGGGCCAGCCAGAGATGGTATTTGCCAATTTTCCGAACTACTCAAAATTTCTGTTACTTGCTCTCCAGAACCTGTCAGAACCTGCTGAATTTCACCCCTGCTACGAGTGGTTAGCTGATGATCCTCCTCAAAACATGCTACTTTAGTCCTCCCCCAAAACCTAAGACTTCAATTCCTGCCACCTGCCTATCTCCTCCTCTATTTCTGTCTTTTTGACTGCCCTATACCTTGTCTTCTGGGATGGCAAGCAGTCCCAGAATCATGTGACTCTCAGACTGCTTGCCACTCTGCAGCTCAGGAGCTTTTTGGCACACTGCAACTCTGGGCTGCAAACTCTGGAGCTGTAACTCAAGTGTGAAGTCATAGCATCCCTGGAAGCTCCAGTTATCCCAACGGCGCGTGCAAAGCCTCAGCATCCCAGGAAGCCCCGCAGCGCATCACATAGCTGCAGCACCTTTAGCCATCTTAGAAGTGTTGCATAAAACCACATCCATTCTGGGAAGTCTCAGCCTCCCTAGCCCAGCTGCAGCTCTCGCCACCCTGGAATCTGAGGCTGTTGTTTCCCTGCACTCTGCTGACCTTTGATATCTCTAGTTCCCTGCACTCTGCTGACCTTTGATATCTCTAGGGACGTGCAGACAGGGGAGGGAGAACCTCACCACCCGCCCGAGTGTTGATTGCTGAACGAAAGTTGTGTTTTATTATTTTTCTTTGTTCACATTTTGTTTTGTTTTTTGATACTGCACCCCCCTCCCTCGTGATTGTAAGCCGCCCTGAGTCCCCTCAGGGAAAAGGGCAGCCTATAAATTTTAATAAATGACAAATGACAAATGACAAAAGAAAAAAAATGTAAAAGGAAAAAGCTGAGGTCAGTCTGAGCTAGTTGCTGCCAGAGTCACCATGGATGATTCTGCTTAGTGCTTAACTGTTTAAAAAAGCCTCTTAAAAAGTACCCTCTACAGGAGGAGGCAGGAGAACGATGTGCCTCATGTAGTCTGACTTTAGGCATTTCATGATTACTCGAGCAGAGTTAAGCAAGGGTTAAAAGCCTAAAAATTCCTGACGTAAGTGAGGCACGTCGTTCGCCTGCCTCCTCCTGTAGAGGGTGCTTTTTTAGAGGCTTTTTTAAACAGTTAAGCAGAGTCACCCACGGTGACTCTGGCAGCAACTAGCTCAGCCTGACCTCAGCTTTTTCCTTTTACATTTTTTTTTCTTTTCATGATGACAGGCAAGAGCAGAGTTGAAATCCTCTCTGAAATGGCTGGAAAAGCTACGTGTGGGTCGGAGGGAGGGGAGGAATTCAAACTTCATCCTCAAGTCTAGATCCCTCCCCAAGTGTAGTTTGATTGTAGGCAGACCACGTTGCCTTTTCAAACACACACACACACACACACACACACAGAGAGAGAGAGAGAGAGAGAGAGAGGGAGAGATGGATAAAACTATATAAGCCCAGCTTCACTGATTACAAGTTTGAAAAGGCAATGTGGCTCCGCCTGCAATCAAAGGCTCGGATCGGCTCCAATCCAACTTCTGTGTTTGTGTTTGTTTGAGAGAGAGAGAGTGAGGGAGGGAAGTGGGTAGGAGAGATAGTCCAATCCAACTTCTCTGTGTGCGTGTGTCTGTTTGAGAGAGGTGAGGGAGGGGGAGAGAGAGGAAGGAGGGGAGGGAGAAGAAAAAGAATGAAGGAAACTTTTTTGCAAAGGAGAAAAACAAATGCTGTCGCTTTAAATCAGAACTGAGCATGTCTGGCTGTGGAATTCTGGGAGTTGAAGTCCACAAGCCTATAAAAATTTGAAACCCGCCACTGTGTCAGTGCCTCACCAGCCATAAACCTCACCACACGTCATTGCTAGTTCCCATTGTCATGAGAAAGCGCCTGCCCTGGCCCTTCATAAGGGGAATGCCATCTTCCCCAAGTCTTTCAAGGAAACCACTCTGTGTGATCTTGTGAAAAAAATCTTGTATGGCCAGTAACTATCTCACAAAAGGCATGCTTAATCAGTAGCCAGAAGAATTTGGGAAAAGGGAGTTAGGGCAGCAGGGACTATATAGTGGAAGGTGCCAAAAAGGCAACAATGGGGAAAAATAAGCAGGTGGGAGAGTTGATATACCCTTGCAGTTGGGAATGCAAGCAGGGTATCAAGTGCCTGGTTTTGATCATGAGAGCTTAGCGGCATTCCAGTGGCAGCAATTTTGGGCACCAGTCATATGTATTTTTGTTCAGCTCTAACTTCAAACATGGTTATATAAATCAAAAATGACCTGTAATCTAATGGACATTTCAAATAAAATTACTAATTTCCTCTCTATGTTCTCTCTTATGTTTGGCCTGTTTAATACTTATTCAAGATCTAGTGAATTTAGATAATCAAATAACCAAATTTAGATAATTAAATGACCAAATTTGAATTGCTTTTTCTTGCCTCCAGCTGTCAGAAATGACAGGAACAAAAAGAAAAAGGAGCCTTTAAAGCAAGAGTTCTTAGAGAATTATGAAATGACAGCAGAACTGGATGATCTCACTGAGAAAATCAGAAAATCACACCAGGAAACATTCCCTTCACTCTGCCAGCTGGGCAAATATACAACGGTAAGAGCTATTGTAAAAATTTTATTTTATTATTTTATTTTATTTTATTATTTTATTATTTTATTACTTTATCACTTTATCACTTTATCACTTTATCACTTTATCACTTTATCACTTTATCACTTTATCACTTTATCACTTTATCACTTTATCACTTTATTTTATTATTATTTTATTATTTTATTATTTTATTATTTTATTATTTTATTACTTTATTATTTTATTACTTTATTCCTTTATTCCTTTATTATTTTTTTATTTTTTTATTCTATTATTCTATTATTTTTTATTTTTTATTTTATTATTTTATTATTCTATTATTTTTTATTTTATTATTTTATTATTTTATTATTTTATTTTTAGGACTGGAAGATTGGATGGAATCTCAGAATTAGATTGATCTAGAAGGACCATGCCTATTATAGTACAATCACATGCCTTAAATTAGAATCCTTTATAACTTCACTGATCTAGCTTGGATAGTCCAGTAAATAACTGAACAATAGTATTTAGTTGATGGACCAAAAATAAATAGAACAAATTTGAACTCGTAAACAAATTCTTGCAACTGATAATAGTAAATCAGTTAAACAAAAGTATATCTTGGGTACAGCATATGTGATGGAGTGGAAATAGGAAATTTAGATGGTTTTATTTTATTTTACTTGAAAATGGTGAAAGAAGCTGGAAAAAGAAATTTTAATCTGGATAGATTGTATGTCCTATTGATAACAGAAATACCATTTTTAAAGTGGAAATGTAAGGAAGAAAAGCAAAAGTTGGGTGTGTTGAGTTGCAAAATATAATTCAGTGTCTAGTGGATAAATAACAAGGCAGCCAACTTCCCAATAAGAATATGTATAACTAAAATTAGAAATACACTTTGTATATACATACATATACATGTTATAGGTATATTGCTACACTGTAGCAGAATAAGACATTATATAATCAAGTCAATTCAAGAGGATAAAATTGAAATAAATCCTGTGAGTCACACAAGATAAGAAGATCAAAATCTTGAACAAGAAAGAACTAGGAAAGAAATAAGAATCAATCAATCAATCAATTTTTATTCAGTAACAGAATAGCAAATAAAACAAAAAAATCACAGTTAATTAAGATAAAAAGAAAAATACACAACCTTCTAAAACATTTAAGAAAGATTGGAAGAGGTACTAAGGTGTACTGTACAATTTATAGAGCAATACTTAGCTGTGAATAACAAAATGAAATCAGATTGATCAGATAGTAATAACATAAGATAGAATGAGTCAGGATGTTTAATGAAGAATAGACATAATAATGCATGGTGAGCATTATTATGGTGAGCAGGGGTGGGTTCCTGCCAGTTCTAACCTCTTCTATAGAAGAGGTTCCACAAATCTACAGTGCCGTTTAGAGCCGGTTCCAGCTCCCTCCCCCTACCCGTCTGCACATCATCAAGATGTATAGGGAGAGGAGGAATTCTGGGAGTTGAAATCCACAAGTCTTAAAGCTGTCAAGTTTGAACACCCCTAGGTTTTTTTCCTAAAGGGTTGGGGTTGCAAGGGTCTTGTAACTTGATGGCTTTAAGACTTGCATGTTTCTGAGACAACATTTTGGTTGCTAAGCAAGAGCGTTGTTAAGTGAGTTTCACCACATTTTACAAGTTGGCCATGCCCACCTGGTCATGTGGCTGGCAAGCTACGCCCAGCCGGTCACATGGCCAGCAAGCCACTCCCACAAAGCAGGTCATACCTACAGAAGAGGTTCTAAAAATTTTTGAAACCCACCACTGATGGTGAGCATGCATTATAGAGAGAACAATATGAAATAATATATTTAATCATTTCCGTTATCTCTTCATGGATGAACCCAGTCTCTGTTCAAAGGGGATATTTTGATATCGTTCTCTGATAATAGCTGCTGGGAGGAAACTATCTGTTCTGAAAGGATCCAAACACTTTATGCATGAATATATATATATATACTCCCATATATATACTCCCAAGAAACACGGTTCTATAAGTGAATATTGTCAAAAGGTGCTTTTTTTCCAAAAGACAACTGAACATCACAAAAGTGAATATTGTTTCACCTGATTTGTACATGAGCATCAGTGTTTTGTGAGGTTTTAATGAGCTTTTGTTTTCTCTGTGTGATTCAACTGTGGGAGTCGGAATCTCATAGGGACATGATGGTGAACCTATGGCACGTATGCCACAAGTGACATTTCTGTCAGCTCCAGCGCACATATGTTTTGGCCATTTTTGCCCTCCCCAGGCTACTACAAAGCCTCTGGAGCCTGAGGAGGGTGAAAAACGGATCTACCGGGCCCAT
Organism: Thamnophis sirtalis; assembly: GCF_051295495.1. Taxonomy (NCBI): domain Eukaryota; kingdom Metazoa; phylum Chordata; class Lepidosauria; order Squamata; family Natricidae; genus Thamnophis; species Thamnophis sirtalis. The sequence continues at coordinate 48,103,131 of NW_028261384.1, forward strand.
CAGAAGTCTGAAAATGGGTCATATCTGGTCTCTGGGGGGGGGGGGAGCCTGTTTTCCCCTTCCCAGACTCCAAGAAAGCCATGCCCAAGGCAATGGGGCGGGGTTCCACACACGCATGCTCAGGGGGCATGGCGCAGGGGTATACTAAATTATGGGGGTGGGCACACAAGCATGTGTGATAGCTTGTGTGTGTGCTTTTGGAACCCGGGGTGAAAAAGGTTCGCCATCACTGTCATAGGAAAACCAGATCTTTTCTGGCATCTTGAAGTTTCTATTGTGAATTACCAGTCTCCTTTTTCTCTAAGAATGTGGGGTGTATGTTTGATAAACATACAGTTGAGAAGCACATCTATTTCTCTGGTGGATTGTGGTCTGTGATTCACAAACAAGATGAATTTCAGAAAGACCAGTTTGATATATAGGTAGTCCTTGACTTATGACCATACATTCAGTGACTTCTCTAAATTGGGAAGTCACAGCCTGCTACACAACCAGTGGTGGGTTGCAGGCGGTACCCCCTGGTACGGGAGTACCGGTGCCTGCCAGGAGCACCGGGTACCGTTCCAGTACGGTGCTCCAGAGGGCCCACCTGCCTGCCCAAGCTCCTTTCCTGTATTTGAGCTCTCTGGCACTTATGCACACATGCATGGAGCATATGGCGCCTGTGTAACGCTCCGCCAAGCAGCTGGAGTGTCGCAGGAGGTAAGAACGCATGCGCGCTCTGCGTGCATGCTGTGTGTGTGCTGCATGCGTGCTGCATGCATGCATGTGGCGGGACGCCGGGCCCCATTGCACCATACCAGTTGTAACAGGATCTGGAACCCACGACTGTGCCCAAACCACCGGTTTGCAAACTTTCCATGGTCCAATAGACTTTACCCTTTTATCTTGCCACTAACATAGGTAAAATGCCACATTTATCTTTGCTCTTTTTCTCCAGCCACTGATAACCCAGCTCATGAATGGTGTTGCAAAAAGAGGCTTCACAAGGATTGCAAGAATGGAGGCTCTTTGGTAGGGCTTTGCCATCTTTTCCAAATCACGTTCCAATTTTGGTCATCTGTCAAGGACTACCTGTAGTGTAAAAACTCTGAACTGAATATTTGATATTTGGTGGGCAAGACAATAAATATTAAGCCCTTACAAACAATACCATAAGTGACAGGGGTCATTCAGTCAGTTAATCAGTCAGAATAGAGTTGGAAGGCACCTTAGAGGTGTTCTAATTCAACCATCTACTACTACCACCAACTACCTACTCAAACAAGAGACCCTATACCATTTCAGACAGTGGCTGTCCAGTCTGTTCTTAAAAACCTCCAGGGATAAAGTACCTATAATTTCTGAATACAATCTATTCCATTGGTTAATTGTTTCCACTGTTAGGCAGTTTCTCTTTAATTCCATGTTGCTTCTCTCCTTGATTATTTTCCATCCATTGTTTCTTGTCTTGCCTTCTGATGCTTTGGAAAATACGCTGACCCTCTCTTGTTTGCAGCAGGCTCTCAAATATTGGAATACTGCTATATGTCATCCCAGTCCTTTTTTTCTCTGGACTAGCCATACCCAATTCCTGCAGCCATTGTTTGTATGTTTTAGTTTCCAGGCTTTTAACCATCTTTGTTGCTCTTTGCACTTTTTCTAAAATCTCAGGGTCTTTTTTATGAAGATGGTTTATAAAGTAGTGATCAAAGATGTTTTTATAAAGATGGTTTTATACTGGATGCAGTATTCCAGGTGTGGTCTTGCAAAGGATTTATAAACATATTAATATTTAATGTGATTTTGATTCCATGCCGCTGCAATCAAGGATTGTATGAGCTTTTTTGCTACTGTCACACACTGCTGGCTCATGTTTAGTGATCATCCACTAGAACAGCAGTCACCAACTGGTGGTCTGTGAGAATTTTTGGTAGTCCACAGAAAAAATATTTCCATTTTTTATATTGCACTAAATCAGGGATCCTTAAACTACGGCCCCTAGGACGGATATGTGCAATGAATGTTTGTGTTGCTGCAGAGAGTCTCCCCCTTTGGGATCTTTTTGTATGGGTCAGAGGGGCGCAGAAATTCCGACTTGGTGTCTGCTTGGCTTCTTGGTGTGGGTCTTTGGGTGAAGGCTGGAGAGAAGCGCTGCTGGTGGTGATGAGCTGGAAGACCTTGTTCCAGTGGGACTGCATCATAGCCTGGAATTGGCTGACCATCTCAGCCTGCTGAGCCTCCAGGTCCCGGTACCTGGCCTTGAACTCCTGCAGGTCTTCCATCCGCTTGGCAAGCCTATGCTGGTAGTCCTGAGTAAGGTGTTTCTACTGAGCCTTCTTCTTGGTTATATCCAATTTGAACTGAGCTGTTTTACCAACTCTTTCTCATGGTGGCTCTTTAGCTTCAACAACTGCTTTCTGTTGGGGACCTAAAGAGCCGAGGCGGGGAGGCGAAGAGTGGCTGGGAGGGGTGAGTAGAGGCTGACAAGGAACCCTTGATGTGAGTGACATTGAGTTGGCCATGCCCACCCAGTCACATGACCCACGCCCATCCAGCCAGTCATTGGGCAGATCATATTAGTGGTCCACGGGATTTAAAATTATGAATTTAACAGTCCCTGAGGTCCGAAAGGTTGGTGGCACCAGTACTAGGACTTCAAGGTCCCTCTCACTGTTACTGTTTTTTTAGCATGGTTTTTCCTAATCTTTGCGTTTTATGCCTAGGTGCAAAACCTTACTTTTATTTGCATTAAATTTCATGTTGTTGTATGGGCCCTATGTTCAAGTCTGTCAAGATTTTTTGGAATCCTGAGCTTGTCTTATGGATTGTTCATTATTCCTGCCAGCTTAGTGTCATCTGCAAATTTGATGAGTTCTTCTTCTATTCCCTCATCTAAGACATTTATAAAAATATTGAATAATACTGGGCCTAAAGCAGAGCCTTGTAGTATCTCACTGCTTACTTCTCTCCATGTGGATGTACTACCATTAATCACTAAGCCATGGGCTGGTGATGCTGTCTATCCCACATTTTTCTAGTTTACCAAGAAGTAGGTTGTGGTCTTCTTTGTTGAAGCCTTGCTTGAAGTTTAAGTATGTGATGTCCACAGCATTTCGCTGGTCTCTTAATTTAGTCACTTTGTCACAGAATGAAATAAGACTGGTCTTGTTTATTAATTTTTATTTTATTTTATTATTTATTTATTTATTATTCCCTAAAAATTGAATCTCCTATCATCAAAATGGGACGCATTGGCTCAGTGGCTAAGGCGTTGAGTTTGTTGATCAGGTTCGAATCTCTAGCGCCGCATAACTGAGTGAGTTCCCAGTTTCTGCCAACATTGCAGTTCGAAAGCACCTACAAAATGCAAGTAGAAAAATAGGAACCACTTTGGTGGGAAGGTTCTATGCGCCTTCGGCATTTCGGCCACATGACTACGGAGACGTCTTTGGACAGCTCTGGGTCTTTGGCTTTGAAACAGAGATGAGTACTGCCTCTAGAGTCAGGAATGACTAGCATATTTGTGCGAGGGGAACCTTTACCTATCATCAATATTCATCTTTTTTCCTTAGAGAAGTCTATAAGTCAGGAATCTTACATGCCACATAATATAGGGTGATGGCCTGATTCAAAAGTAAATGTGACGGAATGTTGGAATGTTTATGTTTATTCAACTTGTATGCCGCCCTATTCCCGAGGGACTCAGGGCGACTAACAAACCAAAGGAAAGGGGAATACAAACAGAACACAAGACAAGTTAAAACAAAACAACAGTCACAACAGTTTAAGTGGGGCGGGGAACTCATCAGCCCCAGGCCTCCCGGAACAGCCAGGTTTTAACGGCTTTGCGGAAAGCCTGAAGGGTGGTGAGGGTCCGGATCTCCACGGGGAGATTGTTCCAGAGGGCCCTCCCCCGAGAGGTCGACAGTTGACATTGGCTAGCAGATGGTATTCGGAGGAGGCCTAATCTGTGGGATCTAATTGGTCGTAGGGAGGTGATTGGCAAGAGGCGGTCTCTCAAGTACCCAGGTCCAATACCATGTAGGACAGAGAGTTCTCGAAGCGTGGGTATACTGTCTTTTGGCTCTGACCCTACTTATGTCTTGTTTCAGTCCTACTGATCATGCTATTCCCAGCAAATCATTAGTCAATTTAAAAAGGCTGCTCAGGCTCGTCTTACAGATTCAAAAATTTGCATCTCCTCTTAATCTAAAATTCAGTTTGTTTCGTTGGGCAAGTGGAAATCAGTAAAAAAAAAAAAAAAGGCAGTTTGGTCTAATGGTTAATGCACCAAACTAGAAACCAGGAAACTGAATTCTAGTCCTATCTTAGTCATTAAAGCTGGCTGGGTGATTTTGGACCACTCATTCTCTCAGATCAACTTACTTCATAGGGTTGTTGTGCAAAATAAATAAATAAATAAATAAATAGGGGGAAGGACTTTATGTATGTTTACTGCTTTGAGTAACATATAAAGTAATAAAGGCAATGTTTTAAAAATCTGAAAATAAAGAAAGATCCTTTTTTTTCTTTGTGTTGTTTTATTTTCTGTGATCTCTATGTCTTTCTCTTTTTAGTAAGAGGTGCAGCAAATAGTGACAAAAACACCCAATGACACCGCTTAAATGAAAACTTAAAAAAAAAATTAAATATCAAATGGCAGTACAACAGGCTTGTGCATTTTTACTGATAAAAACAGAACTAAAGTGCTTTCCAGCTTTATTCCTGTCTTATTACTTGGCTGGCATGTCATTGCTGACTTGATTTTATCATTCGGTATGGAGGGAAATTGCTAAAACTATATTTATAGAGGTACTTTTAAATGCCCATTACCAAATGAAAGCCACAAATGCTTTCTGGCTAAAGTTCCCATAGTTATGGCACATCTAGCCATTTTCAGTTGGAGTCTCTCTTGACTTAGCAGGGCAGTAAAGCAACAAAGTAACTTTGTTCTTTATTCATAGCCTTTTCTCTTCAGTTTGCATAGTAGTCAAATTAGATTTATGCTTTTTTAGAGCTGTTAGTCATTGCATGAGACACAGATGCATTTAACTTTTTTTGCATGGATGGTAGGGAAGCATGATAAAGAGAGCTGGGAAGATCCTGCTGAAAATTTCATTCGTACTTGCTGGTTTCATGCAACAACCTCTTTCCAGATGGATGCCCTACTGTGGAATAAATTTCAAGCTCTAGGCTGTGCTGTGTTCATGTCTACATTGCCATTTTTCTAGGAAAATGGATATAAACTGGCTATTGTATTTAATTACATCCCAACACATCTTGTTTTTATCTCTCCCATCCTCCCAATCCCCCATGTGCAGAATTTCATCAAGGTCCTTGAGGATATAAAGTAAATCTTTATACTTATAGGATGCAGAATCCTTAAAAGGAATGTATGAAGTCATCAAAACAAAACCCATTAAAGCCCCCCATCCCGGTGTCTCATGTTGCAGCTCTAGAATATAATCTGCTGGATAAGATCCAACATTGGAATTTAATTCTCTGCACAATATATGTAGGAAACTGTAGATGTGAAGTATGGAAGTGTTTAGTACTATTTTATTTTACCTTCTGGATAAATGTCATCTATGTTTCCTGCATATGACAAATTGAGGAAAAAAGAGATAGCTCAGACATCGGCACTCATCTTAATTTACCTTAGTGTAATGCAATGCAGGTAGTTTATTGTTATGGTCAAAAGATCAGCATAAGGAATATAGAAAAATAAACACACAGAAAAAGAGTTTATATATAACCAGAATGTAAAACGGAACAAATATAGAAAATTTCCATGTGTTTTAAAATAATTCTTGCATCGCAGCCTGTGGTTCATCATTAGTTGTATTTGTATCGTTTCCAAGTCTTTCAAACCTCAACCTGATCACTATTTTTATTCTTCATATATTTGTAATTGGTGCACTCCTGTGCCAATCATGTCCTGTCTCTAAGAGGCCGTTGTGACATTCCTAATCTTTCACTACATTGAATGCTCTATATCAAAAGTCCATAATCCCTGAGCCACATACAAACTTGGCTGCACAGCTGGAGGTGAGTGGCAGCCAAGTGAGAAAACCATCTCCTCCACACCCCAAGTCTGTGGAAAAGTTGTCTTCCATGAAACTGGTCCCTTGGGCCACAAAGGTTGGGGACCATTGGTGTATTTGGAACTGGAAATGATAGAAAGGAATATCTTGCTGCATTTTAGGAGTAGTTACTTGACCTCAGTACTTTAGGAGCTGATGTGGGAACATCAATCCCGACATCCTTCCCTGCTGTCTTGAACCCCTGAGAATATAGTTCAGTGATATTGTACTTCCTGTTCTAACAGTTTGGTTGTATCTGTTCCTCCCTACTCAGGTTCATTTCCATAATAATTCATTTTGGAAAGAATATGTTTTTCTTTTAACTAACTTTAGTCAAATTTAGAAGCTATTCCATTTTTTATTTTGCAGGTGCAGACAATATCTAGATAGAACACAAAACTGTAATACTCTTCATAAGATGCTGCTTATTGCATATTACCAAATTTTGCATAAATTGCATATTACCCAATTTTTCAACATTTATAATGCAGACTGAGCTCCAGGGCAATATAGTTTATATAGCTTTGCAGGTGACTGCTAGAGCCTTCTCAGAGCTTATTGTCAAATTGTATACTTTAATCTAATCAAATGGAAAGATATATTGGAGAATAACTCTAGTAACTATGATTACTTGATTTAATTTTCATTACAATTAATGTGTATAAATCAGATTTGGCTTTTGTTCTAGTCTCAACGGCTTGGGGAGATGTGTCTTCTACTATACTCTCCCTCTCCAGTGGTTATGCATCTTTGATTACATTCAACTGGTACAAATTGCACCAACATATGCATAGTACTATGTAAAGATCTAGCATATATTTTCTCAGTGGACAACTCTTTGTAGATGAAGAACTTTGAACCCAAGGTAGAAGAGATTATTATCAAATGCCATATTTGGCAGGGAGAAAAGAAAAGGAATTCCTAATTGTTTTCTTCTGTCTAATAAATGGTTCTTCTTTTGTTCATAATAAATTTATTTTTTTCAGAGATGTAAAAGCTTTTTGAGCCATAGAGAAAAAAGGCTAACTTGAACTACTAATTTGCTGAACCTATAAGCATGTTAAAAGAGGTCACGTTGCATGGAAAGTGTACTCTGCAAAATGAAGCTCTTTTTCCCACACATGGAAACCATTCTTCTGGTTACACATAATTAATTCCTTGGTTCTGACAGTGAAGGATGGGGTTTTAGTGTAGACACTGTGTACCAAATGGGAAAGGAAGATCTGCAACCTTTAGAAATGCTCTCATTTATTTGACCCATTGGACAGATATAGCCTTTAATCGTAAGCACAAGAAAAGTATGTAAGGAAAGACTAAACAAGATTAAAAAACAAAAGGATTTCAACCGCAAATCTCACTGATATTGAAATTGTTAAGATACGTTTCTTTTAGAGGGTCTTTGATTCAACTACATTTTGTCACAGCAATTGATTCATTTTGTTCTTTTTAGAACTCTAGTGCGGACCATAGAGTTCGTCTGGACCTTGGGCTTTGGGACAAATTCAGTGAACTTGCAACAAAGTGCATTATTAAAATAGTGGAATTTGCAAAACGATTGCCTGGTTTCACAAGTTTGACAATTGCAGACCAGATCACACTACTTAAGGCTGCTTGCTTGGACATTTTGGTATGTAACTTGTCTCTTTACAGTATTCTGTTCACTTTTGCTTCCAAATCAGTGTATTCAGGAGGAGTCTTGCTGATGAATACTGGTAATAGAAAGATAACAGGCACAATAATCTTTGGGGATGGGCATGTGCCATGGAAATGTTTGCATTTTTATATAGCAAACAATCTAGCAATAATATTTCTACTGTTTTCTCTAGCTTCTTCATATTCATCCCCATTCACTCTAGCATAGTCAGGCAAGCACACTTTTAAATGAAGCAGAGGCATTCTTGGGAACAAAGAAGGCTGTCACTTTGATTCATGTTACAGCATTGCTGTGTGTATGTGAGAATAAGTGTGTAAGAAGAGAGAGAGGGAGGGGAGGGGGGAGAGAGAATACTCATTTGAGGCAGGGAACCTGCTTCACACTAAAATAAGTTCTTGCAGTTAATGGTATTTCTCATACCTTGCTCTAGGAAACAAAAGGTGCTCAAAAGAGCTGTAACTAGCCAATTCCCAATTTCCCTGTATCTATCCAAACAAGTTCTAAGGAGAGAGACTGTCAATTTTAAGCAATTGGAAATTGAAACTGAATGCCTTTCTTCTCCCATGATTAGAGGTAAACAAAAGGATCAGAAAGAGATGTATTGCGGAACTGAAGAATGTAGTTTTTCTGTTCAGAATTTGTAGCACTAAGATCCAAAATGTTTCTCTTTTTAAAGTTCAGGGACACTGCCCCTATCTTATAAATTTGTGATCCTTAGTAAAAGTTGTGAGAGTTCATGTGCATGTGATTAATCATTTTTAAGGACAGAATGGAGAGTCTGTGCTCTGCAGGCTCTTAATATCATTAGCTCTAGCCAGAACAGCAACAATTGAAGGACCATACATTCCCTATCTTTGTTTTAGGGTAAAGTAGTAATACAGAACTAATTCCCCTAATTGCTTCTTGTTAAGTAGATTTGAAGTTTGGTTTGTATAGAAACATTGCCCACTAAAATAATTAATATTATGTTACCAGAAACCTATAAAGTTTGGTTGAAAATTTCTAACAAAATCCTAGGAAGGGAAATATGGTAAGTACTGTAGCTTCTTTTCCTTTTCTTGCAAGTTCTACTACCACTACTACAAGATGATGAGAAGAAAAGAGGCAAGAGGAGATTAGCGTGCACCTCAAAGATGCACGTAGAAGAGTCCTTTTTTGCCTAGGCTTTCACATTTGTTAGTCTTCTTTTTATTGTGTATGCTCTTTCTTCAAGACAGACACACCTATTGTCAATTACTTGCCTGCCATAGTTAATGCTGCTGTAACATAACAGTGAAGTAATGCCATGAATTATAAAATCTGGCATACCTGATGAAGAATTCTGAAAAGGAAGTTGAACTGCAGTTGAAAGGCAAAGTAGCTTAATAAATGGTTACTATATTACTGCTGGTATGGCTCTTTTAAATAAAGATAAGAGGGAATTTTCTTAGCTTAGCTTCTCTCCAACTCTTCACTCTTAAGAGGCTTCTTGCTATTTTCCTGGAAAATTTATCAGCAGCCAGATATAATCTTCTATAATCTTCCCTTGCTTCAAGAACCTTTCTGGATCCCAGACAGGATTGGACCAAGCTTTTGGCACAGATGGTAATATATCTCATATAGATATGTGTCATCTTTAGCATTTTGGACAACTTTATTCTCTGGAGGAATGGAGACATTTCTCTCGTGTATATCTGATCATCATGTGATCCTTTATGTTCTCACTGTTTGGGTGAGGCCAAAAGTAGAAGTAGCTAGGTAGGTGCGGCATTCTTACTTTTTTGAATATCGCTTTACGCCAGGGGTGTCAAACTTGTGGGGCGGATGTATCACGTGCTGGCCCCACCACTGCCCAGTTTAGTGAAGGGGAAAAAAGTCCCAATACATCATGTGATGACGCCTTGACGATGAGAGTTTGACACCCCTGCTTTATGCTCTTCCGATCACTCCTTTTTCTTTTCTTTTTTCTATGCTTGTTTTCTCTTCCCCTGACCTATCTCTCTTCTGCTTGCTGAGAAGTCTGAATTGATTGCTATCAGGCAAAAAAAAAACCACATGAAATGAAACTATGTCCTGTTTCAAACTAGGGGTTCAAATTGTCCACTTTTGCATTATAGGATTAATTATGGTATAATTCTTTCTTGCAGGACTTTCTCTAAAGATGAAAGATTATTCTTGATTACAGATAAAGTGCATTCAGAAAGTATTCAGACTTCACTTTTGTCAATTTTGTTGTGCGGCAGCTTTATTCTACAGTTGTTGAAATTCATTTTTTTCTCATTAATCTACATTCAGTACTCCATAATGACGAAGTGAAAACAGAATTTTAGAAATGTCTGTAAATTTATTAAAAAGAAAAAACTGAAATGCCACATTGGCATAAGTATTCAGACCTTTGCAATGACACTTGAAATGTAGCTTTAGTGCCTCCCATTTCTCTTGATTGTTGCTGACATGCCTCTACATTTTGAATGGAGTCTACCTGTGGTAAAATTAAATTGATTGGATATGATTTCGAAAGGCACACACCTCTCTATAGAAGTGTCACAGCTGACAATGTATACTATAGCACAATGATAGCTAACCCTTTTGCTGTCGAGTGTCGAAAGTGTGCGTGCCCATACCCATAATACGATGAACATGTGACCCCCTGCCACACACACCCCTCCCAGCGCATGGACATTCTCCTTGTGCCCCATTTTGGTCTAGCAGGCCTCCCTGAAACATCCTGGGACAAAAAACAGGCTGTGGGGGAAGGCCACACCCCTGTGCTCCGTTTTGGGCCTAGCAGGCCTCCCTGAAGCCTCTTGGGACAAGAAACGGGCTGTGGGGGGGGGAATGCCACACACCCCTGTTCCATGTTTTGGACCAAGAAGGCCTCTCTGAAGCTGCCTGGGGCATGGGGGAGGGTGCACCGCAGCCACACACTCCCTTGACCCACCCGTACCAGGGGTGGGATTCAAAAATATTTACTACCGGTTCTATGGCCGTAGCTTAATGGGTGTGGTGTGGCTTGGTGGATATGGCAGAGGAACAATACTGCAAAATTCCCATTCCCTCCCTGCTCCTGGGAGAAGGATACTGTAAAATCTCTGACAATAAGCAAACTAGAACTGAGGAGAAATTTCCTGATAGTTAGATAGTTAATTAGTGAAATGATTTTAGTGACTTGTGGATGTTCCAACATTGGAGGTTTTTAAGAAGAGATTGGACAACCATTTGTCTGAAATATTATAGGGTTTTCTGCTTGAGCAAGGGTTTGACCAAAGACCTCCAATAACAGCCCTGTTATTCTGTTCTGTTATTCTGAGAGGAGTAAGATTTCAAGCCTTCAAATTCCAGCATCAGTGTGATTTTTCATATAAATTTTAGCAAGATTCTTAGTGTTCAAAATTAGAATGAGTAATCTGGATCTTCAACTCCAAATCCTGTTCTGTAAGGCAACTTTAAGACTTGTGGACTTCAACTGGCTGGGGAATTCTGAGTGTTCTTAAAGTTGCTGAGTTTTGAGACTTCTCCTGTAAGGAATCCAGAACAGAACACAACAGAAAGACTGACTAGTTTCCACTTGAATACCTCAAATATTCAATCAGGATACACTTTGCTATAAATTAAATTCATTGCAGTGTTTTGTTTTCTGCTTAATAATATTATTTTACCTGTATTTTTATTACAACTTTATTGGATTTTATATGATTTTATATGTATTTATGGTTTCATTTTGATGTTTGTAAACCATCCACAGTTGCTGCAAGATTGGTGGCAAAAACATTTAACAAACCAACAGAGAGAACAAACCTTGATCAATTTCAACCCTGAATGGACAGGGGTGCTCCATTGTAGTCTATAATACATCGCCTTCCCTTTCTTCACTTGAAAGAAAAATTGCAATAATGGCAGACAGATAATTTTTACCTCTTATTAAGACATATGTGATACATATGAAAACAATTGTTATATAGAAAAGTTAGAGGAAAAAAATGAGCATTTGGCCTAAAACACCTAAATTATTTTATTTCAAATAAGTATTTCTGAGGGAACACAATACTTGAGTCTTAACCTTTGAGTTAACATTTAGTATTTGATGGCATAAGATGTACACTGTTGGATTTATTTAAGTGGTGGTTCCAAAATTGTAGAGAGATTTTGGTTTAGTCAAACCCATTGATGGAGGCAATAACTATAACGATTATTTGCAAAACCCATCATTTTTAACCTTCCTGAATTGACATAATTTTTCTTTCTTCCTTTCCCTCCTTCCTTCCCAGATCCTTCGCATTTGCACAAGATACACCCCTGAACAAGACACAATGACCTTTTCTGATGGCCTTACGCTAAACCGAACTCAGATGCATAATGCTGGATTTGGTCCCCTGACAGATCTTGTGTTCACATTTGCCAATCAGCTTCTGCCGTTGGAAATGGATGACACTGAAACTGGCCTACTTAGTGCCATCTGCTTAATTTGTGGAGGTGTGTTTGAAAGACATCAGCTTAATTGTGGAATAGGTTGATTAGGCTATCATTGCTCCAGATTTTGCCAACAGGATTTTAATTTTTGATGAGGTTAACATGGAAGCAGGAGGAAGTTCGCTAGCTATTGCAGGATATTTCCTGCCTTACTGAGGAAGTGGACAAGGCCATGGGAGCGGTAAGTGCTTCCACCTGCTTACTGGACCCGTGTCCCTTCTGGCTGGTTTCGGCCAGCAGGGAGGTTATACGAGGCTGGTTCCAGAGAATTATTAACACCTCTTTACAGGAGGGATCTTTCCCACAGCCCTTAAAGGATGCGGTGGTGAGACCCCTCCTTAAGAAACCTTCTCTGAATCCAGCTATCTTTAAAAACTATCGTCCAGTCTCCAACCTCCCCTTTGTTGGGAAGGTTGTTGAGAAGGTGGTGGCCTTTCAACTCCGACGGTCCTTGGATGAAGCAGATTATCTTGATCCCTTCCAGTCAGGTTTCAGGCCTGGTTACTCCACCGAATCTGCTTTGGTCGCGCTGACCGATGATCTCTGACGGGCAAGGGATAGAGGATATTCCTCTATCCTGGTGCTTCTTGACCTCTCAGCGGCCTTCGATACCATTGACCATGGTATCCTTCTACGACGACTGGGGGAGGTGGGAGTGGGAGGCACCATCTTATGGTGGTTCTCCTCTTACCTCTCAGACAGGTCGCAGTTGGTGTTGGTTGGAGGACAGGTTGACCCCTAGGCCCCTCAAATACGGGGTGCCGCAGGGCTCGGTCCTGTTTTCCCTCCTATTTAACATCTACATGAAGCCGCTGGGTGAGATCATTCGCCGGCACGGGATTAAACACCACCAATATGCGGACGATACTCAACTGTATCTGTCTGCCCCGTGCCAGCGAAGCAGTGGAAGTGATGTCCCAGTGCCTGGAGGCTGTTAGGGTCTGGATGGGTGTGAACAAGCTGGCACTCAATCCAGATAAGACCAAGTGGCTATTGATGTTTCCTCCCAAGGATAGTCCAGATTCTCCATCTATTAGCCTACACCTCTCAGAGAGGGCCCAAAACTTGGGTGTCCTCCTGGATCCGCAGTTGACATTAGAACACCATTTGTTGGCGGTGACCAGGGGGGCTTTTGCCCAGGTTCGTCTGGTGCACCAGTTGCGGCCCTATCTGGACCGGGAGGCACTTTGAATGGTCACTCACGCCCTCATCACCTCAAGGGTCGATTACTGCAACGCACTCTACATGGGGCTGCCCTTGAAGAGTGTTCGGAGACTGCAGTTGGTCCAGAATGCAGCCGCGCAAGCGATATCGGGTGTACCTCGGTACACCCATGTTACACCTATCCTCCGCGAGCTGCACTGGCTCCCTATTGGTCTCCGGACGCGCTACAAGGTGCTGGTGATTACCTTTAAAGCCCTACATGGCCTTGGACCTGGATATCTGAGAGACTGCCTCCTGCTGCATACCTCCCAACGGCCGATAAGAACTCACAGGCTACGCCTCCTCCGGGTGCCGTCAGGCGACCACTCGGGGGAGAGCCTTTTCTGTAGCTGCTCTGGCTCTGTGGAACGATCTGCCCGCAGAGATCCGGACCCTTCCCACTCTTGCAGCCTTCCAAAAAGCCACCAAAACCTGGCTGTTCTGGCAGGCCTGGGGCTGTTGATCTATAAATCAGGTCCAACCCCCAGCTAAGCCGAATGTATGTTGTGTTTTTAAATTGTTTTCGTTTCTATCCCCTATTTGTTATTTTATTTTATCTCATATTTGTAAGCTGCCCGGAGTCCTTCGGGTTTAGGCCGCATATAACCTCATTAAATTACGAATTACGATCAGATATTGAGAAAGCCTTATTGCTAATATATATTCAATTTATATGCTGCCCAATTCTCAGAGACTTTGCAGTTTGGCACATATTTAAAACGTGACAGTAAAAATAAGAAACAAAAATGGGTACTGGTGGTAGAATAATCAACTGGGTTAATAAAGGAAACCTACCTAAGTTAAAAAGGAGCTTCAATCATCCCCACCAAAGGCTTGGATAAGTGCCAGGTGTTCTGGTCTCTTGAAACATTAGTAGGATGGGGACTGTTCAGTTCTGCAGGGGTAAATACATCAAGAGAAGGCATTCTCCCAGGGTTCGGATACGTAGCACTGCTTAATTGAAGGAACCTGAATTGATTTGCTTGGCCAGCTACAGTGGGGAGATAGGTAGTCCCTCAAGTAATCAGCTATCTGTCATGTTTTTCTATTTGTTTTGGCTTCTTAATGTTCTAAACTCAAGAGATGAAATCTGGTGGTAGCTGAAGAAGAGAATAGGGGGTCATGATATGGTAACTGTGAAACAGAGAATTCTGTGTAAAGGGATTAGAAAGAAAGAAGGTGGTACTGAAATGCCTTGAAATAAAGTAACTCTAATCAAAATTGGATTGCTATGGTAGTTAAAAATGTTTGGATGTTGGAAAAAATTGGAGGAAAGCACAGCCAAAATCTAAATATTTCTTCATATATTCCTTCAGACAAAATCTTGTGATTGATACATTCAGAAGGAAGCATTAGTAACAATTTTCAGTGTTTAGTATGAATGGAGGAAAGCAATAGATCTAGCTTTCCTTTAATCTTTTGCTGACACCTACTGGCACACAAAGGCAATATTGCTCTGGGATCAGGGATACAAAAGAAATAAAAATATAAAAGAAAGAATATACATTACACTAATCTTTGAAATTTATGTTGTTGTTTTATGTTACTGTTTTACAAATTAAAATTTTATGGATACTTCATGTTGGAATTTATATAAATATTTACTTTTGGCAGTTCAATGGTCTACAGCTGGAAAAGAGGAAATAAAATAGTTCATCAGTTGCAATCTCATCAGTTAGAAAAAAACAAGTTGTGCAAAGAATGTTACCACAGGGATGACAAGTAGGAATTGATTTTTTTAAAAAAATCTCCAGCACAAAGGAAAGTAATAACAAAGGAAAATAGGAAGCCATCATAGCATGTGTTTATAACGGTTTGATGTTTGGGTACAGACATTTAACAATTATACTTTCTCAGACCGCCAGGATCTCGAAGAACCAACAAAAATAGATGAACTACAGGAGCCATTACTAGAAGCTCTCAAAATATACATCCGAAAAAGAAGACCCAGCAAACCTCATATGTTTCCAAAAATCTTAATGAAAATTACAGATCTGCGCAGTATCAGTGCAAAAGGTAAGTTTGATAACTTTTTAAGGAAGATGATTGTCAACAGGAGATTGTTGACAATTGCAATTGTTGACCCAGCTGGTTAATGCTAAAAGAGTTACAGAAGTACATTTTAAGAAAGGCATTAGTACCTTTTACAGAATAACAGTTGGATGGGATCTATGTCTTTCCTATTCAGGCAGGAAATCCTATATCATGGATGTCAAACTCGCTGCATCACATTGCATCACGTGATATATTGTGATGTTTTTTCCCTTCATGGAGCTGGGGTGGGTGTGGCCAGGGCATGATGCATCTGGCCTATAGGTTGCCACAGTTGGATACCTTTTCAGACAAATGTTTGTCCAATCTCTTCTTTAAAACCTCCAGCATCCACAACTATCAGAGAGAAGTTATTCCACTGATTATTCTATCAGGAAATTTTTCCTTAGTTCTTCTCTCCTTGATTAGTTTTCATTCATTGCTTCTTGTCCTGCCTTTAGGTGCTTTGAAGAATAGATTGACTCCTTCTTCTTTATGACAATCCCTTAGATATCCTTGTTATGTTTGCATAAATTCAGTTTCCTTAATGAAAACAAAATCTTGATCCTGAACTTGAGTTATGTAAATTTCGGATTTACATAATCATGATGAGCTCATCAATAACAAAAAGTTATCATTGCAGAATCATTTTTTAAGTTAAGTAGTAACATTTAGGATTAAATGTAAAAAGCCAGGTAAAGAGAACTGCTATCAGGCCATCTTAGTCCTTCTTTTCATTAAACTAGACATACCTAATGCCATCAACCATTCTTTATATGTTTTAACCTCCAATCACCTAATCATCTTTGTTATTCTTCTGTGTACTCTTTCTAGAGTGTTAACATCTTTTTTACATCCTGGTGACTAAAACTGGATACAGTATTTGAAGCATAGTCTTATCAAGGCATTATAGTGTGGTATTGACATTTCATGTGATCTTGACTCTATTAATGTAACCTAGGACTGCTTTGGCTTTTGGCAGCTGCAACACACTGCAGTCTCCTGTGTCCAGGAACAGAATAGAATAGACTGGAAGGGTACCTGGAGGTCTTTTAGTCCAGCCTCCTGCTTAAGCAGGAGAACCTATACAATATCAGACAAGTGACTGCCCAGTCTCTTCTTAAACACCTCCAGGGATGGAGCTCCCTCAATTTCTGAAGGCAAACTGATTAATTGTCCTCACTGTTAGGAAGTTTCTCCTTAATTCCAGGTTTCTTATCTCTTTGGTTAGTTTCCAATCATTGTTTCGTGTCCTGCCCTCTAGTGCTTTGTAAAATAATTTGACCCTCTCTTCTTTGTGGCAGTCCCTCAAATACTAGAATACTGCTATCATGTTGCCGCTAATCTTCTTTTCTTTAGATTAGCCAAACCCAAATCTTGCCGCCGTTTAGTCTCCGGGCTTTTGATCATCTTAGTTGCTGTTCTCTGAACTTTTTCCAAAGTCTCAATACCTTTTTTTGTAGTATGGTGATTAAAATTGGTTGCAGTATTCTAGATATGGTCTTACTAGGTTTTATAAAGTGATACTTAATACTTCAAGTGATCTTGATTCTATGTCTATTTGTATTACCCAGGATTGTATTAACCTTTTGGGCTGCTACTGCACACTGCTGGCTCATATTCAAGAGATCATCCAATAAGACTCCAAGGTCCCTCTCACAGTTACTGTTTTTGAGCCAGTCTCACCTAATCTGTATTTACAACTTTGATTTTTCCTGTCTAAATGTAAAACTTTGCTTTTCTTCACATTAAAATTCATTTTGTTGGATAAGGTCCATTGTTCAAGTTTGTCAAGATCTTTTTAAATCCTGCCTACCTAGCTATGATTGTAATGCCACTCATTCTGATTGCATGATTAGAAGAGGTTTTTTTTTTAATGGTAAGACGAAAAGAGTTAAGTAGGAAAATGAATTACCAACTTCTTTCAGAGTTGTTGGGATGGCTGGAAAAAATTGGTTAATGGACACAGCAGATTCAGACTTCTGATATGATGAGCTACCAGAGATATAAAGATAAGTTAGTCAGTAATAGATATTGCTAAATCTACTATACTGGCTGAGGAATACCATTATTTCAGGGGGGAAAAAATCAAAGACTTATTCTGAAGTGTTCATATGGAAGCTCAAAAAATAAAAATGGCAACTATGCCTGCTTAGTCAAAGCTATACCTCCTTTTTTTAAGAGATAACGTGCAAATGTTAAATGTCACATCTTAACCAGAACATGTTTCTTTTCATGACTTGCGCCTTTCAATTGAAACATATGACCATAAGTGGGTATATTTGACTTTCCTTGAAATTTAGGCAGTTGAATTCAACATTTTAATAATCATATCTTTTAGTATAAACAGGTATGTAAACAAAAGTTTTTTGCCATATTTTTGCTAAGATGATCAATTTTGTTGGTAGGCCTGTTTATTCTGAACATTGTTCAGAAAACAAGAGTAATCCAAAAGGGTTCCTAAAGGTTGACTATACTAACTAAAGATTAATTGAATTCAACAGAAGTACTTTTCTGCTAGTTAAAATGAATTGTTGCAGTTTATCAAATAGAAATAAAACAAAATAAAATTGAATGTTCTGAATGACTGCATGATTTTTTAAAATTATTAATGAAAAAGTTTTAAAAATTCCAAAAAACTGCTACATAGACATTTTCCCTAAACCCTGATTTTCAAGACTCCATGTTTTGAAACATGTTATTTCATCTTGAAAATATTCCTCTTTCACATTATACGATTTCTCTATAATTGTTTAGCTTTTTTTTAGCTTTTTATCATAAGGTTTAATAGTTTCTCAAATATGGCACTCAGTTAAATAAAAATTCACAGCTATGATTTTATCATATTTTGAATAAACTTTTGATTTCTTGCTCCTTAACAATAATTTTAAGACTTTGCACATAAGAATCCAGGTGCAGCTTGTTTATATGGCCATCCAAACAATACATCTAAATAGTACTTTTTAGTTTTACAGATATCCAAAGAAGCAAGATGGCCTTATAATCCATTCTCTAAATTTTGGTCATTTTTCTGTTTATAAAATCTCTACCTTATAATTGTTAATTGATTCTTTTTCCTAGTTACCAGCTCTGAATATATAGGAAACACTCTAATCAAACACCTAAATAGTTTTCCTACTGCTCTTACTCAAACATAGACATGGTTTCTTGCAATAATCCATTTAATAAGTGGATTATTCTATGTATTAGTATTAATAGTACATAAATTTCTTATCCTCTGAGAAAAGTGAAGTATGACTGCAAAAAATTCCAACATACTAAACATTTCTTTTTTCCTTTGCTGAACAATTCACAAGGTGCTGAACGTGTTATTACACTGAAAATGGAGATCCCTGGATCTATGCCACCTCTTATCCAGGAAATGTTGGAGAACTCAGAAGGACATGAACCATTGACACCAAGCTCAACAGTGACCACAGCAGAGCACAGTCCAAGTATTTCCCCAAGCTTGGTAGATAATAACAGCGTCACTCAGTCTCCTTTGGTGCAGTAAGACATTTTCTCTAATGAAATTCCTAACTCTTGATGCACAAGGATGACATAGCATATTCTCTCTACGGCTGCTTGTTTTCTGGACTTTTACAGACACTACAACCCAAAAGGACCAATAATTGTTCATATGTATCTATATTGTGTGAAGGTATGTGTGTGTGCGCGTGCGCGCTGACACACAGAGTAAGTTCCATTTCTTCTCTACATTTGTAGGACTGTGCTCTGAATCTCTGATTTCATGAAATAAACAAACTGATATGTTGCTATTACTTCTTTTGAATATCCAAAATTGCAAGTGACAAGATTGATCTCAAAGAGGCTTAAAAGTCGTGGTTATACCATTTCTGATGACTTTGTACATATAAAATATATGAATATGTACTTTTTATCCTGGATGTTTGATGCTTTCCCTTTTTAAATGTGTACATGAAATGCCCAAGACATCCCTTAGAAATGGATAACATACTTGTCTGGATAAGAACATTTTAAAAGACAGTCTTAGTTAGGATGAAAACTTATCATTGCTCTTTTTAAAGACCTCAGTGTATTACTTATTTCCCAGCAAAAGATCAAAGAATTTCACTGCATTAGCAGAAGTAACTTTTGTGGGAGTGTAACTGCCAGCTCAGTTATTTGAACATAATTTGTTCTATTGTTAATGTCACTTTAAATATATACAAAGGGTTTCTTACTTTATTGATTTCTCTACTTTTAAAAATACTGAAATTTTACTTCATTTATAGCCTTAAAGGCAAAAACACTTTACAGTGTTATTTTACTTTTTCACAAGCTATTAGGTAACTTGGTGAAATAATAACCAGGCATAATCACTACCTCTGAATCGGTGGCACTAGTGGGAAAAAAACCACTCTGGAGAAAGTGTTCCTCAGTCCTATCATTCTCTCTGTGGCATCACAGGACTGGCACTGGAACACCTTGAAACAGATGATGGAATCTGTCTCAATGACCTTGCTAATCACCATAAAACAGTGAAAATGTGGTAGAATTGTTACACTTTTTTAAAGTGTCAGGTTTTTTTTTAGGTTTCATTAAAAGCACTAGTGGATTTTTTTTATATATTCTAGCAAATCTGTGATGTACTTTCACTGGCTCTGTTTGTACATTGAGATTGTTTAACAATGCTTTCTATGTTCATATGCTGTTTACTTTTTTCCATGAATTATCTTGGCAAAAAATAAAATATATTTATTTTGACCCTGTATAAACAAAATTTATTTAGAGAAAGCTCTATACACAAGTAAATGGTTTTATATTTTTAATGTTTAAACTTCATTTCAAAAAGTTGCCGTTTGCAACCATGACAATTAAAATGTGTGCTTTTTGCACAGCTCTCTAGAACATTTCTACAAGCCGGTCAGACACATGACATTTCAATGAGTAAAAAAGAGCATAAAACTGTAAGTGTAAGAACAAAATGTTAAAATGCCTACACACAATAATAAAAACCATCAATTACATCACATAAAATAAGTCAAATGTACAAAAAGTCTGCGACAGAAAAGGACAACATAAGATATTTGTTGGAAGGTTGTGTGCTCTTTCAGCACTTAATTAAAACATAGGAAAATCATCATCTTCATCAGACTCTGCAAAATACTTCACTTCTTTTCTTGCGCGACCTGTCCGTGGCCTGGAAGTTGTTTCAGAAGCAAAGTCAGATGGTAAAATGTCTACATCAGAATCCTGATCAAAGGCTGTTTTCTTCAGTTTCTGTTTTAAAATAATTATTAAAAGTTACTGGTGATGTCAGTTATGTAGCCATTTAAAGCTATTAAGATGCAATTAAAAAGACAATTTATGCAAGCTAACGCATGAATATTTACAATGCTTTCATCATTAAGAGGCGCACTGGTTGCAGAACTACAGGCTACTTCTGCTGCCTGCCGGCTGCCTGCAATTTGGCAGTTCAAATCTCACCAGGCTGAAGATTGACTCAGCCTTCCAACCTTCCGAATGGGTAAAATGACCCAGATTGTTGGGGGCGATAGATTGACTCTGCAAACTGCATAGAGAGGGCTGTAAAGCGGTATATAAGTCTAATTGCTATTGCTATTAATAACCTCTAAATGTATCTAGCAGTTTGTTAAATTACCTTGCTCGGAATTGACTTGGGCGATTTTCTTCCAGGGTTATATTCACCTTCATTTTCAGAACCGGATATTTTCCTTTTTTTCGCTCCCCTGCCTTTTCCTATTAAAAGATTAAAGGGAGAATCTACCTCAGTTCATTGTGTTTTACCATAATAAATGGTAAAACTGAATGATACAACTGAATGGATGTCACAATCATCATAACCATAGTAAACAAATAAAATTTAAAGTTTTAGAAATCATTAAATATAATTTTTTTAGAGGAATTACTATTATTTACTATTATTATTAAATACTTACTATTCTTTCCATATAATAATTAATCCAATAGAACCAACATTCCTTGCTATTTGTTACTAGAACCAATTTCTCAAAGCAAGGTCCTTGATTGAATGACAGACAGAAGCTGTATGTTTTTATTCTTGAGAAATTGTGCATACCAATTTAATTATTATATTAATAAAAACAAACTTACCAACTCACTATCCTTAATAGGATATTAATAGATTAAAATATAGACCGAAATCTCTTAAATGCTATAGCAACCAATAGTTACAGGAAACACCTTTTTTCTGATTGGCTAAAACCATAATTAATACCCCAAAATCTATTATTTGCTGTTCTGTTTTTTTTTTTACTTGCCTGGATCTTCAATAATAATAAATATAGTTTTAACTTTTAGTTGTTATTCGTAGCTGGTTTTATTTTGTGTCTCTTAATTCTGCTTTTTCTTTTACAATTTTATACTTTATCTATAGAAATGCTTACAAAGGTTTCTTGGAGTTTCTAAGCATTGGTGCACTGAAGGAAACCCAGGTTTTTCCTTGTCATCAAAATTTAAAGAATATGATCAAATTTTGTTCAAATTAACTAATATGTAAGAAGTTAAAACATAAAAATGGATAATTTAGACAAGACAAACATTCAACTGCTTTGCATATTTCTGCCCATTACAGACTGAATTAATTTGTAGATTTAATTCTAAACATGAAAACAACTGTTTTCAGTGGTGTCCCGAGTACATTTATGAAATTACAATTTCTGCAATAACTGTAATTGTTGTAAGATCTGGCCTTAGGTATATTGTTGTATTATTATCACATGCAAAGTATCTGTAAAGTATTCCATATTTTAATTTTGGAAAGAATTCATATTCATATTCTATATTAAATTGTTGACTAAGGTCAACAATTTCAGTAAGTATGGAATACTGTAGAAGTTGTTGACTGACAGATTATTACGCAAATTGAAATCGAGTCAAAATCTGTCTAGTGATCTCCATATTTTCTTTATCTCTGTCATGACAAGAAATTAAGATTTGAGTATTTTGGTGGCGACTACTGGATTGTTATGTGTTGTTATGGGACACAAATTACTTTCTTCTTTTGTTCTTCTGAGAGAAAGTAGATTCAGACAAACTGCATTTAGGTTGACTCCTTTCTGAAAAACAAGCTGATGAAGTAGGCCCAGATACTTGATGGAATTCTTCCAGAATGAACCTTTATGACTATTAAGGATATCCAAGAAGCACTTAGAATAGAATAAGCTGGAAGGAATCTTGGAGGTCTTCTAGTTCAACACACTACTTAGGCAGGAAAACCACCACCACTCCAGACAAATGGTTCTCCAATATCTTCTCAAAAATTTCCAGTGTTGGAACATTCACAACTTCCCACTGATTAATTGTTCTAACTGTCAGGAAATTTCTTCTCAGTTCTAAGTTGCTTTCCTCCTTGATTAGTCTTTACCCACTGCTTCTTGTCCCACTCGGGTGCTTTGGAGAATAGCTTGACTCCCTCTTCTTTGTGGCAGCTCCTGAGATATTGGAACACTGCTATCATGTCTCCCCTAGTCCTTCTTTTCATTAAACTAGACATACCCAGTTCCTGCAACCGTTCTTCATGTTTTAGCCTCCAGTCCCCTAATCATCTTTGTTGCTCTTCTCTGCACTCTTTCTAGAGTCTCAACATCTTTTTACATTGTGGTGACCAAAACTGGATGTAGTATTCCAAATATGGCCCTACCAAAGGCATTATAAGATGGTATTAACACTTCACGTGATCTTGATTCTATCCATCTTGTTTATGCAGCCTAGAACTGTGTTGGCTTTTTTGGCAGCTGCTGCACACTGCTGGCTCATATTTAAATGGTTGTCCACTAGGACTCTTAAGATCCCTCTCACAGCTACTACTATTGAGCAGGGTAGCGCACTGTCCCTATGCATTTTGTTTTTCTTGCCAAATGTAGAACATTACTTTTTTCACCATTGAATTTCATTTTATTAGATAGCATCCAATGTTCATGTCTGTCAATATCCTTCTGTATCTTGAGCCTATCTTCTGGAGTGTTGGCTATTCCTACCAGCTTGGTGTCATCTACAAATTTGATGAGTTCTCCATCTATCCCCTCGTTCAAATAATTGATGAAGTTGTTGAAGAATACTGGGTCTAAAACAGAGTCTTTGCATATTCCACTGCATACTTTCCTCCATGCAGATGCAGTTCCATTGAGGACTACACATTGAGCTTGGTTGGTCAGCCAGTTACAAATCCATCTGGTGGTGATGTTGTCTAACCTACATTTTTCTACTTCATCTAGTAGTAGGTTATGATCTACTACTAAATGCCTTACTGAAGTCCAAGTAATTTATATGGACAGCATTCCTCTGATCCACTAATTTTGTCACTTTGTCAAAGAATGCAATAAGATTAGTCTGGCATGGTCTGTTTTTGACAAACCCATATTGGATTTTGGTTATTATTTGTTTGCTTCTAGGTGTTCGCTGATTTGTTGCTTGATTATCTTTTCCAGAATCTTCTCTACTATTGAGGTCAGGCTGATAGGTCTATAGTTTCCTGGATCTATTTTTCCCCCTTTTTGAAGATGGGAACTACATCAGCTCTTTTCCAGTCCTCTGGCAGTTCCCTGGTGCTCCAGGATCTTTGAAAGATATAGTTAAGTGATTCTGAGATCTCGGCTGCCAGTTCCTTCAGAATCTTGGGGTGTAATCCGTCTGGTCCTGGAGATTTGAACTTGTCCAGGGTAGAGAGGTGCTCACTTACCATTTTCTTCCCTACTTTTCTGCATCTCAATTTGGGATGGCTACATTTTGCAAAATGTGCCATTTGAATTGTTTTTGTACAGGTAGCTCTTGACTTATGACCACAATTGAGCCCAACATTTCTGTTGCTAAGTGAGACAGTTGTGAAGTGTGGTTTGTCTCATTTTATGACCATTCTTGCTACAGTTCAGTGAATCACTGCAACAATCATAAATATGAGTGAAAGGTCTGAAGTTTGATCACATGACCATGGGGATGCTACAATGGTATGATGGTATGAAGTCGTTTTTCAGTGCTGTTGTAACTTCGAACAGGCACTAAATGAAATGTTTTAAATCGAGGACTATATTGGTATTATATTATAGGTAGTTTGAATTACTTTTTCCTTTTTATTGTGTCTGTTTTCATTATTGATTTTACATTGTTCTGAGAACACTAAAGAATTCTTTAATAAAATAAAACTATAATATACTTGCTTTTTTGATAGTATAAATTCAGTAAATATTTCTAAATTTGTCATTTTATATAAACATTAAAAATACATATATAAGAAAAAGATGTCTTAACACACTTCAGCTGCTGCCTTTTAACAAGAAAATCAGTTACTGTCAAATAAGAATAAGATTAAAAATGCGTATTACAGCATTAACTCAATTGGAAGTTACATCAGCTTTTTTTTACCTTTGGGAACAATGGACTTCTTTGGAATACCAAATTCAGATTCTGAATCAGAGTTTATTAGTTCCATCTTCTTAGGTTTTGGAGATCTTTTCAGCTTAGAGGGCATATCTGATGATAGTTTTGCTGTTAATTAATGTAAATAAATGATAAATTGCAGAAGCATCAACAGATTAGATTTCTACTAATTCTTTTTTCTCTGTCCCATACACTGACAAAATTAAGTGTTAACAAAATTAAATCTACTTCTCGGACAGTATTTTCAAAACTATTACAGAGAGATTGACTTCTTTTATATGCTAGATTGTATTCTGTCCCTATACTTCTGTACCATACCAGTGTTTCAGAAGAGATATGCTCTTTACAAGTTTTAATAGAGCAATGTTTAGCATGTTCTCATCTTAAAACATGAAGTTATCACATTTTATATTTTATGCTAATTATCAAAAGCATTAAATTTAGAAGAGAAAGTAAAATAGTAAATGTAACTAGTAAATTTCAAACACTTGCCTTTTTTAGTAACAACTGTTTTACTTGAAAGTGTCTCTGTTTGTTTTGGAATAAAAGTTGAAGAAAAGACTGGTGTTGAATCTTCCTCATCACTGTCAAATTTTGATGTATCTACAGAATACAAAATGTTTTTAATGCCATACATGCCAATTATTACCTTCTAAACACTAAATATAAATTTTGTTTTCATATTAAAATGACATAATACAAGTTAATGAAGATGCTTAAAATATTTGAAAAGGCATACAATTTAGGCATATCTAAAATTTGTGAAGATATTGAACTCAACAAAATACTAATTAGCAATATCTCACATAAACATATTTTATAAATACTTATTTTCAAAAACAGAATTCCATTTTCTGGCATCTAATGAGTTTTATTAAGAAATAAGAACTTATATTTTTATCATCTTAACGTAACTGTCTTATGTACCAAATTTTTAAATGTTTGGATATTTCCCAGGAAGAGTATTTTCTGAGATTCAAGAAGAGGTTTGGTAGCCTTTAGTGACAATGGATTTTAAGCAAAGATTTCTTATTCAATAATGCATTGCCTACTGAGTTGAATATTTAATATATTTTATACATACCAATATTGGCTTTCCGAGAATAAGAAGGAAACGTGAACAGGTTACCAAAATCTTGATTAGTTTTGTCTTGGGAAACCTTCCTATGATAAAAAAAGAATTTTAATTTAAAAATTCCTCTTTCTAATCTCCTAAAAAAAACTGCAGAGGAAAGGCATTTGATTTTATGCAGAACTGTAATGCAATGTATATAATAATACATAGATTAGCTTATACAGGAAATATGTAATAATATATAATACATAAAAAGTATGATCAAATGGCTAGTTATATTTCATTTCTATATGTTACCTCACTTCAATAGTCAAAAAATACACATACTCCAAATAATATATATTTAACAGGTAGCACCTGTTGACACGTTAGATACATAATATGTCTGCAAATATACCTCATCCTACAGATATGTAATAATTTACATTTTGTTAATCTTCATACTGCTAGTTAGAGACTAAATAGATACTACTGCAAACCTATCACACTTACTCTGGAGAAGGCTTTGTTTTGATTGGAGAGAAATCATATTCATCCTTTTCAAGACTATCTGAAGGCACAAATTCATCCTCTCTGTCATTGATGTTTGGAGATGTTTTTACTTTGAGTTCATTAAGATCATTGTTGTTGGCATCTTCATCATCATCAGCATCTTCTTCTTCTTCCGAGAAATCAAAGGTGTATTTGGGCCTTTCAGCTGGAAAGTAGACACAACCACAATTTTTGTTTTATATTAAATGTTATATTTTGTATTTCATACTATGAACATTTGAATAATTGTGTGAAGCCTATAGTATTGCAACATATTTTTTAGCAACATATTAGTCTAGGACAATAAACATTGAATAATAAATCAATACTGTAATGAACACTAAATAGGCCAACTTTCTGCAAATTTGATTGCATAATTTGTTCCACATTCAAAAGGCGATAATTGTAGATATGGTAAGTGCAGAAGTTTGGATATTTTTCTATTGTAAATTTGGTAAGATCCAAAAGATGATTGACTTTTAGGTCTCATAAGTAACCAGGAAAAGATAATTCCGCAGACAGAAAAATACAAAAAAATCACAAAACAAGTTAAAGTATAAAAAATACAAAGGTTTCCAGCTAAATGATTTAACTGGTGAAAAGATCTATTAAAAGGTGTGCTGTATGGAATTGTTGAAGTTGAGACACCAAAAAAAACCCTTCTGATAAAACAGTTTCAAAACAAGCCATATATACAATGAGGGGCAACACATCACTGCAAACTTACTGAAAAGTTTATACTTTTGATAAAGTATGAAAAGTTGACACTGAGATAATTTTAGACAGAATATTATTGTATACAACAATGATCTGCATGATAGGGATGTCAGAAGGAAAACATTTTATCTGACAACACAAAAGCTATTTTCAAAAGCATGAAAAAAGCCTTTTTTGATATGATTTAATGATTAAACACAACAGAACAGTGGTCAATTATTAAAACTTATTTACAATATAAAACTTAACAATTTTGTTCCATTATAGATAGTGGCATTGCTACCTGCAGCTCTTCTAAGTAAAGAATCTCTTGGAATAATCACAGGGTCATTTTCTTCCAAGTCACTTTCAGATTTTGTTTCATCATCTGACCATGGATTTCGTTTCTTTACTTTTTTTGCAGAAGTCTTTGTGGCAGACGGTGTTCTTCTTACTCTAGTACCTAAAACAAGTGAAACATTAGCAGGGTAACAAATAATCTTCATTATATTTTCTCTCATTTAGCATTGATAACTTCCCAGATTAATAAAATAGAAATTAATAACATACAGGTAGTCCTTGATTTATAACCATTCTTTTAGTGACCTTTTGAAGTTACATTGGAACTGAAAAAAGTAACTTCACACTTATGAGCATTGCAGCATCCACAGAATCACATGATCAAAATTCAGCCACTTGACAATTGGCATGTATTTATTATAATTGGGAAGCCAGATTCACTTAAGAACTGTGTTACTAATTTAACAACTGCAGTGATTCACTTAATAACTGTGGCAAGAAAGGTTATAAAATGGGGCAAAACTGTCTTGCTTAGCAATTGAAATTTTGGGCTCAATAGTGGTCATAAGTACAGGATTCTGTAAGTATATGCTATATATATTCACCATCATTTTAACCATTGCCTATCCACTGTAGGATGAAGGACTTTTCCTATATGGTCCTGAGCTTTATTTTGCCAATTGGGCCCGTAATTCTTGCTGATGTCAATTTATCTGGTTTCAAGTCTCTTTGGTGGATGCTTTTTATCAAGTAGGACCCATTCTATAACTGCCTTTGTCCATCTGCCATCAGTTCTTCTTGCTGTGTGACCAGCTCATTTCTATTTCAATTCTTTTATTCTCTTGATGATATTGTATATAGTCGTTTGTTTTGCAATCCAGGTGCAGATCTTTCTATCATATCTTGTAATGCCAAGCATGTATCTTTCCATGGCATTTGTGCCTCTTGTAGCTTTTGTATCGATTGAGGTTAGTCTCCATATTTCACCAGGATATGTTAGAGTAGCACACGTGATTGAAAAATTTTCTCTTCAGGCATAGGGGGAGGTTGTTCTGCTTAGCTTGCTGAATGCCTGCCAATCACATTTAAACACATTTATCGTATCATTTGTTGGCTAAGATATATGTAGTGGCCTACTACATCTAGTTCTTCTCCAGATATTAAAAAAATCTTTCTTTAGTGAATTTATTAAACACAACCTGGCTCTTTTACAGGTTTATTTTTAAGCCAAACAGTTATCCTGCTTCATGCAGCTGTTGTATGTGTCTTTGTAGTTCTTCTGAATCTTGTGAGAAGAGAACAACATCACCTGCGAATCTTAAGTGATTTAAAGAAGTAACATTGATTTTTATTTCATTTTTTGCCTAATCTTCAAGGCAGACTGGAAAAGGATAGTGTGTGTGTGTGTGTGTGTGTGTAAAACATGCAGACTAGTATGTCAACTTTGAGTATAAAAATGCAAAATTTAAGAACTGTATTTTTTGCATAATTTTTTCATTATATATACACACACACAATATTTCAATGGAATTTCTTGGTCTCATGATGATATGTAGCACTGTGTTTGAATTATGGTAACTTAGCTTAATATAAAAGCAGAGAATCAGTTATTCAGTTATTCACTCAGCAGTTTTGAGCTGCTGGTAAAATGACCCACTTCCGAGAATATATTAAGTAGTTATTACTTGATCTCCGTTTGCCTATTCAGCAGGATTGTAGCAGGGGTGAGTTGCTGCCAGCGTTTCCGCCGGTTCGCTGTGTGCGCCGTTTTGTGCGCATGCACTCATTTCGCTCACGCATCAGAAAAATTGTTCTGCACATGCTCAGAACATAAAAAACAGAGTAAAAACCATGCTTGTAACGACATGGGAGACCGGAGAACTGGTTCAGGGGTGTGGCCAGCCTGCCGTCCCTACTAGTTCAGTGATCCTGTGGCAATTTTCACTAACGGTTTGGCTGAATTGGTGTGAACCTCTGGATTGTAGGTGGAACCCACTCATGTAATCCTCACCTTCTCTGTTTTATCTGACACTAGCTGATCCCAATACAATTGGTTCCCTCAGAAATAGCCTGATGACAAGGGAGGTGACTTGTATCAAGTTTGAGGTGGTAATGATCAGGTTGGATGCCTCCTTGACTCATAGATGTCTTGTGATTTGTACAATGTGATTTTTCATTATGCTAAACTAAATCAGAGATTCAATTTGGTGTAATGTTAAGGCATAGGTTTAGAAATCACGAGGCAATAATCCTGATTTAGGCACAAAATAAGCTGGGTGTCAACTTGTAAAGCGTTTCCATGATTACTATCAAGTCGACATAGAAAAAGGGAGGATAGGGAGGAGAATTCCATGCATACCTTTGGCCAGAGTCAGGTCTCATATTCCTACAGCTGGTGTGTGAAATGTGCATGTTCATAGCCTGCCGTAGCACCTTGTTGGTGGATATGATTTATGACACAGACAGAAGGGAGAGGATACAGGGGTAAAGTTCAAACGCAATTAAGCGAAAATCAGTTTCGGCTGATTCAGCCACAGAAGTTTCGGCCTCAGAAGAATATGCCAAAATGTTGATCCCAATAAATGAATGGATTTCTTTTGAACTTTGTCTCGAGGCTCGTAAATTAATTAGGTCATCCTTTGGAAACTTCACACTGGGTGACCAGGCACTTTCTCAGTCCCAGGAAGAAGACAATGGCAACCAAAACCTTGCTAAGAAAATGATAGGGACTTGTCCAGACAGTCTCTAAAAATTGGACATGACTGAACAGAGATGAAAAAATTAAATCAGGATCTGCAAAATTTTAAATAAAATTACATATTGCCTTTCATGTTTATGATTCAACACATATGCATGTTAATCAGCTCCTTAATGCTATTTTAACTATAGTATTGGTGGATCACATTAAACAGATAAATCACTGGTCAGTGCAACTCCTGTAATTTGGGGATCTTGCACAATTTTTTACTATTATGTTAAATGCCACTGGTGATATGTTTTATTTATCTAATAGGGTTAAAATTAAAATATGGTTCACTTTTTCCTCTGGCTAAAGTTGCAACTGAAGGATTGCACCCTCTATGACTATACAAATATGTACTTTGTACAGAGTTCCTAAAAGATAATACTCTTTGTCTTTATTATAAAATACCAG